>NC_039364.1:95748442-96069453 GCF_003573695.1 Papaver somniferum | reverse complement strand
TTCTTGCACTATAGGAGAACACACGGTCAATAAAGCGTTATTAGACCTAGGTGCAAGTGTTAACCTACTGCCATATTCTGTTTATGAGCAGTTAGGTCTTGGGGAGTTGAAACCAACATCTATCACTCTACAACTGGCAGACCGATCTGTCAAGATTCCTCGTGGAGTGGTCGAAGACGTTTTGATCAAGGTTGACAAATTCTATTTTCCCGTAGACTTCATTGTCTTAGACACTCAACCTGTACAAAACCCAGACTGTCACATTCCTGTCATCTTAGGACGTCCTTTCTTGGCTACGTCCAACGCGATCATTAATTGTCGTAATGGAGTGTTGAAACTGTCTTTTGGCAACATGACGGTAGAATTGAATGTGTTCGATATTAGTCAACAACCTGTGAATCTTGATGATGATGATGTGCATGAAGTTAATATGATTGAAGGATTAATGCAAGATTCATTGACTAACATTCTATCCGCCGACCCCTTTCAAGCATGTATGGAGAACTTTAACCCAGATTCCTATGATGATGCATACTGTAGTGACGTCCTATCTCTGCTCGAATCTGTACCTCAAATGGACATCACTGAAAGGAAATATGAAGTGGAACCACCCTTACTCTCTGATTCCAAGCTTATTCCATCCATTGTTGAGCCACCCAAGCTTGAATTGAAAACATTGCCTAGTACGTTGAAGTACGCATTCCTAGGTTCTTCTGATACTTTACCCGTCATTATTTCATCATGTTTAGACACGGAACAGGAAAGTAAGCTTTTAGAAGTACTTAAGGAACACAAAGAGGCCTTAGGATGGACCATCTCAGATCTCAAAGGAATTAGTCCCACCATTTGCATGCACCACATTAACCTTGAAGAGAATGCCAAACCATCTAGGGAAATGCAAAGGAGACTTAATCCTAACATGAGAGATGTAGTCAAAGGAGAGATCCTGAAACTACTTGATGCGGGTATCATATACCCAATTCCCGATAGCAAATGGGTTAGTCCCATTCAAGTTGTGCCTAAGAAGTCAGGCATTACTGTAGTTCAGAACGACAAGAATGAATTAGTCCCTACTCGTACAACCACATGATGGCGAGTATGCATCGACTACAGGAAGTTGAACACAGTAACAATGAAGGATCACTTCCCGCTCCCTTTCATTGACCAAATGCTAGAACGTGTGTCTGGACACAGTCACTACTGTTTTCTAGATGGCTTTTCCGGTTATAACCAAATTCACATTGCCCCAGAAGATCAGGAAAAAACTACATTCACGTGTCCATTTGGGACGTTTGCTTATAGACGTATGCCCTTCGGGTTGTGTAATGCACCTGCTACTTTTCAGCGTTGCATGATGAGCATTTTTTCTGACATGATAGATAGTTTTCTCGAGATCTTTATGGATGATTTCTCTGTTTTTGGTTCCTCGTTTGACGAATGTTTGAAGCATCTTGCCCTCGTGATATCCAGATGTAAAGAAAAGAACCTTGTTCTAAATTGGGAAAAATGCCATTTTATGGTGAATTCAGGAATAGTTCTAGGACACATCATCTCAGAAAAAGGAATTGAAGTGGATAAAGCTAAAGTTGACCTCATTCAACATCTACCACAACCTTGCTCTGTGAAGGAGATCAGATCATTTCTAGGTCATGCTGGTTTTTACCGGCGATTCATCAAAGATTTCAGCAAAATCTCCAGACCTCTGTGCAGTCTTCTCTCAAAAGATGTTGCCTTCAATTTCGATGCTGCTTGTGTGAAGGCATGGGAGGAATTAAAAACCCTTCTCACCACCGCTCCTATAGTCCGTCCACCCGATTGGGAACTACCGTTTGAACTCATGTGTGATGCCTCTGATTATGCTGTTGGTGCTGTTTTAGGACAGCGAGTTGATAGACTACCATATGTGATATACTATGCTAGCAAAACCCTTAATGATGCCCAACTCAATTATTCAACTACCGAGAAGGAATTGCTTGCCGTCGTTTTCGCATTAGACAAGTTTAGATCTTATCTGATAGGGTCTAAGATCATCATATACACAGACCATGCGGCTTTGAAGTATCTTCTTTCCAAGAAGGATGCTAAAGCTCGCCTTATTCGATGGATACTCTTATTACAGGAATTCGATCTCGAAATCCGTGATAAGAAAGGTTGTGAGAATGTGGTTGCTGATCATTTGTCTAGATTAACTTTAGAGTCTATTGATGAATGTGAGCTGATTAGAGAATCATTCCCAGATGAACAACTGATGTCTATCTCAGACCTTCCTTGGTTTGCTGATATTGTTAACTACCTCGCTACAGGTAGGATGCCCTCACGTTGGTCGAGACAAGACCGCTCTAAATTCCTGGCTGAAGTCAAACATTTCCTTTGGGATGACCCATATTTGTTTAAGTACTGCCCGGACCAAATCATTAGGAGATGTGTCCCCAATACTGAACAGAAAGATGTGATATCTTTCTGTCATGACCAAGCATGTGGAGGCCATTTCAGTGCCAAGAAAACCGCTGCAAAGATCTTGCAGTGTGGATTCTATTGGCCATCATTGTTCAAGGATTTCCATGATTATTGTGTTGCTTGTGAACGCTGTCAAAAGCTAGGAAGCATTTCGAGGAGAAACATGATGCCATTGAACCCCATTTTGATTGTGGAGATTTTTGATGTTTGGGGGATAGACTTCATGGGTCCATTTCCCATGTCTGACAGCAAGTTGTACATCTTAGTCGCCGTTGACTACGTGTCTAAGTGGGTAGAAGCCATAGCAACCAGAACAAATGACCACAAGGTGGTACTTTCATTTCTAAAGGAGAACATATTTTCACGTTTTGGTACCCCTAGAGCTATCATCAGTGACGATGGCTCACATTTCTGCAATAGGCACTTCGAGTCTTTAGTACGCAAGTATGGAATAACTCACAAGGTTGCTACTCCGTACCACCCTCAGACCAGTGGACAAGTGGAAGTGTCTAATAGGGAAATCAAGCACATTCTGGAGAAGACGGTCAAACCGTCTAGGAAAGATTGGTCATTGAGATTGAATGATGCTTTGTGGGCCTATAGAACAGCTTATAAGACACCAATTGGCATGTCCCCTTATCGTTTAGTGTATGGAAAGCCGTGCCATCTTCCTGTGGAATTAAAACATCGTGCCTACTGGGCAATCAAAGAGCTGAACTTTTCTCTGGACGAAGCTGGAATTCAAAGGAAACTTCAACTCAACGAGTTGGAAGAATTGAGAAATGAGGCTTATGATAGTGCCAAGTTATATAAGCAGAAGATGAAGATGTTTCATGATAAGCGTATTCTGCGCAAATCCTTCACTCCTGGTCAGAAAGTCTTGCTGTATGACTCCCGATTACATCTTTTTCCAGGAAAACTGCGTTCCAGATGGAAGGGTCCGTACCTAGTACGCACAGTTTTTCCTCATGGAGCTGTAGAGCTGGAGGATGTCTCCAACAAGAACGTTTTCAAAGTCAACGGGCAGAGATTAAAGCCATTCCTTGAGCCATTTCCACCCGACATTGAAACAACCAACCTGGAGGACCCAGTCTATGTGGACTAAACTGGTCCACTCTTTCCCTAAATAACCAAAAAGTTTTCCAAATCTTTCCCTAAAAACCAAAATTTTTCGTTTTCCCATCAAAACCAAATGTTTCCCAACAAAACCAAATTTTTTCCAAAAAGTCCAATCCCATTAAAAAACCAAATTTTCTTGTAGATAATGTGTTAGTTAAATTTCCTTTTGTATATATTTTGTGCTCATCCATTGTGACTCCTAATATGATGGATTTTTGCCTTGAATAACGGAGTTTTAATCGAGCTTTGGCCGTACAATCGGGTATTCTCTCTCCTTTTACTCTACTCAGCATGTTCCTCTTCATATATTGTTTTATAATTCTTTCCATATTTTGAAACATTGAGGACAATGTTTAGTTTAGGTTTGGGGGTATAGAGTAGATACCATGATAATATGCTATAATTGAAATCGAACTCCTTCTTCTTTTGAAAAAAATTGAAAAATCAAAATAAAAAATTAAAAAAATCATAAAAAAATGGAGCTCATTTACCTTGAAATGTTGACTCTTGTGCAAATATGTAATTATTAGGAGTCTTAGTCTAGATATTTAGGCACCCTGATTCTAGCACAATTCACATTGTGATAAGAAATTTGCACGCGCACGATCTACCAATACATGTATGGCCTCGATCTTCAAGGTGTTTGATAGGAAGTTACGATTGCCAATCACTTTAGAATACTGAACGAAACTTGACTAGCTTGTTCTTTGGTTGGTTGGGATAGAAGGTGGAGGTTACATTAAGAAAGACAACCATCGAATTTAACTGGGTGCATCAAAAAGGGCTACCTCTTGCAAAGTGTCATGTAATTTTTGTTTCCTTTTGTATTTGTATCAAAAGTTGTTCTAAAAAAAAAAAAAATATCAGAAAAATACAAAAAAATCAAGTATTTATCAATTCCATCATCTCTTGTTCCAAAAATAAAAAGAGAATAGTCAATGTAAATAAGAGTCATGTAAATAGTCATTTTGTTATTTCATTGTAATAAGCAAGGAGGGTGTATGCCATTGATGTACAACGCGAGTAATTGTGAAATACCTCCAACTCATTCACAATTCTCGTAAAGTCCGGACAGCTAGCTAGATTTCGACCTTGGTTCTTAGCCTGAGAAACTATCTCTTGGTGATTAGTAGTCATAACTTCAGATCTTTCTTTACACATGTGTAGATACACTTTACACTCTTATCACATGTCTTTATTTATTATCAGTGCTAGGATTGTGCCTTTGATAGCTAGATTGACATCTCCATTTTGTTGTGAGCTTAAACTGACTTGCACATGTCACATTTGATGGAATATGAGCTTATATTTTGACCTAGAACTTTGTAGGTACGTTCTAAGCAAACCTTCACGAGACTTCAACTCGTCCACTAGGGACACTTAGTGGTTTAAAAGGCTTAGTGCATACGCTAAATGCATTCGAGAGACCAGCGACAGTGGTATAGTTAGGATTTCCTTAGTTTTGTTTTACTTGAGGACAAGTAAAATTCAGGTTTGGGGGTATTTGATGAGTGCCAAATATTGTATATATTTATCCCTTTTTGTTGGCATTTAACTCATCTTTTGTGCATTAATTCTACATTTTATCCCATATTCTGTATTTTCATTGTTTTCAAGAATAAATATTTTTCTTACTTAATTTTGCATTTTTAGGTAATAAATAAAGTCTGGATGACTTGCGGAGCAAAAATAGCAGAAAAGTAGTGAAAAGCCGGGAGAAATCACGCAAGGAAGCCGCGAAGAATGGTGCGCACAACCTCATTTTCTACACACAAAAGCGCCTCCGTTCTCAGCCATCAGATCAGTTCTCAGAAGCATCCGATGGTCGCTCCTTCATAGAGCATCAAAATCTGAAGTCTCTGCCAAGCACCACAGCGCTGAAATTCCAAGCCTTCAGATTAGATGGTAGTTGAATCCAACGGCTGCTCCCTTGCTGTTCATCAAAGTTTGATATCTCCGCCTTACACTACAGCACCTAACCTAATCTAGCACCGTTCGTTTCGTTGTATCCCTTCATCCGACGGTCGCTCCCCGCTTGCCTCCGCATCACCGTCCGATCTACCTACCAGCTCCACATCTCACGGCTTAGTCTCGCTGAACATCAAAAATCGATGCACTCGCCTCACACCCAAGTGCCGAACACCCTAGACCTCAAACAAACGCACCCTTCCCCTTTCTCCATCGAACCCATCTTCTCCACAGCAGAGCCTTCCCCTTCCACCTGCTCCACCAACTCGCTGCCACCACCACCAGCTCCGCCACCTGCTCCACCAACCCTGACACCACCATACCACCTCCGTCATCATCCTACACGTGATTGAAAGCTTCCCCCATCATTCTAGCCCTTTATCCCATCAACTTATTACCTAACCTAAACCCTAGGTTATGGGTTGATGGATTAACGTGTGCTAGAGAAGCAATTGATGCATGGAGGTGATACAGGAGAACAAGTGGAAGCATGGGTCGAAGATGGAATGGTCTCATCACATCAAATCAGGTTACAAAATCGATCCCTAGGTCACTGTTGAAAATTAGGGTTTCGTAAATTAGGGTTCTTCATTTTTGGGTATAAATAGAGGGGGTGTTGTATGTGTAGAAGGTGTTCTTGGGCTAGCCGAGGTTCCCCCAAAATTGGGTTAGTTTAGGTTTAATTTTTAACTTCAATTTCAACTGTTTAATTTTAGGGTTTCAATTTTAATTCCCTGTTATGTTTCAATTCTAATTTCACTGCATATGTTAAATTTGTTATTCTCCTGTTAAGATGCTTGGATTAGCCTGCATCCAGAACTTTCAAGTTCTGTTAAATGTTCATGTTTCAGTTAAATTTCAGTTCATGTTCTGCCAATGTTATTTTCTGTTCAATTTCACTGCATATGTTAAATGTGTATGTTTTAATTTCTTGTTTTCATATCCTGTTGCATGTGTTCTGTTAACATGTGTTGTTCTTGTTTATGTGTTAGTTCACTTTTAATTTGTCATGTTAGTTCATTGTTGTTGCTCATTGTCATGTAATGTTTACTGTTGTGTTTAATTTGCTGTCACATTTGATGGAATGCTAGGCTAGATACATTTGAAGCTTTGATTTGATTGTGCAATGGAAGAAATCAGTGCTCATAGCAAGCTGATTATCTTGCCATTCCTTGTGTATGCTTAGGTTGCACTGTTGATTGAGCATTGGGAGAAATTAGTGCTCATAGCAAGCTAATTCTCTTCCCATTCTTTTAGAATGCCTGTATTCTTGCCTTAGCTTTGCTCATTTTAGTTTCATTCACATCCCTGCCCTTGGCCTTAGGCCTTGGTTCATCTTGTTTTGTTCTTTGCTTTTGCCATGTGTTACCCTGTTTGTGTTTCCTTTTGTTTATTTTGTTAGCTATTTTCTTTATTGCATTATCTTTGCTTCACTGCAACTCTTTTGCTTCTCTTATTCCACTGCCCTGTTGTTTCTTCCCTGTTGCTTTTGCCCTGTTGTTTCTTCCCTGTTGCTTTTGTCCTGTTGATTGCATCTCTTGCCTTGCTGCATTGCACTGCTGCATTGCATTGTTTCCTTCCCTTGTTGTTGTCTGCTGCTGCACCACTGCTGCACTGCTTCCTCTCCTGCTGCCATTCCTTGTTGCAGCTGTTGTTTTCCCTTGTTGCAGCACTGTTGTTAGCCCCATCTGCTACTGCTTGCATCTGCTCTGCTGTGCACTCAAGCCCAGAGTACAACTTGGGCTCCTCAGAAGACCAAAACCAAAGCCCAAGTTCATTATTAAGGCCCAATCCAATTCAGGCTTAATCAAAAGCCTAAGTTTAAGGCCAAAGCCCATTTTCATTTCAAAGACCAACTGAGCCCAAGCTCAGTTCATTTTATTATTATCAAACCCATTAGCACTCAAAGCCCAATTTAAGCCAAAAGGATTCATAGCCCAATAGCAATTTAGGAACCCAATTAGCTAAACACTCCAAAACACACCCGATCTCTGTGGATCGACCCGTACTTGCACGAGCTACAACTGACGACCGTGCACTTGCGGTATTACTGTAGGCCCCCGTTTTCATTGCGCTTCATTTTATACATATCTCCGGGCCCACCAAGTTTTTGGCCCGGGGATAAAATTTCTATACCCTTTTCCAGGCCTGCCAAGTTTTTGTCTCTACACTTTTTCTTTTGGGTTGATCCTCAACTCTTTAGATTGTTAGTGTATGGTGATTTTTTTGTATATAATCCAGTAGATAAAATTTCTTAAAAACCCTTTTGTTCCTTTTGTATATATTTTGCTAATCCAATATGATCTCGGCTGAAATATGTTGGATTTTTGCCTTGAATAACGGAGTTTTAATTCTGCTTTCGCCAAAATCGGGTATTCTCTCTCCTTTTACTCTACTCAGCATGTCCCTTTCCATATGTTGCATTTTAATTCTTTCCATATTTTGAAACATTGAGGACAATGTTTAGTTTAGGTTTGGGGGTATAGAGTAGATACCACGATAATATGCTATAATTAAAAACGAACTCCTTCTTCTTTTTGAAAAAAGTGAAAAATTCCAAAAAAATTTAAAAAATCAAAATTCAAAAAAATTTAAAAAATCAAAATTCAAAAAAATTAAAAAATTAAAAATCATAAAAAATGGAGCTCATTTACCTTGAAATGTTGACTCTTGTGCAAATATGTATTTTTATTAGGAGTCTTAGTCTAGATATTTAGGCACCCTGATTCTAGCACAATTCACATAGTGATAAGAAATTTGCACGCGCACGATCTACCAATACATGTATGGCCTCGATCTTCAAGGTGTTTGATAGGAAGTTACGATTGCCAATCACTTTAGAATACTGAACGAAACTTGACTAGCTTGTTCTTTGGTTGGTTGGGATAGAAGGTGGAGGTTACATTAAGAAAGACAACCATCGAATTTAACTGGGTGCATCAAAAAGGGCTACCTCTTGCAAAGTGTCATGTAATCTTTTGTTCCCTTTTGTATATGTATCAAAAGTGTTTCCTTGTTCAAAAAAACGATGTATATATTCAGAAAAAAAAAATATCAGAAAAATCCAAAAAAATCAAGTATTTATCAATTCCATCATCTCTTGTTCCAAAAATAAAAAGAGATTTGTCAATGTAAATAAGAGTCATGTAAAGAGTTCTTTTGTGTTTCGTTGTAATAAGCAAGGAGGGTGTATGCCATTGATGTACAACGCGAGTAATTGTGAAATACCTCCAACTCATTCACAATTCTCGTAAAGTCCGGACAGCTAGCTAGATTTCGACCTCAGTTCTTAGCCTGAGAAACTATCTCTTGGTGATTAGTAGTCATAACTTCAGATCTTTCTTTACACATGTGTAGATACACTTTACACTCTTATCACATGTCTTTTTTTGTTATCAGTGCTAGGATTGTGCCTTCGATAGCTAGATTGACATCTCCATTTTGCTGTGAGCTTAAACTGTTTTGCACATGTCACATTTGATGGAATCTGAGCTTATATTTTGACCTAGAACTTTGTAGGTACGTTCTAAGCAAACCTTCACGAGACTTAACTCGTCCACTAGGGACACTTAATGGTTTAAAAGGCTTAGTGCATACGCTAAATGCATTCGAGAGACCAGCGACAGTGGTATAGTTAGGATTTCCTTAGTTTTGTTTTACTTGAGGACAAGTAAAATTCAGGTTTGGGGGTATTTGATGAGTGCCAAATAATGTATATATTTATCCCTTTTTGTTGGCATTTAACTCATCTTTTGTGCATTAATTCTACATTTTATCCCATATTCTGTATTTTCATTGTTTTCAAGAATAAATATTTTTCTTACTTAATTTTGCATTTTTAGGTAATAAATAAAGTCTGGATGAATTGCGAAGCGGAATAGAGCAGATGAATGCTTGTGTTTGTAACATGTTGAGTATGAGCTAATTAGCAACAAGCTAAGGCTATGATGAAGCCTTGGTGCACTGTCAAGTGGTAAAATTGCTAGGATAGGATGCCATATGCTTGTTTTTCTTGTGCATTGGGAAGAAAGCAGTGCTATGATTGCTTGTGATTGATTGTGCTGTCAAAAGACAGTCAATACTAGGGGTATTTCTGTTAGCAAGCTGTTTTTCTTTCCTTTCTATTGTATGCATTGGACTCAACTCAACCTAGGAATCTACTATCTGATTAGGACACCAGGTGGAATCTAAGCCTTAGCTTAGCCACAATTCCTTTTTTTTTTCAGTCACTCAAGTTCAGTTCTGTGTGCTTTCAGTTCAGTTTATTTTCTTGCCTTTCTTTTCTTGCATTTTGAAGCCTTTTGTGCACTGAAGTCAGTGCACAAACTCACCTCTGCCCTTGGCTTCCAAGCCTTGGTTCTTAGCTGTTTTCCTTGCTGCTTTGGTTCTTTACTTCTGCCACTTTGTATGCCATATTGCTTTGTCTTGCTCACTGTCTCCATTGTTAGCTTAGGTTTCTCTTATAGTGCTCCCACTCCCTGTGGACTTTCCCCTGCTTTCCTTCTATTCTATAAACTTGGCCTTGTATACTTGCAAGTTTCTGTGTGTTTTCTATTGGCACACCACTGACTTGAGTGACGGCGAGAGGTCCTTCATTTTGAGTTGCACTCCTGGTCATCTGATATCAATAACGCATGGCGAATTCTTGGTGGAAGAATACAATATCGATAGATCAACTCAGCAAATGGGTATGGATCAGTGTGTTCTGACTTTTCGAAGAAGGAAACCATTAGTTAGACAGCTCATGACCCGTTTAGACCGCACACATGTGGAAGGAAGTGAATACTGGTTCCCTAGCTCTGAGTGAATTACATATGTAACTCCAGGTTACATAAACTTTTGGGATCAACAACTCGGGCATTTACTCGATTTCGTATCGGTTGATCAACCTTTGGTGAAGGAGCCTCCTTCTGCTGAGATGATTGCTACTCGACCAAGACTGAAGCATTTTCATGGTGGTGATAAACGAAAAACATCTCCAGGAGGTTCACAAGTAAGTATTCTTTGTGTAATTTTCATGAAATTATGATAATTGTGTTTTGATTGTTGCATCAAAATTTTCCACAGGACGGTCGTAACGTAAGACCTCGAATCGATGTAGACCTCTCAGAAACTGAAGAAACTATTCATGGTGGAGAAGGCAGGAATAAGAATTATAAGATGGTACCTAACACCATAAAGTCCCCAGTGATCTCTTTGGTAAGTTGTCGATATTTCTTTCACCATGACTTCTTCTCATCCGTGTAATTAGGATCGCAAAACCAATGTTTGTTACTTTGTTATAAAATTTTACTCCATCAAGTATTGACGGTCTTCATTTCTCTGCCGCTGGGCAAACAGTTTCTGACTTGAGTGACGAAGAAGAGGCCGTAAGTATTTCTTCGTATATCCAATTATGATGCTTTGTAGACAAAACGCTAATTGTTGAGAATATGTCCAGGAGGATGTCTCCATGGAGGAGGATAGTACTGGTGATGTTCGTTCATCCTTGGAAAATGGCGATAAAGAAAATTCTCAGAGCTCAAAACCGAACGAAAGTGACAGTGCTCTTGGTGTTGATGCGGGTAATTCAGGTTCTTCGAACGCTTCAGGGACCACCCAAGTAAGTATTTTCATTATATTCAATCCATAGGAGCATAAAATTCCTGATTTATGAATGGGTGAATGCGAATTCATGTGAATCTACGAAAAGTTTTGCTGAAATACGTCACTAGAAAATTTCAGATCTCAGCCCTTTATCAAAAATGCTGTAGAATCGTCATACGATGTCGGATTTTCGCAATTTACCCATGTATTCTTAAGCCCAGGAAATTTCCAACACAGAAGCTTTTAGAGTTTTGAGCAATTTTAGGAGGTGAAATCAGCGAAATGGTAAACTTCCAGGAGACTTCCAGAAAATTTTCAGCTGTCATGTAGTCCGATGTTTTGACCTCATCCTTTTGCTCGTTCATCCGATTGATATGAAATTTTGATATGTTGTAGGTAACATAAATAAATAAAGAATGGTATATAACCCAACCCTTGATTCTACACCATTTTCTCCCAGTTTATCGTTTTGTACAGGGCAATGTAAAATCTTCTCAGGCGAGCTTGTTGTAAAACGTGTTTATTGTGACTTTCACGTTATTTGTTGACATATAGCATGTAGAATGAAGAAATTTGATGATGTTATACCACTTTTATGTTGTAGTTTATGATTCTTTTGGTTTCATGCTTGGATGATCCTAATCTCATGTAATCTTCGTATTGGGTGTCAAATACCGAAGTTGAGAATGAAGGAGCTAATAATGATGGATTGGGAAACACAGAGGTTATTGATGAAGGGAAAACCATCCCTGAACTTTAAATTCATGAGGGAGTTGTTGTCGATGTTTTTGAAGAGACCGAGACTTCAATTGTTGTTGCTCCAGTGGCGAAAGAAGCTGAACCACGCATTGAAGAAACTGAAGAAACTGTTGCTATGACTGTAGAAGTCGCTCCAGTGATTGAGAATCGTATAGTGGTGCATGAATACCCAAGTGCAGGGATTGTTTTTGATCCTCCATTTGATGCATCACTCCCATATAACGAACTAGTTGGTGGATTCAGTGTTCCCATTGGATATGCCAACTTGTACGAGAAAATATGGAAGAAATTTGGTCACATCATCGTTGCTAGAGACCCAAAGCGTGCTTATTCTTTAACAATGCAAGTAAGTATCATCTTTCATGTTGTAAGTGATATATGCACTAGGGCCACAAATACTGTGACTCCAGATGTACTCTTTGATTAGGAGTTCAACTTGGAGAATTCTGAGAGACTTGGATTTAACGTGAAGTGGCTTCGTAAGAAGATAAATGCTATTAAGGACTCCTGTGAGAATAACATACCCTTTCTCAATGACGTTGTGATGGAGAAGGAAGGCAAGATTGCCAGGCTGACTGAAGAGTTGAACATGGAGAAGGCGGCCTTACAAATCTTGAAGGATGCAGAAGAGAAAAAATCTTTCTTTGCTGCTTTTCTTTGATTCTTGTCATAATCTCTTGAACTTTTGAACTTCTGAGATATGTGAGGTTTTATTTTTGGTTTTGATTGGTTTTTGGGATAAGTAGATGATTGAGGATTTTCTTTGGGTTTGATAGAGATTTTCTTTAAGTAAACTGAATTTTGATAAATTGTTGAATTTAAATTACTGAATGCAAGTATTGCAAACATTTTGGAGGAATTGAAATACAATGAAAAAAATTCTAAACGCCAAATATTTGAGGTGTTCGTGACTTGAACATCGAATACCTCGAATATCCAAAACCTTAAACGTCAAAGGCTTTGAGCCAACTCTCATGTATCACAGCCACAGTCTCCTTGCTGTCCATGTTTATTAATTTGTATTATCCACCAGCAATAGACTTAGATATCATAAAAGGTACTCCCCAGTTGGAGTTCTTTGCAGAACGAAAGTTACGCTTAGTTGCTTTGAGAACTAAATCTCCTTCTTGGAATTTGTTAGACTTGATCATCCGTTCCCTAAATATTTTCTACTGGTTTGGAATTCTTCGTGCAGTGGAATTCCATGTTGTTGAAGTCTTCTAACCTTGCGGCACGTGTGGACATTCGTGCAAAGGAGAATATTTGGGATACTGTTTGTCGAACTCAGCCATTATTTCAGCAATGACTGTATTAGTGAGATGTTCGATTCAGAGAGATTCTGCGTCCAGCCAATTGGTGAAATATTGCTGAGGTGAGATTATCCATTCATATCATTTTTCAATAGCTTAGTTGTTGGTGGAGTGAAGCCCTCGGACCAAATAACCATATTTGAAAACTGATGATATGGACATATGAGGAGGAATAAGACTTTCCTGAGTACGAAATCTTTTGATGAAAGCGTTTGCATTTTCCTCAGCCTTTTGTGTTAGTTCTGTAAGGACTTTGACCTCCTTCAGATACTCGAATGGTGAAATATCTTCTTTTTCTTCTTCCGAATCAGAGGTTTCTTCAACAGAGAAATGTGCAATTGAAGGTGTTGGTGTTACCTTTCCAGCATGAATCTATGTACGTCCAAGAATCATATCATATCCTGGATTTTCTCGCATTATGTAAAATTTTGTTTTCGTCCAGGATGAGTTTATGTTTTCCTTGAGAGTAATGTGGCCATAAGCATCTCTGGGTGTTCCTTCATGATCTGTGATTGTTACTGTAGCATGAATGGCTTCTTGTCATGTGATACCAGCAGCTCTGAGAGTTTTCAGAGGGATAACATTGACGGCAGTGCCGACATCAATCAATGCTCGTTTGAACTCGTTTCCCTTGAGATTGACTGTGGTGAGAAGTCCCCAGTCGTACATTTCTCCGTCTGTTGTTGAGAGTGGCTCAGGAAATGCTCCTTGAATCAACAAACGCTTCTCTGACACGATGTGATTCAGTACAACGAACATGTCTCCCCTTTGATCCTTTGATAAGTATAACAATTCGTAGACATGCTCGATTAAGCATTGAACTGCTTCTTTGACAGGTGGTTCAGAAAGAGTGAGAGTTCTGACTGGGAGAGGATCTCTGTATACTCCTTCAGTCCCCAAGTTGAGTTCTTATGATTCGAGCTTTTCTATAAATATGCGCTTCAAAGTTATGAAATCACTTGTGGTGGTTGACGAACCTATGAAAGCGACAGTAACGAGGATTTTCCATGGCCTCTTCAGTTGGCTCTTTCTTGACATATGGCAGCTTGATTGCGCCGTCTTGAACCCAGGCATCTAGAAGTTCAATAACTTCTTCAATGGATCAAGGGAAATCAGGTGCCTCTAGATCAGCTTCTGTGTGTTGAGATGGAACTTGCGCATTATCCTTCCTTTGTGTATTTGAAGGAGTTGAGGAAGTATGTTTGCGCTGTGGCTCAGCCTTTCGTTTGCTCCCTTCCGCAACAACATTTGTGGAAGGTTGGATGTTGTACTGTTTGTTGATTAAACGCCTGCTACCTCGAATCTCTCTGGGCTCTTCAGCTTTTGTAGTTTTAGCTCTTTCCAATAAAGCAGGTGCAGTAGTTGCTGATCTCTTGGCCGCTTCATGGAGTTCTGAGAAATTTTGGAACCTGAGATTTTCCAATAATGCTCTGTAGACTGGAATCATTCCATCGATGCACAAGTCCACGAGTTGTTTCTCTGTGATATTTGGATCATGGCAATCCAGAGCCTAAACTCTGAACCTTTTCACATAATCGTTAGGATGTTCGTTGCTCTTTTGAAACATCCTTTCGAGATCAGAGAGGGTGATTTGCTCCGAAACGAAGAAATACTTTCTGTAGAAAGCATTAACCATTTCTCCCCAAATTTTGATACTTCCTGGTGCGATGTTGTTGTACCAGGTATATGCCATGCCTTTCAGAGACTTTGAAAATTCCTTCAGACGGACAGTATGATTATGCTCATGTTCTCCCAGTGCTTCCAGGAATCGAGAAACATGTTCTCGAGCATTGCTTGTTCCATCATAAAGTGTGAAGGTTGGAGAGGTGTAACCTTTTGGCAGAGGAATCCTTTGCGTAGCAGCAGGGTATGGAGGTTGGTGATGGTGGATAGAAGGCGTTTTGTCTTTCCCACGATCCTCCAAAAGGCGTTCCAGATCTTCACGAGTGATGAAGCTGGATGGCTCTTTCGCTGGTGGATTGTCTGCATCCTTGGGAACTTCCTCATCGTCTACTACATGGATCGGAGTGACCTCAGGATCAGCGTCTGAAGACGTTTCTTTAGCTTTTCCTTTATCTTAAGTTTTCTCTGACATCTTGTCTGTAAGAGTCTTGAGATAATTACATAGTTCCTTCTGAGTGGCAGCCATGTCAATCTGATTCTTGGCAAGAGTTTCTTCCACCTTCATGAGATCACCTATGATAGGTGGATTTCCTCTGATTTCTTTAGGATACCGGCCGAAAAGCGGATTGTTGATGGATCCAGTGCCATCACTTGCAGGGGTGATCACTGGAGCACCAGTGCTTGGAGTAGTATTAGTGGCAGGTTGCGCCGGAGGAGTGGTAGTAGCAGGTTGCGCAGGAGGAGTGGTGTTGGCAGTACCACTAGAGCTTGCGATATTGGGGCAACACCCGGATTGGTAACTGAACCAGACCTAAGACCGACCATCTTTGTGAGAATTTAGATTGCAACCGAGAGAATGATCTCCCACTGTGGTTGCCAATCTGTAGATGGGCCAAAACGAGTTGCTGGTTTTTACGGAATTGAGGAGACGACCGTACGGAGGAAACTCCTTGAACCGAGCGAACTGTCAAACCTCACACAGATGCACTACAAGAAGGGAGTGCTTTGAATTCGAGAGATCAATCTGTAGTACTCCAGCCTAAACCAAGACAATGGTCGTTCCAGAGTAAATTCAGTCACAAGAGAGGATGGGTCGATCTGTAGGAGGGAAGCTGAGAGATGTGTGAGATCAATGGTGATTGAAGATTGTAGGTGTGTTGTGTGTTTTGAAATAAGATAAGTTCTGAATGATTGAATTTGCTCTGTTGAGAGTAATTGCTTAGATGTTGAGTTGTTAATCTCTTGTTGTCTGTTCGACGTGAGATTGTCTTGTTTTCAATCATGATTCAGAGACTTATTTATATTGCTAGAATTGTAAACACCTTGATCCCATGAACTGTGACAGTTGCCGGAGTCAAAGAGTGGGGAAGTGGAAATCGTGTTAAAACCAGTTGCTCATCATGCGAAGACTTGGTTGAATTTCTACCGACTACTTTGTTAACTCCTTCAACTGATTGCACGACTTGCTCACATTCTCATCGTGTGTATGAACACACGTGCCGTAGACCGCCAGATCAAAACCCTAGTTAATATCACCCCATGTAACACGATTGATGTCTCGTGATTGTGGAATATGCAAGGCAGACGTGTATTTAGTTAGTCAGTTGCTGACTTCATGGGACGATGAGTCCTTGTATTGCTGAGTCGAACAAATGTTCTGGGACTCATGAATTGAACGTGTTTGTTGAGACAAAAATATAATAAATATTGATAATTAATGTGAGCAAAATTGCTCATTCGATGAACTGTTGGATATTAATAGTTGAACTAATATTCCTTGGTTTGAGCAAATATTGTTCATCTGAGCAAATGTTGCTCGTTTGGTGAATTATTGGTAGCATGACCAAATAAAATATTAAATTAAAATACTGGCAACTGGACCGAGTATAATTAATAAAATGTTGATCATGGGATCAACGTGAAATTATTAGCGTTTGAATCTGGAATTATGAACCTTGGACTCGAAACCCTAATTTGATTAATTAATGATCAATTGATGATTTGTTGAAAATCAACCACGGAGTGAAGGAGGGACCGGATACACAGGATGATGGATCGACCATGTAGCGCCCAGATGCTCAAGTGAGCAAAAAATACCAAAGTCTCTTGAAGACCAGTTGGTGAAAGGATGATTAAATGCTGGTTTAATCATTTAATAAAATAATGCTCGCCTGAGCCTTAGGTGATAAAACCTAATTAATTATGAAGAGATGAGGGACCGACCAAGGGATCATGAAACCGTCCCTGGGTGGTCATGGGATCGACTGACGATCATTTTATAAAGTTCCAAATTGTTTGGAAGAGTTTGAACTTAATATGAACAAATTAGGTCACATGATGAAAATATATGTGACCGGCCTCTTGCAAGCCAAAGAGCCAACCTTGGTCGGTCAAGGTAGTATGCTCGCATCACCAAAGTGTTTGTGTCTCAGTCCTGAGAGTTTTGATATTTTCTGATGTGCGTTTGAGCAATCATTTGGGAAAATATGAAGAAATCTGGGATTTTTTTGCTGAAACTGAGGAAACTTCATAAAATGAAGGAAAAATAATAATAAAATGAATGAATCATGAAGTGTGGGACCGGCTATGGCCAAGGAATGGCCGGCCGGACAATGAGCCCGTCCCATAGAATTTTCCTAATTTTATTATATTTTTTCATGATTTTATGGAAATATCATAAAATCAAGGAGTTTGTTGAAACTAAAGAGTTTTGTTGAAATCAAGGAGTTTCCTTGAAGTGAAGGAGTTTCCATGAGATAAAGGAAACAAATAATATTAATAATAATAAAATAAGGGCGTGCGAGACCGGCTTGGGCATGGTCGGCCAGCTAGGTCCCGGTCCCGTGAGCTCTCCCTAATTTTATGTATTATTTTCATGATTTGAAGGAATTTTCATGATTTGAAGGAAACATCATGAAATCAAGGAATTTCATGGGATGAAGGAAACATAAAAAATAATAATAATAGAATAAGGGGCGTATGGGATCGGCTAGGGAATGACCGGCCGGCTAGGGCCCGGTCCCACAAGTTTCCCTAATTTTATATTATTTTTCATGGCTTGAAGGAAATATCATGAAATTAAGGAGCTTTCATGAGATTAGGGAAATAATAATAAAATAATGAGGAATAATGAGGTGTGGGACCGGCCACGACTATGGCATAACCGGCCGGCTAGTAGACACGGTCCCACGACACTTTTCCCAATTTTATATTATTTCCTTGATGCGAAGGAAACACCATGAAACTGAGGAGTTTCCGTAAAACGAAGGATATTTGTTCAAATGAAGGGATTTTCATGAGATCGAGAAAAATAATGAAAATATGATAAGATATAAAATTTGGCGTGGGACTGTCCACGGCACGACCGGCCGGCCGATGGGTCCAGTCCCCCAGCGCCTTGATTAATATTTATTATTTATTATTTTCTTCCTATTTTGCATAGGTTCATTATTCCTTCGTGTTTTGGAATGCTCATTCGTGCATTCAGGTGCTCGTTAGTGCATTATTGCTGAGTACACTTGCACCGTTTTGGTTGGGGCTTATTCGATAGTACTCAGAAGCCCGTGTGTTGAATATTTATTACTAACTCATGGAATTCTGCTGGAAAAAACCATGAATTGAAGTAATGAAATATTATGGAAAATATAGAATATTTTCCAGGGATTCAGTTAATGAATCTAATGATTTAGATATAATTAATCAATGGCTCTATACTAGTACGATCGTCTAGGAGCATTATTTATTCATGAATTGAGTGATATGAGCTTGTTGAAGCGTCATACTTCTTTTATATAGTCAGGGAAAACAATTGTTACATCCTGAAGACGTCATTGCTCTATACTAGCAGACAAGCTGTCTAGGAGCCGTCCAATCTTTCGATTTATATAAATAATTACTGAAATTGCTCAGTATTCATAAGATATGTCGTTTCCTCAGCTGAGAGACTACACATCTACATATACTCTGAGAGACAGTATTCTCAGTCAGAGATCTTTGTGGCATGAGCTTTCACGCTTTCGATAAGAGACATGAGCCTCAATACTCATCTGATTGCTGGATCAGGAGTATGTATAATTATGGGTTTACGATTTTAGCCTTTGTCGAAAACCCACCATCTACATTAGTTTAAGAAACAAACAAAATAGACTTGAGTATAATGATAAAAAATTTGTCTATGTGCTTTCACGGAAGCCAAAATTTTATTTTTCAAATATGTAAGATTTCACAAAAGGGAATAAACTCTCGTTTCAAAAGTGGATGCTCATACGAGAGAAAAGTTTTTTTTTCTGAATAGACATGTGTGTGCGTCTGTTAGTAATAAAATTTTGTCTATGAGCTTTCATGAAAACAAAATTTTAATACGTGAATATGCAGATTTTCACAAAATTGAAAGACTCTCGTTTCACAGACGGATGCTCGCGAGAGGGAGCAAAGATATATACATATATTTTCAAAGTTACATGAGTTTCACGTTAAAATGTGTATTTTTGTAAAATCAATGTTTTGATTTTGAACAACTGTTGGAAGTAGACAATTATTCACGGTGAAATAATGTCTGTATGTGAGTTTTCACAACTGTAGATTGGACATTTGTCCATTTTTTGAAAAACCAGTGAATGTTCACATAATGAAAATTTATGTGAAATTAAATTTTAATTTTCAGTAATTGCTAGAAGTAAACAATTTTTGATAAAATATTGTTTGTATGGATTTTGTGATCTGACAGTGTATGCACAAAACCAATGGGTGTTCACTCGGTGGGAGTCGCTCACACGGTGAAAATTATGTGAATTGTTCACATGATGGAAGTTTCGTGAATTGTTCACAGTTTTATGAAAATCACGTTATGGTTTTGAATAACGAATTTTGTTCGTCTTTGAAGGTTCGAAGGAGCGGACAAATTCTCGAGATTATAATCACTACAGCTAGTGAAATTGTAAATAGGTAAGAGTTGGGTGGTTACCATTTTTGTAGACGCTGATGTGAACATCTTTATTCTATGATTCATTGTTTTGTTGAATCCTGCGCTTTGTATGAATGATGTGCTGAAATAGCCACTATGCAAGAATGACTGACTCCCATGATGATACTTCCAAAGATGGTGTCTCCAGAGATGAAATCTCTACGGATGTGACTTTAAGAAATGGTACTTCTGGGACCTCTAAGTGATGGTGAGAGATCCTTCATACTGAGTTGTAATATTTATCATAGGATGATCGTGTAGTGATATCCCAGATCAATGTAGACTTCACGGAAATGGAAGAAAGTCTTCAAGGCGGAGAATCAAGAATTAAGTACCACGGGATGTTAGCAAATGACGCGCAGTCCCCAACCATTGCTTTGGTGAGTTGTTACCGCTCCTTGTGTCATGACTTTTCCCTTCCCGTGCAATTAGGATCACGATACCAGGGTTTGTTATTTCTTTTCAGAATTTTGCTCCATCAAGCCTTGAAGGTCTTCAATTCTCTGCTGGTGAACAAGCGATTTCTGAATCGAGCGTCGAAGAAGAAGTCGATGTAAGTACCTCTTCGTATAATTGTTCATAGAACTCCTTGAGTGAAATATCAATAATTGTTGTTGATGTATCCAGGAGGAGATTTACATGAATCGAGGGAGCACTGATGATGCCCATTCGTCTTCAGAGGATGGTGAAGAAGAAAACCCTGGATTTCAAAACCGAATGAAATTAATGATGTTTCCAACGGTGATGTTGGTAATTCAGGTCATTTGAGCAGTTTAGGGACCACTCCAGTAAGTACCCATCATATATTTTCTTTATAGAAGTATGAAATTTCTGATTTGTGAATGAATGAATGAAAACCCATGTGAGTATACGAGTAATTTTGCCGAAATACGTCACTGGAAAATTTCAGACTTCAGCCTTTTAGTAAAAACACCATAGAATCTTCGTTCGAAGTCGGATTTCGCGATCTGCATACGTATCTTCAAGCCCAGGAAATTCCCAAGCTTTGGGAAAAAAATCTTTTTGAGTTTTGAGCATGTTTAGGGCCTGAAAAAGGCGAAACAGTAAACTTCCAGGAGACTTTCAGAACTTTTTCGGATTGTATGTTGTTCAATGTTTTGGCCACATCTCCTTGCTCGTTCATCCGATTGCTGTGAGTTTTGGATATGTTGTAAAGAACATCCATACGAAGAGAATGGTATATGACCCATCCATAGATTCTTCACCAATTGCTCCCATCTCGTCGGTTTGTACAGGACAGTGTAAAATCATCTCAGACCAGCTTGTTGTAAAACATTTGCTTGTGTCTTGAACGGTTGGTGAAGGATTTTAATGTCATTGATACATTTGAGATCAAGACCCCTTGATTGATACATGAGCGTGGTGCTTGCAGTGTCATCTTGTTTCTGTCAGTCGCAGAAACATCAATTCTGAAATCCTGATCACGAGACCATAACTGAGGTTGCTCTCGAGAGGGGGTGATGTAATGACCATGGTTTCATGTCCCGGTGGTAGCATTCCTTTTATAATGAATGATCAGCACATGAAAGTCTGGAGCCACGAGTCTTGGACTGTGAAACTAATCGCCATGATCAGTGGACCGCCAGTCCCCAGTATTTTGTCAAATCTCTCCTTTTCGTTTTCCCTTCTTCTGGCGAGACCTAGATAGAGGACCCAGGTAGAAAAATTGATGTAAATACCTGGGTGGTAGAAGTTGGAGGTACCTTGACGAAGGATTTAGCGGAAGGACCTGGTGGACATCGATCGACTGTGGAGGTTATGAATCCCGTCTAAGAATTGCTGCTTGCATGTTGTATGCTCTGGAAGCTGTAGGAACCTCATAAGACGTCGGAATTCGATGCTTGACCCCAACTTTTGAAGCTAATAGACTGAGTTATCACATGAACAAAGAATCACTCTATTTGGAGTTGCAGAGGTCAGACAACGAAGAGTGCACATTTGTAATTTGTAATCCCGTACAAATTTTCAGATTTCGTAGACCTGACGGTAAAGACCATATCTGTCAGCTAGTATGTCCGGTTGATGCGCCCTTTTGGTATGTTGTAGAAGAGACATAGACGGACTTCTTTTGTTGAGGAAGTATTTTCCCATTCCTCACCCATTGGTACGTTTTTGTAAACCCATGGCCTGAAGTGTGTTGTATCTCATTTGTAAAAGTAATGAAAACATCTTGTAGAAGACTTTGGTTTGTGGCCGTCTGTCGTGTAAGATTTGAGAAGACATTCATGTTAGCATGTTTTCATGTTTACACATCTTGATATGAATCATTAGGTCTTGAAGAAGTAATCTATAGAGTAACGCTTCAGAGAATGGATAGTTGATGAAGCCGGATGTTGCGCATGAGACTGATGCTGAGATCACAATTAAATTTTCTCCAGAAATTCTCGCTGATGCTGAGACCATGAATGGATTTCCTCCACATATCCTTGTTGATGACGATACTATGGTTGGAGTTGCTACAGAGACCGAAGATGATAGTCTTTGGTCTTCCATCCAGTGAGCCTTTACATGCACGAACTAATTGGTGAGTTGAGCATTCCTAAGATGAAGGTGTACTAGGATTTCAACCCAAATTCTCCTGAATATGACTTTACTGTGAAGTGGCTTCGTCAGGGAATATATGTTGTTGCGCGGTAGATGGAAGCAGCAGTCTTCATTCTGGATATGATTGGTGAATAAAGGAAGTTCCCCAGTCGTGCAGGGGCTTGTAATGTAGAGAGGTTTCGTTTGATGACGTTTCATGTAATCACATCAGGTTGTAGTGACTTGTTATGTGGATAACATTTATTGAAATATATTGAATTGATATTTCCAATAAAATCAAGTCCCCAATGCATCCCTCATCCACTTAGCAGAGTTGAAGGAGTTTGTAGCGTCCATTAATGAATGATGTTGCATCTGCTTCAAAAGTCTTACCATTGGATAGTGAAGACTCATCGATTGTAATTCAGCTGCACTTTGATCGTGTTGGTGTTGAACCAGTGTGTCACCATCGAGATATTGTGCTGAAGCTAGAGGCACTATTATCGAAGGTGTACTCTTTGATTGAGAGTATAATTCGAAGGCTTCTTATATGCTTGAGAGCTGAAGCGTCGAATGTCTTAGGCTTGATCGTATTGGTCCGTGTATCTTCTGTTGATTCGGCATTCCGCTGCCATAGTGGGATTCAACACTTGTGCAGACATCATAGATTTCTGATACTCATGGACATTCCTACAAGTCTATGGAGAAATGCCCAAAGTGTTCTTTTCCATGCTTCTTCATATCTCAGTAGTGAATGTCTTGGTGAGATGCTCGATTCGAAGCGACGTCAGATTCAACTACTTGGTGAAATACTAATGCGGTGAATCTACCATTTATAATATATTGCAGAGTTGCTAGCAGAATTGAGTCCCCATGCTAGGATAGCATGTGAGGAAATAAATGACATAGACACGGAAGGTATGAGACTTGCCTGAGTGAGGAACCTCTTGATGAATGTCTATGCATTTTTTGCAGGTTCTTGCTTCAACCTCGTCAAAGTTCGAAATTTCTCCAAGTGTTCTGATGATGGGATGACGAGTAGCTTCTTTTCGAGTGATGCCTGTGGCTCTGAGGGTTTTCAGTGGAATAGTGTTGATAGAAGTGACAACATCGATCAACGTTCTCACAAATTCATTTTCTTGGATATTGACTGTGGTGAGCAGTCCCCAGTCCTACATCTCTTTGTCTGTGGATGGAGGCTCAAGAAGTATTTCCGGAATGAATTTGTTGACACGATGTGATTCAGAGCCGTGAGCATGTCTTTCCTTTGAGCTCTTGACAGATAAAGCAATTCGCAGATGTGCTCAATCAATGACTGAACTGCTTCGTCGGAAGGTTGTTCGGGGAGATTGAAGTTCTGTGATTCTCCATTTCTTCTTCGGTCGGCTCTCCCCTGGTGAATGGAAATTTGGTTGCACCATCTCGAATCCAGACTTCCAGTAACTCGATCACTTCTTCGGTGAGAAGAGGGAAGTTTGAGTCTGTCTGATCATTTTCCCATTTGTTGATGCAGGGTTGAAGTTTGTGCATTTCAAGATTGTTCATCCTCTCTTTGCGTTTCTGGGAGATTGGAGAAGCATGCTTGTGCTGTGGTGGCTCGGCTTTTCCTTTGCTCCGTTCAGCAACAACGTTCATGGAAGGTTGGAGATTGTACTGATTTTTGACTAGGTTTCGGATGCTTCAAGATTCATCTACCTTGTAGACTTTGCTATTTCCAGTAAAGTAGGTGCAGTTGTTGCTGATTGCTTGGACGCTTCATGAAGTTCTGAGAAGGTTTGAAAATGGAGATTTTCCAGCAAAGATCTGTAGACTGGGATCATCCCGTTGATGCACAAATCCACCAGTTGTTGTTCAGTAATGTTGGGATCATGGCAATCCAAAGCCTGAATTCTGAACCTCTTCACATAGTCATTGGGATTTTCAGCGTTCTTCTGTGCCATCCTTCCTAAGTCAGAAAGAGTAATCTTCTCAGAGAAGAAGAAGTATTTCCTGTAGAAAGCATTAACCATTGCTCCCCAATTGGCGATGCTTCCTGGTGCGATGTTGTTGTACCAGGTATATGCCTGGCCTGTCAGATATTTTGAGAATTCCTTCAGTCGGACAACAAGATTGTGTTCATGCTCCCCTAGCGCTTCTAAGAATAGAGAGACATGTTCTCGGGCATTCCCAGTTCCGCTGTACAGAGTGAACGTTGGAGAAATATAGCCCTTTGGGAGAGGAATCCTTTGTGTAGAAGCCAGGTATGGAGGTTGATGATGGTGGACGGTGGGCGTAATGTTTTTCCCATGGTTCTCCATGAAACGCTCCAGCTCTTTACGAGTGATGAAATTAGCAGGCTCTCCTGATGATGTTTTCTCTGCAGCCTTCTGGACTTCATCATCGTCGACTGTATGAATTGGAATGACTTCTGGATCGTCAGTTGAAGCAAGTTCTTTACCTTTTCCCTTTTCCTGAGGTTTTTATGACATCTTGTCAGTGAGAGTTTTAAGAAAACCGAACAACTCCTTTTGTGTTGCAGCCATGTCAGTTTGATTCTTGACAAGAGTCTCTTGCACTTTGATGAGGTCAGCCATGGCAGGTGGATTCCCTCTGACCTCTTCAGGATATCTTCCGAAGAGAGGATGATTTTCCAAGTTGGTGTGAGGAGGAGTGACATCACCACCGTCAATGTTGGAGACAGGGATGGTTTCCGGGATATCCTCATTGTCTTTGTTGCTAGTGCTAGCGTCGTTCACGTTTGTAACTGTCCCAGACCTAAGACCAGCCAATCTGTGAAAATGTGAGATTGCTACTGAAAGATTAATCTCCCATTGTGGTCGCCAATCTGTAGATGGGGGAAAACGGTTTGCTGGTTTTTTAGAAAAGTAAAGAATCGAGCGTGTTGTCGAGACTCCTCGACCGAGCAAACTGCTGAACCTCACACAGATGCACTGCAAAGGGAGTGCTTAGATTCGAGATATCAATCTGTAGGACTCCGGCCTAAACCAAGTCAATGGTTGTTCCAGAGTCAATTCGGTCACAAAGAGGGAGATGGGTTGGTCTGTAGGAGGGAAGCTGAGAATTGTGTGGGATCAATGATGATCAAGGATTATGGATGTGTTGAAGGTTTCTGCAATAATTGGTGAACTGGTAAGTTCGAATAAGTTCTGATAGATTGATGAATTCTTGAAAGTAGTTACTCGAGAAATTATGTATGCACGATTACTGATGATGTCCTTCAATCATGAATTCAGAGACTTGTTTATATTGTCAGAGTTGTGAACACACTGATCCCTGTAAGTATGACGGTTTCTTGAGTGAAAGAGTAGGAAAGTGGAAGATCGTGTTAAAGTTAGTTCCATGTCGTGTGGAGACTTGATTGATCGTGCACCCACTACTTTGCTAACTCCTTCAAACGTTTGCACGACTTACGCACATTTCTCGTCGTGGATGAATCCACGTGCCGTAGACCGCCAGACCAAAACCCTAAGTGATATCCCCCCATTTGTTACGTGATTGATGTCTCACGAATCGTGGAGTCTGTATGACAAACGTGTCTTAGTTAGTCAGTTGTTGACTGATTAGACAATGAGTATAGGTTTTGTTGGACTGTTGGTGAAGGAATGATGATAAAATGCCGGTTTCATCATTTATTGAAAAATAGTTGCTCGATTGAGCATTAGGTGATAAAACCCAATTCATGGAGAAGTGAGGGACCGGCCAAGAAGGCATGAAACCGGCCCTTAGGGGTGTGGGACCAGCTGGTGCTCGATTGAGCAAATCCCCAGGTTAGTTGGAGAGAATTTGGGCCCAATATGAGCAATTGAGCAAATTAGGTCAGAATTATGAAATTCTGTGGGACCGGATTTGTGCAGGACCTAGGGATGACTCTGGTCGGTCATTAAGGCATGCACATGTTGCCTTGGTGTCCGTGTCTCCGTACTGAGAGTTTTAGTATTTCTTGACGTGCATTCGAGCAACATTGTGAATTTTCAGAAGAGTTTTATCTTGACTGAAATTCTTGATTTTTGTTGGGATGAGCATGTATGCTCAATTGATCAATATTTTTTAAATATTAAAATAAGGACATTTTAACATTTAATATTTCCGTGAAAGGCTAGCCGGTCATGTGACCATGTTGGCTTTTAGTTTTTCATGATTCGAGCAAAATTTGAGAAAATACGAAGGAATCATGAATTTTGCTCAAACCAAGGAGTTTCATGAATTTAGGAAAATAATAATTATAAAAGTCTAGGGATTGCAAGGTGTGGGGCCAGCCACGGCTAGGGCATGGCCGGCCGGCCATGTTGCCCAGTCCCACACGCCTTTCCCTAATTTTATATTATTATTTTTTCATGAAACCATGATATTATGGAGAATCCATGAGTTTTCGTTAAAACAAAGAAGTTTCATGAGTTTAGGGAATAATAATTATAAAAAACTAGGAATTATGAGGTGTGGGACCGGCCACGGCTTGGGCATGGCCGACCGGCTAGGTTGCCCGGTCCCGCACACCTTTTTCTATTTTATAATATTATTTTTCACGAATCCATGAAGTTATGGAGAATTCATGAGTTTTGCTCAAACAAGGAAAGTTGCTAAAATCAAGGAGTTTTCATGAGTTCATGAAAATAAAAAAATAGGAAAAATAATGGAAGAGACATGGGACCAGCCACGGCCAGGGCACGGTCGGCCGGCCGGTGGGACCGACCCCTGAGCGCCTCTTATTATTTTGTTATTATTTGTTGTTTTTCTCCTGTTTTGCGTAGGATTCCTCATCTGTCCATATTTTTGAATGCTCGTTTGTGCATCCGGGTGCTCAGTCGTGCATCATTGTCGAGTACACTTGCACCATTTTTGTGGGGCTTACTCAGCAATGGTCCATATGCTCAGTTGTTGAGTATTTATTATTAGTTTATGAAATTCAGTGGAGAATAATTCATGAAACTGAACAATAAAATGAGTAGTTGTTTTATTATCAATTCATAGGATCAGCTGTGGATTCGACCATGAATTCGGAATAATAAAATTACCTATTACCATTCCATGAGATCAGGCGTGGATCCGATCATGAAATCGGAGTAACAAGATAATATAGTTGTTTATTGCCATTCCATGAGATCAAGCCGTGAATTTGATCATGAAATCAGAGCAAAAGATAATTGTTTATTGCCATTCCATGAGATCAAGTCGTGGATTCGATCATGAAATAGTAGCAAAAATTGATCATTCTGGGAATTCAGTAGTGAATGTCACGACAGAATTAATCTATTGCAGAAGGATATTAGCCAGTTAAAGCGTCATACACATTCTGAAAGGTGCATAGTCAGAGAGCAGCAAGTGCTGCCGGAATATGAAGGCGTTGATGCTCTCAATTTACGGAGAACCGCCTGGGTCTATCCACGGTCTCTCCACATAGTCAGGGAACAGTGAGTGTCACCAACGTCCTGAAGGAGTTAATGCGCTCAATCTACGGAGAACCGCCCAATCGTTCTTCTATGTGGAGGGGGGTATATCTCCTGTAGTCAGGGAACAATGAGTGTCACCGACGTCCTGAAGGCGTTAAGCTCTCAATCTACGGAGAAGCACCCAATTATGTTATTCTACATAGAGGGCACGATGAAATGCCAGGGATCAAACACTCAGCTAGTGGAGGCTTTTCGACATACATGTTCATCATGGCTTCGTAAAATATGAATCGTCGCATGCCTGAAAGCCGTGAAAAAAACATGCATCATTATTTTACGGTTTTGACCTTTGTTGAAAATCCAGCATCAACAATTTTGAACACGTTTTTGAGAAGAACTTTGTATATCTTTAAGGTTGCAAGTCTTTAGAGGCTATGAACTCCAAGAACTTACGTAAATAACGGATGAACGCATCACTATAAAGTGAAATTCATCATTATTATTCTCAGATCTCTTCGTCAAGGAAGATATGTAAGTTAAATAAGAAATAAAGGAACATAAAAACTCAAGCTGGTGAGTAAAACCTTTTAGCGCCAAATTGTGACTACTAATTTTCCCATAGTCTACGTAATGTGTACAACTCAGAGAATCCGATACTAAGTAGTATTGATATCTCCGTTGAACTGATAATGCTAAGTAATAAAAGATACTCAAGATCACAAAAATAACAAAGAACACAAATGTAAGGTAAATGCTACTAAGTTATGATGAGACACAAGAGATTACGTGGTTCTACGTCCACGGGATAATAAGTGATTGATTGTATTAATTTGTGGTGGTTACAAAGATCTTAAATGCTTCCCAAAGTAATAGAGAGAAGTCAATTTGAAGTAAATACTTAAATTATAAACATTAAAGAGGTATAAGCTTAAGACTAGATCTTCTTATCCTAGATATTGAATGCCTTTGTTTGTTGGTGAAGCTTGGTTTTTGTTGTCCCTTCTGCTCCAGATATATCTTTGTTGTCCTTGGGTCCATCGTCCCCTGATATACCTTCCGTACAAATGGTACCTTCGTTCACCACATGCTCTCTCCAGTCGGACTCTGCCACCTCAGTTGACCCACGTTCCTTCGGGAACTACCCAGCCTCAATACAGATTGTACCTTCGTTCACCGCGAGCCTCTGCCAGTCATATTTTTCCATCTCATCTCTCTCCACGTGCCTTAGTCAAGAGTGTAGATAAGAGATTACCGAAATAAATGCTGATTGGATATGTCAGCTACCTCTGTCCCTTCGCCAGTTGCCTCTCTCTAGGCTAGGTTTTACTTTATCATCTTAGCCGTCGAGGTATCCTACCTCGAGATGGGATAAAGTAGATCCGAGGAGGAATCCGCTGCTCCTCAGACTCATGTGTGCATCGAGGGATACACAGTTATCTTATGCGTGACCACTAAAACCGTGACACGTGCTCCGCAGAATATTGATATTCACATTAATCACAAAGTGTCTGAAATTGTTAATGCATATTTTGCATTAGGTAAGACTATTCCTGAAAAGGACATTGTGATGAAAATTCTCAGATCGTTGCCAGCCAAATACGATTCTAAGAAACATGCCATCGTTGAAGGAAATAACCTTGATACTCTTTCCAGAAATTCTCTGGTAGGAAATCTAAAGATTTTTAATATTGAACTTAGTAAAAGAGAAAAACTTCGAATGAGCTGCAATTCCGTTGCTTCCTCTAATGTAAGTTCTCTGTATCCAAAATTGATTGATCTGAATGATGAAAATTGCTTTAATTCTACTCTTTCACTGTGTGTACAACAGTTAAAGAAAACTCTTAGGAGAAGAAAAAGAAGGTCCCGTAAAAAATCTTCCTCAATCAATGAAATGGATAAAAAAGTTCACAAAACTATGATAATGGAACTCCTTCCATGTGCTACAAATGTGATCATCACATTTCAGGTGTTCCTGATAAGGAAGTGAGTGAGATAACCAAATCATGAATGACAACTCTTGACTACTATCCTGAGGAAGAATTCTATGAAAGTTCTCTCACTTATTTTGCTGATAGTCACTCTTGTTCTTCCAACAACTCTGAATGTTCCATGATAAACAATCAAACTTCTTCAGAAGAAAAATTCATTCTCCATACCAAGTCTCTACTTGATTAAGAGAAATTTTCCACTGGAAAAGGAAGCCTGGATTAAAAGGATTGAAAATCTGGAATGCTAACTGAAAACATTAAGACAAGAAAATGCGACTCCTCGTAATTTTAAAGAGAAAGATCGATGCTCTTCGATATGTTCTAGCGAACCAAATCAACATATTACTCCAGTGATTTTGTCGTGTTCTAATCACTTTCATAATGAGAAGGACATGATAAAAGTCACAACAAATCGTGAGTATTCCTTAAACAAAAATCAGGATTTCCCAGAAACGGATTGCACAAAGGTTCTTAAAAAAACTTCCTCTAAATCACATTCTCAGAAGAAGAAAAAGAAATCTCATAAGAAATCTATGTCATTGTCTAGATATTTTCAGAACAATTCATAGTATGCAAAAATCGATAAACAATTTTTTCAGAAAAATAAAGGGAAGGAAAATATCCTTTTTGGAATCTCACTCCACAAAAAGGAATCTGAAACAAGGTTTAACAGAATCATCCTCCTCTCTTGCGAAACCTCCCGATCCTTCTTTAGGTGGGAGAAATTACATATCATAAGTTTTATGATTGTTCTTGTCCATTTTCCCTTAGACAAGAACTATAATCCAAGAGGGATGTGAAAATATTTCTACTGACTTGTTCGTGTTTCTCCCTTAAATTTCTCTAATATCGGTTATTGAGCTATGAACCGTTTCTGAACACTTGGGGTGGTCTCCCTATCTAAACTATTTTAAGTTTCTGTTAGGGTTTTTGTCAAAGGTCTTTTTGGGAATTATTCTCATCTCTTCTTCCTTTTAAATAGAAGATTTCTTTCCCTTAACCAAGCATTTCATTTACCTTTTCTATCATGTCCTCATCAAGTCTTTCCAGTAAAGAAGATGATGTGTGGACTGTTCTCTTTCCCTCTAAGAAATTTCGTTTTGGCTCTTCTGGTAATGAGATGTGTCAAGATAAGCGTGATTCGTCTTCTGATAACTGTCGGCTTGTGATCAATATCCGGAACTTAAGTTCGCGTACCCGTTTGCAAACTTAAGTGGTTCAAGTTCTTAAATCGGTTATGTATGATTTCATACTCATGAAAAAATATATTTATAAATTAAGAAATGCAATCTTTGCGAACGTGGCTAAAATATTCATGAACTGATTCTTTTGAATCAATCCGATTTTGCTTCAATTATGTCTTGTATACATATAGAGAATATAAACAATTGAACAACTCTATGAGTAACATAATTAGATTCATTTGATTATCAATTGATCTAGAAGTGTTAAGATGAACAAGGTTAAGAAAAAAGTGTTCATATGGCTAACTTCGATTAATTGTTATTGAGCCAACTCAATATACACGTTTATTAGGTACGGTTATCCACATCTAAATGAAGGTATATCTCATTTGTGTGTAACAAACTAAAGACCATCTAACGGTGGAAAGATATTAGCTTGAATCTTAAATCAGGTTTCATCAAACGGTGAATAATGAATGCTTTGTTACCAAGGTAACATAGATTGCAAACCCTGATTTGAAGACTATATAAGGGAGAACTCTAGAAACTGATCCCCACACCTCATATGTGATACTATTTGCAACTAGAGTCGATTCTCCTTTAACCTAGGTTTTTCTTAAAACCATTATAGGTTAACGACTTAATGACTTCATTGGGATTCTGAAGCCAGACCCAACTATTTTCTCTGTAGTTGCGTGTTCTGATCTTACTTTGTTCTATCGTATTGAGTACTATCTTCTCTAAGATTTGCTCAAGATTTATCTCTGATAGGTAAAATATAAAAAGTAATCACAAAGCTCTTCGTCTCATTCTTTGTGACTCCACGATAACTTGTTCTACTACCATATAATTAAGTTATTGTGAGGTGATTGATATTACTAGGCTGTTTTTCGGGAATATAAGACCGGTGTATCAATTGGTTCTTGTGCACCTTGATTTATCAAAAGACGGAACAAAAACTTCATAGGTATTTCTGTGGGAGACAGATTTATCTATTCAATAGACTTTTCTGTGTGAGAAAGATTCGTTTATCAAGTCTTCGACTTTGGGTCGTAGCAACTCTTAGTTGTGGGTAAGATCATCTAAGGGAATCAACTCTTAGTCGTAGCAACTCCTAGTGTCTGTTGCGGCTTAATACAGTTTGGTGTTCAATCTGGACTAGATCCCAGGGTTTTTCTACATTTGCAGTTTCTTCGTTAACAAAACTTCTGGTGTGTCTGTGTTATTTCTTTTCCGCATTATATTTTCAATATAATTGAAAAATATCATAGGTCGTGCGTAGTTCAATCAATTGGTAAATCTAACCTTTGGTTATTGATTTAAACTGATTGACGCTTGGATATTGGTCTTTGGTGCCATCCAAGTTATTTCTCATATTAATCCGGCTCACAAATTTCTATATGTTCGATTGCAGATTGATTTGAGAAATTGAGATATAACTCTTGGATATATTTTCCTTGATTGAGTTTGACTGTCTAGTTGATTCTCTTGGAATTATATTGGAGTTAGTCCATACAAATTGCCTAAATGAAATATTGGGTGTGGTTGTTAGACCCCCGCTTTTTCAATTGGTATCAGAGCATACAAACATGTTTAAGACCTCATAAGTCTCTGTTTGTAGAAATCTGACTCTGTGGACAGAAATGCTATCTCTATAAACGTACCACCAGTCTTCGATGGTCGAATTATATATGGTGGAAAATTGCTAAACGTGCCTTTCTACAAGCACGTGATTTTCAATCATGGGTTCGTGTAGTTAATGTCTATGATCCTACGGTTTTTACAGAAGGCGATGCGACTGTTCCAAAGGATATTGGTGCATATGATCCTGCTGAGATTCTCGCTGCAAATCAAAATTCTGACGGGATTAAATGCTATCGTTCATGCTGAAAAAACGGGGTCTAATAACCACACTCAATATTTCGTTTGGCAATCTTTATGGACTAACTCCAATATACTTTCAAGAGAATCAACTAGACAGTCAGACTCAATCTTAAGAAAAGTGTATCAAATAATTATATCTCAATTTTTCAATTCAATCCGCAATCAAACAAATAGGAGTTTGCGAGCCCAATTGAATAAGAGAAATAACTGGACGGTATCACAAACCAATATCCAAGTGTCAATCAATTCAATCAACAACCCAAAGGTCGGATTCAAGAACTGATTGAACTTAACGCACAACCTGTGATATTTCTATTATATAACAAAATATAATGCGGAAAAGAAATAACACAGACACCAGAAATTTTGTTAACGAGGAAACCGCAAATGCAGAAAACCCCGGGACCTAGCCCAGATTTGAACACCACACTGTATTTAGCCGCTAAAGACACTAGCCTACTCCAAGTTAACTTCAGACTGGAATGTAGTTGAGCCTTAACCAATCTCACACTGATCAAGGTACAGTTGCGCTCCTTACGTCTCTGAATCCCAACAGGACTCTACGCACTTGATTCCCTTAGTTGATCTCACCCACAACTAAGAGTTGCTAAGACCCAAAGTCGAAGACTTGATACACCAATATGTCTCACACAGAAAAGTCTATTGTATAGATAAATATGTCTCCCACAGATAAACCTATGAGTTTTGTTCCGTCTTTTGATAAATCAAGGTGAACAGGAACCAATTGATATACCAGACTTATATTCCCGAAGAACAACCTAGAAATATCAATCATCTCATAATAATCTTAATCGTATGTGTTAGAGCACTGCTCGGTCGAACTCGCATGCGTTGCTATCTCAAGCATGTTTGTCAATGTTAGTGATCAAAACTATAAGTCTTGATTTCTAGTCTACTATAGTTAAGTCTCGGACTAGGATAGAAAGTGTAGTTGAGCTCAAGAACTCCATGGCGACCATCATGCAAGACGAAGAACTACTCAAGGAACTGGTGGAACTTCATCGACTAAAAGGTATGTGGAGACTTGAACTTAACAATCACTCAAAAGTCTATCTACTCTATCTCCCATCTTGAGACAAAAGTCGTTTTGCTATATAGATTTCGATTATACACATTTGCTATTTCGAGCCGAGTTTATCTCGCTTATCCATTTCTCGAAATATATGTTGGTAAGCTTTCGTTTTGGCCAAGTTCATCTTTACCTAGTGACGAAAGTCATATTATGTTCCAATCACTTGAAATGGTTTGTGAATAACAACTATATAACGTCCTCTAAGAATGTATCAATGATTGAAATGAGAGTATAGTTTATATAACCATTGTTGGATATAAGCATTGTGTGGAAACACATACATGTATAAGTCCTTATTCCTTGAAAAAAAGTATGCGTACTTTGCTGCTCAGGAAAACCAGAACAGAGTCCGCGTACCCAGTCCGCATATTGTCGGAGGTTCTCTTCCCGAGAAAATATGCTGGAGTTTGTGAACTATTTACAAACTTATTCCGGGTACTTAAGTCCGCGTACCTAGTCCGCGTACTTAGGCTGGTTATTTTCTAAAAACGATTATTCGTGAACTTATACTTATGTTAACTAAGGAATGCAAGTTTGCAAACCGTGGCTATAAAGTTCATGAATCGATTCGAGTGAATCAAATCATTTTTGCTTCGATTGTTTCTTGTATACTTCTATAAGATCTAAGCAATTGAACAACTCTCTAACTAGTTTATTTGAGTCATTTGAACTAGTTATGGAAAAGAAGAATATGGTTGATATGAAAGTGATCATATGGCTAACCTTTTTGTTAACTACTTTTGAACCAACGAATGTACATGTTTGGGTACGGTCGCACAAACCTATAACATGCATTTCATTTGTGTGTAACAAGCTAAGTTTTTTATCTAACGGTTGAAAGATATTAGCTTGAATCTAATCAGGTTTTCATCTAACGGTGAATATTGAATGCTTTGTTACTAAGCTAACATTGATTGCAAACCCTGATTTGAAAGACTATATAAAGGAGAACTCTAGAACCTGGGAAACCTAATCCCCACACCTCCTATGTGATACTAGTTGTATAAGCTAGAGTCGATTCTCCTTTAACCTTAGGTTTCTACAGAGACCTTGTAGGTTAACGACTTGAAGACTTCATTGGGATTGTGAAGCCAGACCGATACTACTTTCTTGTAGTTGTGTGATCTGATCTTGTTGTTTCTATCGTATTAAGTACAACCGTAACGATTGGATTGAGATTGATATCTCCGATAGGTAAGATATAAAATTAATCACAAACATCTTCGTCTCATCGTTTGTGATTCCATAATATCTTCTTTCGCCGCGTCAATTAAGATTATTGTGAGGTGATTGATAATACTAGGTTGTTCTTCGGGAATATAAGTCCGGGTTATCAATTGGTTCATGTTCACCTTGATTTATCAAAAGACGGAACAAAACTCGTAGGTATTTCTGTGGGAGACAGAATTATCTATTACCGTAGACTTTTCTGTGTGATACAGATTTTTTTATTAAAGTCTTCGAATTTGGGTCGTAGCAACTCTTAGTTGTGGGTGAGATCAGCTAAGGGAATCAAGTGCGTAGTATCCTGCTGGGATCAGAGACGTAAGGAGCACAACTATACCTTGGATCAGTGTGAGATTGATTGGAGTTCAACTACAGTCCAGACCGAAGTTAGTTTGTAGTAGGCTAGTGTTTGTAGCGGCTTAATACGGTGTGTGTTCAATCTGGACTAGGTCCCGGGGTTTTTCTGCATTTGCGGTTTCCTCGTTAACAAAACTTCTGGTGTCTGTGTTATTTGTTTTCCGCATTATTTTTTGTTACATAATTGAAATATCACACGTTGTTCGTTTGAATCAATCAATTGGGAAATCCTTTGGTTGTTGATTGAAATTGATTGATCCTTGAACATTGGTCTTTGGTACCGTTTAAGTGATTTCTCTTGTATTCAATTAGACTCGCAGATTTCTATTTGCTTGAGTAAGAATTGAATCGAGGAAGAGAAATATAACTTTTTGATATACTTTATTAAGATTGAGTCTAGTTGATTCTGTTGAAAGTATATTGGAGTTAGTCCATACAGATTGCTAATCGAAATATTGGGTGTGGTTGTTGTACCCCCACTTTTTCAGTATGGTAACGAAACAAGATATTGTGGAATCACAAATGATGAGACGAAGATGTTTGTGAGTACTTTTTATCTTTCCTATCGGAGATTAAATCTCGAGCAAATCTTAGAGAAGATAATACTCAATCACAATAGAAAACAACAAGATCAGAACATGCAACTACAGAGAAAATAGTTGGGTCTGGATTCACAATCCCAATGAAGTCTTCAAGTCGTTAACCTACAGGTTTCGTGGAAAACCTAAGGTTAAAGGAGAACCGACTCTTGTGTATAATTGAAGTCTATATAGCTATACGACTTTTGTCTCAAATAAGAGATAGAGTAGATAGACTTTTGAGTGATAGATGAATTCAAGTCTCCACATACCTTTTGTTGATGAAGTTCCACAAGCTCCCCTTAATAGTTCTTTGTCTTCATTCGATGAACGTCGTGAAGTCTAATGCTCAACTACACTAGAAATCAAGACTTATAGTTTTTGCAACTAAACTTGACAACAAGCTTGAGATAGCAATGGTTGCGAGTTCGACCGAGCAGTGCTCTAACAATCTCCCCTTTGTCAATTTTAGTGACAAAACTATCAATACATATGGAATACAAAATGAGTAAACTTTGTAGCTGTTAATCCAAATGCTTGTTTTTCTTGGTTCTTCAACATTACTCGAAATCTTCGTCACTTCCAAGTACTCCAGTGATTCTGAATGTCTTCAACTCAGCATCATAGTTGTTGAATATCCGTAGCTATAACAATGAGAAAGAAGTTGCTCTCAATTATTGTTATACAGTGTCATAGAATCATTACGCAACATCAAAGTCCAATTGTATCACAACTTTGACAACAATACTATGATGATATGTGAAAAAGCGGGGGTATAACAACCACACCCAATATTTCGCTTAGCAATCTGTATGGACTAACTCCAAAATACTTTTAAGAGAATCAATTAGACAGTCAGACTCAATCTTAATAAAAAGTATATCAAGGAGTTATATATTAATTTCTCGATTCAATACTTACTCAAGCAAATAGAAATATGCAATTCTAATTGAATACAAGAGAAATCACTTGAACGGTACCAAAGACCAATGTTCAAGTGTCAATCAATTTCAATCAACAACCAAAGGTTGGATTTACCAATTGATTGATTCAACGCACAACCTGTGATATTTCAATTATATAACAAAATATAATGCGGAAAAGAAATAACACAAACACCAGAAGTTTTGTAAACGAGGAAACCGCAAATGCAGAAAAACCCCGGGACCTAGTCCAGATTGAACACACATTGTATTAAGCCGCTACAAACACTAGCCTACTACAAACTAACTTTGGTCTGGACTGTAGTTGAACCCCAATCAATATCACACTGATCCAAGGTACAATTGCGCTCCTAACGTCTCTGATCCCAACAGGATACTACGCACTTGATTCCCTTAGCTGATCTCACTCACAACTAAGAGTTGCTACGACCCAAAGTCAAAGACTTTAATAAACACATCTGTATCACACAGAAAAGTCTACAACAATAGATAAATCTGTCTCCACAGAAATACCTACGAGTTTTGTTCCGTTTTTTAATAAATCAAGGTGAACATGAACCAACCCATAACACGGACTTATATTCCCAAAGAACATCCTAGAATTATCAATCACCTCATAATAAGCTAAATCGTATGATGGCGAAACTAGATATTGTGGAATCACAAACGATGAGACAAAGATGTTTGTGACTACTTTTCTATCTATCCTATCATAGAAATTAATCCCAAGTCAATCTTACGATTGTACTCAACACGATAGAAACAGCAAGATCAGATCATGCAACTATAGAGAAAATCGTTGGGTCTGGCTTCACAATCCCAATGAAGTCTTCAAGTCATTAACCAATAGTGTCTCGATAGAAACCTAAGGTTAATGGAGAATCCACTCTATCTTATACAAATAGTATCACACAGAGGTGTGGGGATTAGGTTTCCCAGTTGCTAGAGTTCTCCTTTATATAGTCTTCAAATCAGGGTTTGCAAAATTGCAATCAATGCTACCTTGGTAAGAAAGCATTCAATATTCGCCGTTAGATGAAAACCTGATTAGATTCAAGATAATATCTTTCAACCGTTAGATCGAATCTTAGCTTGTTATACACACATGAAATGTAACTTCATTCAGGTTTGAGTAACCGTACCTAAACGTGTACAAGTCGTTGGTTCAACGGTACTTAACCATAGGTCAGCCATATGAGCACTTTCATATCAACCTTATTCTTCTTTACCACAACTAGTTCAAATGACTCAAATGAACTAGTTAGAGAGTTGCTCAATTGCTTAGATCTCATAAAAGTATACAAGACACAATCGAAACAAAATCATTTTTGATTCACTCGAATTGATTCATGAACATTATAGCCACGGTTTGCAAAGATTGCATTCCTTAAAATATAAATGTCTTAGTTCACGAATTAAACTGTTTTTTTAAAAATAACCTACTTAAGTACGCATACTGGTACACAGACTTAAGTACCCTGAATAAGTTTGTTTTCAGTTCACAAACTCCAGCAGAAATTCACGGGATGTGAACTTCCGACAGTACGGGTACTGGTACGCGAACTTTAGTTCCGGTTATCATGAGCAACAAAGTACGCATACTTTGGTTCAAGGATATTGGACTTACACACATATAAGTTGTATCACAATGTTTATATCCAACCATGGTTATATATTCTAAACTCTCATTTCAATCATTGAAACATTCTTAGAGAACGTTATATAGTTGTTGTTCACAAACTATTTTTCGTCAAAGCAATTTTCAAGTGATTGAAACTAATATGACTTTCGTCACTAGTAAAAATGAACTTGGCCAAATCTAAATCTTACCAACACATATTTCGATAAATAGATAAGCGAGATAAACTCAGCTCGAAATAGTACATGTGCGAAAAGACGAGGGTACCCAAATATACCTCAATCTAAAACTTTTCCACCTATAAGTCCTTTTCCGAAAGTGATTGTCTATGGACTTGGTCGAGACAATATACCTAATCGGTTCACACTTCGTGTGATCGTCTACGGATACAAGATCGAGACAATAGAACAACGAAGTATGTTTACTTGATAATAGGTTCGGACTTAACCAAACTCTAGGGATTGTATACCAAGCAAAATATGAATGAACGTTTGTGCGATTTACTTTAAATTATAATAAACACAATTATAATTGAGGAAAATAAAAGTAAATGACACAACAAGATTTTGTTAACGAGGAAACCGCAAATGTAGAAAAACCCTGGGACCTAGTCCTGAATTGAATACTCTCAGAATTAAACCGCTATATGGTAGGCACCTAATATTGTATATATTCTTAACATTTTGTAGGTGTTTATGGTATCTTATTGCGCTGATTGCCTATATTTATGCCAGATTTTATGTTTTGTATCACTTTATCATTTGCGAGTAAAATTTGTGGTAATTGTCCCTGACTTTTTGTTTTGTAATGCTAGGGGAAAGAAAAGGATGATCTGAACATGTGCTATGAAGGAAGTGAAGCTACAAAGCCCTGTCAAGCTAAGATACCAAGTCGATGTTAGGCAGACACGTATAGTGAAGAAGGCAGCCAGGCTGGCAGATTTAGCATTGCTAGCTGATATGAAGTTTAAGGGAAAAAAAATCTCTAGTCATGAAACGAATCAATGGGCCGAAATTCAAGTGATAAACATGTTGGGAACTAAAAGGAAGCCAAGCCCAATTTTTCTTCTCATACCAAAATGGAGTCTTCATGCTTCACACCTTAATATCCATTCTACATTTCCCAAAACCCAATCTCATCACCAGAAACAACATCTGCTGCTGTGTTCTTCTTCCCCAAAATTTCAGTCACCCATCTTCTTTTTGTCTCCCTAATTTCCTTATCTTGTCAAATCCATAAAACCCATACCTCTATCACCACTTTTACCTTTTCAAGACTAGTTGCTTACCTTTTCTATTACCATTTCAGTCATAACCCTAGGCTTTGACTCATAGGATAAGCTAGGGATTTGATTTTCTACAAACATCATCAACAGCAGCACACAATCGATGGAGTTGGGGTAGCTGTTCATAATGAAATTTATCCACAAATTGGGTTAGTCAAAGACAAGGTCAGGCTCGATAAGCTAGGTCTGAATTTTCACTTCTTTGCAACTCCGACAACATCAATCAATTGGTGAAGATAGGTGCAGTGGATGCGTATGAATGAAAAGTATTGCATAGTGGTGAGTTTCGAGAACAAAAATCTATGAATTTTATATTGTTTCTTTTGATATCAAGGATTGAGAAAAAATGGAGAAAGTTGGGTATAAAAGGAGGGGTTATGTTGTGTAATGGGTATGCAGGGAGTGAGGAAGAGAGGTCTGAAAACACTTAAGTAATTTCCTGTTGTCCTTGAGAAATCAGTTTGAAAAAGAATAGAGTTCAATTACTTCAATGAGTTTATCTATACTTGAATTCTATTTGTCTCCTGTTTTCACCATGTTCTAAATTCTTAGCTAGGACATAGATGAAGCTTTTAATTTACTGCTAGATTGTTCATGTTATCGACATTGTACTTGTTTTATTTCATTGAGTAAAGGATGGTTTCAACCTAGAGATTCCATTTATAACTTTCACTTAGTATGTCAGGCATCCTAAGTTGTTAGAATAATTATACATTGTAGCTTCAACCTGTGTTTAAACGATCTATTCTAATCTGTGATTAGTTGTGCTGTCGAAAGACAACTAATGCTAGAGATTGGTACTTCCAGTTGATGTTAAACCATACATATTGTGACTGATTCCTTATTGAATAAGCGAGAGACTTGTATCTTTATCGTTGTTCTCCATAAGGGAAAAATGAACTTTGTCGATAACTGGATTTTCTAATAGAGATTAAGCAGTGGATTCAATTGTCCTAGTACATTTTACTTGTGTGTTTAAATCCTTTATTTCTGTATTCCTGTTTGTATTTCTGCATTCCTATTTGTATTTCAATCGCTGCCAGCATCTTGGCGGTTCGACTCAAAAGCTCCCCTTTGTTACTTCTTATTGGAATCAATATTAGTTAGGTTAAAGAAATTAAAATCTACACCCACCTTGTCCCTGTGGATCGACTCGTGCTTACCCTGTTTTACAAACTCGACACTGTATACTTGCAGTTAGCACAATTGTAGGTATTGTTTAAGACCTACCAAGTTTTTGGCGCTGCTGTCGGGGAACTCGGTAGCGGTGTAATTGTTTCTTTGATTCCACTTTACTGATTTTAGATCAATCCTGTACATATCTGTTTGGATTTTCTTTAGTTATTGTCAGCAAAATCAAGCTGTTACATAATCTGAATCTTTTTGATAAGTGTTAGTTGTAGTTTTAATCTTTCAGTCATCAACATCTTCATATTCTTGATTTTGTTAGGTTTGCATCCTTCACAGTTATAGCATAAGTAGAATCTGTCACTTGTAACTATTCCATTCCTGCATCTTGTTTGTCAAAATTTCAGTTACCTAGGCATATAAGGGTCTGTAAGTATTGTTTTAAGCTGTTCATTGCTGTCATTGCTATTGTAACTTAGCTGTTAACCACATCTATCTACATAACCTGCATTCTGTCAGTGGTAGGTTTAATCTTTTCAGTCTTCTTGCTTCTTAGTACCATCTGCATTATCACATATCTTGCATAGTTTAAACTATTTTTTTGCATCTAGCTGTCCTGTAGCTTAGTTCATGTATTAATAGACTTTTTTGTTTCATAGTTCAAGCATATAACCATCAGTAGATCATTATTCTAGTGTAACTTGTTCTCATTTGAGCTGTAGATTTAGTTTTTCAGTTCTCTGCATCGTAATCCTGTGAGTTCCCTTGGCATATTTTGGTAGTTTTCCTTTTATTTTATTTCTCAGTTCATTGGTTTGTTCATGCTTTTGCTTATTAGTTTACCATAATCCTGTAACTTAGATAGGAAATCTGGTAGTTTGCGCATCGGTGTGCATCTAGTCATAATACCATTCCAATCTGTAGTTGTATCTAGTTAAGATTTCTTTCAAGTTTTGTTTGTCACTATAACCTACCTCACTATTTCGTTGTATAACTCAGTTCCATTTCAAGTTTTCTGTTACCGCCATCTGTAGTTGTTGCTGTAACTTGAAATCTCATTCATTTCATCGTTCAGGTTGTAAATTTCATTCATTGCATCATTGTCATATAGCGTACGTTTTTTGAGTTATTTGCATGTGTATCTAGTGGTGTCCTGTAGCTTTTATAACGTTGTCATTGCAGCCTTGGTCTTTATAGTGTAACCTAGATGTGTAAATCCATCTGTTATATATCACCTCTTATTCCATTTACTGCTTTCCTACATCTCATGGTATACTTTTTGGTTTGCTGTAAGTTAAAGCTTTTAAATTAGATTGTAACCTTCTGATTTTTTGCTAGTTAGTAATATCTTCTTCCGTAGTCAGTTCCGCCTGTAATATATTTCCTTCAGTTGGTTAGGAATCTGTAAATGTTTTGAAGTTTCTTTCTTTTATTTTGTCAGTCTTATCTCAGCAGTAAAGTCATTTGTGTTCATAATCTGTTTTAATCTGTTTCCTCATATTCTTCCATCTTTTTAGTTTAGTTGCATTATGTCTTAGTGCATTATCATACTAGCATCATTGTAGTAGTTAATCACATTCTGTATCCATTCATCTCTTTGCATATGATCATTTTGGAATCTGTAAGTCTTCTTGAGTCATTTTTAGCTGCTGCAAAACTGTTGGTTATGTGTAAAAATCTTCTTGTTGAACTGTGCTAGTTAGCTTAGACATGTAACATCTCAGATGTAGGTTTTGATTTTCAGTTTGCTTTGAGTAAATGCAACTTGTCACTCTTGCACTTAAATTGATTCTGCAGGTATAAACATTTCAGCATGACTTAGACTTCGCTTAGGAAAAATCTGCAATCTGTGTTTGTGTCTTAGCATCTGCGTCAGTAGCTTTGTTCATGTCATTACCTTGTAAAACATCAGTTCAAATAGTTTCTTCACATTTCATCTCTGTCTTTTTTTAAAATTTGTCTGTAACTCTTTGCATTCTGTAGAGTCATTTCTCAATTATTCGCAATCAGTGTGTGTACTGTCTTGACTTTGCTTTACCGGCTTATTTCTGGTTACTGAAATTCCTCTTGTGAGCTCAACAAGTGCATGGAATACTGCATTGCAAACCAAAGGTGAGGAGAAAAATATTGTGAGACAACCTGTTGGTTGTGCCTAAACCCGATCTTATACCGGCGGTATCGTGCCTCAACTTTAATATTATTGTCTTGAATGATACACCATCTTTGCATGCAAACTGAACTAGTTGCTAAGCATTGTCAAACCCCTGCCACTTATTACATCTTCGTGTATGATCCTGTGACATTTGGGTAATTTACTTGCTAGCTGAACTGTTACTACACTGTGTTTATCTCAATCTTTGTTGAATCTTATGTTTTGGTGCTTGCATAATCTTGATAATCATTCTAATAACCCTGAGTTTTTGAATTGTGATTTGAGTGGTTAGATGGGTGTATAACATGTTGACTAGTATGCATGCTAGGCTATGATTGTAAGCTTTAGAGACTGATAGACGCATTTATGTGTCTAATTTGTCCTCAATGTTTCGTATTGTTAGTACTTGTTTTCGTCCTTATTATGGTGTTTTGTGTGTTTGTAGGTATTTTTGGAAAATAATTATTGTTGGAAAATTCGGCTCGAAAAGTTGCACGGAGCACCCCCAGGTCACCCCCAAGGCAGCTGCTATTCGTACCCCAGTTCTGGTTAGGGGGAGGACATCTTCTTCCCAAATTCAAAAACCAAAAATTGGCGGGAAAAAAATACTATCAAATGGCAGATGTTTTGTTGGAATTTTTGAACGTGTTCTAGGGCGATTCAATGGCTGATTTTTGGTAGGAAGTTGTGATATGTCCTAGCAAACACGTTTTGGGCTTTTGGTTCGATCAAATTTGGCCAGAATTAGCTGGATAATTCACGGAATGCAAAACAGGGAAACACGGGTTGGACACGGGATTGGAGAAGATTTGAGCGTGTCCTGCTCATGCATGAGGGCTCCAGCAACATTGTGGGTCGTGTGTAAATATTTCTAGAGTGACCAGGATGGAAATCTACGCGTGAGAAGCTAAATCAGGGAAGAAAATATTCCCAGAATATTTTTTCATCAAACCGAGTTAAGAGAGAATTATCTCGAGTTATAGCGAGACTTATTGATCCACTGGAGTATATATAGAGTGATGGGGACTCATAGAAGAGGAGGGAGAGAATTGGGAGAGGTTTAGAGCACTACAGAGCAAGAAAATTGAAGTTGCAGAGATTCTGGTTCTGCTGCTGCTGCTGCTTGAGGAGGAAGAAGAAGAGGAAGAACAGACTACCAAAGGCAGTCGTTTACCAACAAAGACAACGACTCTCGCCCGTGGGTCATAGTTTTCCAACGACAGCAGCACTTCATCTCTATCGTTGATTCTGGACGCCTTCTGTGGGTCGCAGAATCCTGTTTTATATCATTTTCTTGTCTTTCTCTTCATTGTAAAACACTTTTGAGCATCAATAAAATATTTTGAGAGGTTTTTCATCATGAGTAGCTAAACCAAATTCCAGGGGTGACAGAGGAAGCCATTCTCACAATAATTATGTGGTAATCTCTATTTTTTTAATGCAATATTTTTATGTGATTAATTGTATTGATAAAAATGAATTAAATGATTTTTATTAATCAACTGTGTTTTCCCTTGATAATGCATGCTTAGTTTTAGACTCTTGATGCATTATACTTGTGATTAACATTTGATATTCTGGAAATCTTCTTTTGGCAATATTTTGAATCAAAACCAATTATTTAAATTGCATAGTAAAAAAAATTATTAGATCATATAAGTATTGTTGAATGGTGGAATATTAAACCCCTATTTATCCATAAAATTTCACATCACTTTGCTATTTAATTTTTCTACATTCTTAAGTTTCAAAAAAAAAAATCTAAAAATTTTATTCCCTTCACAAATCTGAAAAGAACCCATTTTTACCGCTATCACTACAACCATTTGAAAATACATCAGAGACCAAACAAATCGATTAGTAAGAGTTAACCTAGAGGACATCATTGAAATACCCATTTCTGAGGAAGACAGCCCTGCTCAATCTGAGACAATGGGTGACAAGGTAATCCAACCCCGCAGTCTCAAGGACTACATGTACCCCACGAGGACAAACCAGCCCTCTTGTATTGTTTTACCAGAAAATGCTGGTCAGTTTGAATTGAAAGCGAGAACGATACATATGCTCCCGGTGTTTCGAGGGGTTGATGCTGAAAACCCTTACCACCACGTGTTTGAGGAAATCTGTGGGATTCTGCGATTCAATCAGTTGACAGAAGAGTCCCTGGAATTGCGTTTGTTTCCTTTCTCTTTGAAGGAAAAGCCAAATCTTAGCTATATGCTTTGCGGCCTCAGTCCATTAGAACTTGGGATGAACTTACGAAAGAATTTTTCAAAAAGTTCTTCCCAAATCACAAAACGGCGACCATTCGTCAGGATATCAATAGTTTTGTTCAACTAGATGGTGAGACATTGTCCAAGTATTTGGAAAGGTTTAACGATTTGTTACTGCAATGTCCTCACCATGGTTTCGAACAGTGGAGACTATTAACAATTCTATATGAAGGGTTGGATTTTTCCACTCGATCCATGGTTGAAGCAATGTGCAATGGTGAGTTCACAGATAAAAGTGCCGACGAGTCATGGACCTTTTTACATGAAGTTGCCGAGAAAACTCAGCAATGGGAGTCTGTTAGAGAACCTAGGAAGTCGACCAATAGGGGTAGTGTTCATAAGATAGAATCTGACTTTGAGGATAATGCTAAAATAACATCATTGGCTAGGAGAGTTGACGCTTTAGAGCTGGAGAAAAATATAAAATCTGCTGCTTCTACTTCTTGTAACCAAGTTGAGGTTTCTATTTGTGCTGTGTGTAATAGTTCTGACCATCTTGTTGATACCTGCCCACAATTACATGCATTTCAAGAGTCCAGACCTGAACAAGACCATGTTTTGTATTAAAAGCGAGAACATAACCCTTATTCACAGACCTACAACCCAGGGTGGAGGAACCACCCTAACTTTTCATGGTATAAGGGCCCTGTACAAGGGGGCGCATCAGGAAACACACAAGGATATTCATATCCTAGAAACCCCCAGGTACAATCGTACACACAACATCCTTCTGAAAAGAAATTATCAAGCATTGAGGAAAGTGTCGGTATGTTGACCAAAATCTTTGCAAAATCAGAAGACCACTGACCAACGTTTTACAAGTCTAGAACTTAAGATAGGTCAGATCTGTGATGCGCTTAATGACAGGGAAAAGGGTAAGCTTCCAAGTCAGCCTGAACAAAACCCAAAAGGCACATTTCAGGCAAGTACGTCTACTTGTAATGAGACTGCACATGCTGTTACTACTTTTCGTAATGGTAAAGTAGTTGATAACAATGTAAGCATGCCTGAAAAGAGTGAATCTGGGTCTAAGTCACAATTGCATACACCGGTTGTTGAAAATGAATCTGAGCATGTCCCTAAATCTAAAAAATCTGCTGATGTTAATGTTTCTGTGCCTTCAAATGTGCCAATAGCTCATTTTCCTCAAAGGTTAGAGAAACAAAAGAAAGGAACGCAATATAACGAGATATTGGAATTGTTCAGGCGAGTCAATATTAACATTCCATTTCTCGAAGCAATTAAGCAGATCCCTGCTTATGTTATGTTCTTGAAAGATCTGTGCACACAAAAGCGAAAACTTAATGTGCACAAGCGCGCCTTTCTCGCTGAACAAGTAAGTTCTATCATTCAAAACAAGACTCCACCTAAGTTTAGAGACCCAGGTTGTCCCACAATCACATGCAAAATAGGTGACCGTACGGTCAATAAGGCGTTACTAGACTTAGGGGCTAGTGTGAACCTACTGCCATATTCGGTATATGTGCAGTTAGGTCTTGGAGAGTTAAAATCAACACCTATAACTCTGCAATTGGCGGACAGATCCGTCAAAGTGCCACGTGGTGTGGTAGAAGATGTTCTAATCACGGTTGATAAGTTCTATTTTCCTGTGAGCTTCATTGTTTTAGATACTCATCCTGTGCAGAACCCAGACTGTCACATTCCTGTCATTTTAGTACGTCCTTTCTTTTCGACGTCCAATGCAATTATTAATTGTCGTAATGGAGTGTTGAAGTTGTCGTTTGGTAACATGACCGTGGAGTTGAATGTTTTTAATGCTAGCCAACAACATTTAGATCTTGATGATGTGCATGAAATCAACATGATTGAAAGTTTGGTTCAGGATTCGTTGTCTAGTAACATGTCTGTTGATCCTTTGCATGCTTGCTTGAATAATTTTAACTTGGTTCTGTTTGATGATGAATACATAAGTGAAGTGAATTCTTTGATTGAATCTGCACCCCTCATGGACACGATTCTGTCCCATCTCTTGTTGAGCCACCAAAGCTCGAACTGAAACCATTTCCTGATACTCTTAAATATGCGTTTTTGGGACCTTCTAATACTTTGCCTGTAATCATTTCATCTGCCTTAGATATAGAACATGAGAGTAAGCTTTTAGAAGTACTTAAGGAGCATAAAGAAGCATTAGTATGGACCATCTCAGACCTTAAAGGCATAAGTCCCACTGTTTGCATGCATCATATAAATCTTGAAGAAAATGCTAAATCGTCCAGGGAGATGCAAATGCGACTCAATCCTAACATGAAATAGGTTGTTAAGGGTGAGATTCTAAAACTACTTGATGCGGGTATCATATACCCGATTTCAGATAGCAAATGGGTAAGTCCCATTCAGGTTGTGCCGAAAAAGTCAGGAGTTACTGTAGTTCAAAACAATAAAGATTAGTTAGTCCGTACTCGAGTAACCACTGGGTGGCGAGTTTGCATTGATTATAGGAAGTTGAATGCAGTTACAAGGAAAGATCACTTCCCTCTCCCTTTCATACACAAAATGCTAGAACGGTTTTCTAAGCATAGTTACTATTGTTTCTTGGATGGTTTTTCTGGTTACAATCAGATTCATATTGCACCTGAATATCAGGAAAAGACTACATTTACATGTCCTTTTGGAACGTTTTCTTATCGTCGTATTCCCTTTGGGTTGTGTAATGCACCCGCCACATTTCAACGTCGTATGATGAGCATTTTTTCTGACATGATAGATAATTTCCTTGAGATCTTTATGGATGATTTCTCTGTGTTTAGATCTTCTTTTGATGACTGCTTGAACCATCTCACTCGTGTGCTGATTAGATGTAAAGAAAAAGACTTGGTTTTGAATTGGGAAAAGTGTCATTTTATGGTGAACTCAGGCATAGTTCTAGGATATATCATCTCTGAAAAGGGCATTGAAGTAGATAAATCTAAAGTTGACCTCATTCAACATTTGCCACAACCTCGCTCTGTGAGGGAGGTTAGATCATTTTTAGGTCATGCTGATTTTTACCGGCGATTCATCAAGGACTTTAGTAAAATTTCCAGACCCCTGTGTAATTTACTTGGTAAAGATGTTGCTTTTGTGTTTGATGATGCTTGTGTGCGTGCATGGGAAAAACTCAAAACTCTTCTAATTTCAGCCCCTATAGTCCGACCACCTGACTGGAAATTTCCATTTGAAATCATGTGTGACGCGTCTGATTTTGCTGTTGGTGTTGTTTTAGGACAACACGTCGATAGACTTCCATATGTGATCTACTATGCTAGCAAGACTCTTAATGATGCTCAACTTAACTATACAACTACTAAGAGAGAGTTGCTTGCTGTTGTTTTTGCATTGGACAAGTTCAAGTCATACTTGATAGGGTCTAAGGTCATCATATACACTGATCATGCTGCCTTGAAATTCCTTCTTTCTAAGAAGGATGCTAAAGCTCGTCTCATCCGATGGATATTGTTATTGCAGGAATTCGATCTCGAAATTCGAGATAAGAAAGGTTCTGAGAATGTGGTTGCTGATCACTTATCTAGATTAAATGTTGAGTCTTTTGATGAGTCCGTGCATATTAGAGAGTCATTTTCTGATGAACAATTAATGCTTGTGTTTGAGTATCCTTGGTTTGCTGACATTGTGAACTATCTTTCCACGGGAAGAATGCCTTCACATTGGTCTAGGCAAGACCATTCTAAGTTCTTGGCTGAATTTAAATACTTCTTTTGGGATGACCCGCACCTGTTTAAGTATTGCCCGGACCAAATCATTAGGATATGTGTCCCCAACAATGAACAAAAAGATGTGATATCTTTTTGTCATGACCAAGCATGTGGAGGCCATTTCAGTGCCAAGAAGACTGCTGCAAAAGTCTTGCAAAGCGGGTTTTATTGGCCATCGTTGTTCAAAGATTGTCATGCTTATTGTATTGCTTGTGAACGCAGTCAGAAACTAGGAAGTATTTCCAAGAGAAACATGATACCATTGCACCCTATTCTGATTGTTGAACAATTTGATGTTTGGGGAATTGATTTCATGGGTCCGTTTCCCAATTCTGAAGGTAATCTATACATCCTTGTTGCTGTTGATTATGTTTCTAAGTGGGTAGAAGCAGTTGCGACCAAAACAAATGACCACAAGGTGGTACTTTCGTTCTTAAAAGAAAACATATTTTCTCTTTTTGTCACCCCTAGAGCTATAATCACTGACGGTGGTTCACACTTTTGCAATAGGTCTTTTGAGTCACTAGTTCGCAAGTATGACATAACTCATAAAGTCGCAACCCCATACCATCCACAGACCAGTGGCCAAGTAGAGGTTTCTAATAGGTAGATTATACATATTCTTAAAAAAAACGGTTAATCCGTGTAGAAAAGATTGGTCTTTGAGATTGAATGATGCTTTATGGCTTATATAACAGCATATAAAACCCCTATTGGCATGTCCCCTTACCGACTTGTGTATGGAAAGCCTTTTCATTTACCTGTTGAACTAGAACATCGAGCATATTGGGCTATCAAAAAGCTTAACTTTTCTCTTGATAAGGTAGGTACTCAACGGAAACTTCAACTCAACGAGTTGGAAGAACTGAGGAATGATGCTTATGACAGTGCAAAGATGTACAAAGATAGAATGGAGGTGTTCCATGACAAGTGCATTTTGCGCAAGTCATTCACGCCTGGACATAAAGTTTTATTGTACAACTCACGTTTGCATCTTTTTCCAGGTAAATTGCGTTCTAGATGAACAGGCCTGTTCATGGTCCGAACAATATTCCCTCATGGAGCTATATAACTCGAAGATGTAGCAACTAAGAACGTCTTCAAGGTCAATGGACAGAGATTAAAGCCATTCCTTGAACCAATTCCACATGAAATTGAAACAACCGATCTGGAAGATCCCATCTGTGTGGACTGAACTGGTTCACCCCTTGTACATACCAGGCTTAGAATTCCATTTTCTGTCCTTTGATTTCTTTTGGTTTCAGTTTGCTAAATTAGTGTTTATTGTATATAATCTCTGTTTTGTTTGCGATATCTACCTTGCTGCTCTACTGTCTTTGGTTTGGCAACATCTTTTTGGATCTGGTACTCTCTAACCTTTCTTTATCTTCATGAACTTCATGGTATGTTATAATTGGTGAATCCTTAGAAACATTGAGGACACTGTTTAACATAGGTTTTGGGGTACAAGTAGATATCACATGAAACTTTGTAGCGATTTGGTATGTTCGAATCTTGTGAATAGATAACATCTTAGAAAAAAAGAGTTAAAAAATGAAGGAATGAAAAATGAAAAATGGAGCTCATTTACCTTGATTTGTGATGCATGCGCATGTATAATATCTTAGGATTCTTAGTCTATATGATGAGGCACCCTAATTTTAGCACAATTCACATGTTGATAAGAAACTTGCACATGCACGATTTACCAATACATGTATGGCCTCGGGCAGGTGTTTTATCGGTTAAGTAGGCTGCCAATCATCTAGAATACTGAATGAGACTTGACTAGCTTGTTCTTTGGTTGGCTGGGATAGAAGGTGGAGGATACGTTAAGAAAAGCAACCATTGAATTTGACCGGGTGCATCGAAAAGGGTTGCCTCTTCCTAAAAGTGTCATGTAATGTATTGTTCTGTCTTTATGTAAAGTTGTTGCGTCATCTTATGTTTGTATATCTTGTTATTCCATAATCAGTGAAAAATCCGTTGAAAATGAAAATTCAGTTATCAAAAAAAAAAAAAAAAAATCAGAAAAAGAAAAGAAAAGAAAAAGTACTCATTGTATGTTCTATTTCAGCAAAAATGCTAAAGTGTCTCTCTAGTCTCAAAATGAGAGTAGTCAATGTCAATACTGCAGTCAATGTTCGTTGTTGTTATGTGTTGTAAGTGGTCTTGTAATATTCAAGGAGGGTGTAGCCATTGATGTACAACGCGAGTAAGCTGAAATATCACCAACTCTTAGGTGAACATTCACAATTCTCGTAAAGCCGGACAGCTAGCTTGGCTTTGAATTCAGTTCTTAGCCTAAAAACTACCTCTTAGAAATTGGCAGTCATAACTTCTGATCATTCTAAACATGTGTAGATACATTTTACACTCTTATCACATGTCCTTAGTTGTTTCAGTGCTAGAATTGTGCCTTTGAAAGATAAATTTACATATCCTTTTGCTGTGAGCTAAAAATGAATGCAGGTATCACTTTCATGGAATCTGAGCGTCTATTTTGTCCTAAAACTTTGTGAGTATATTTTGGTTTAGGAAGGACTTTTCTTTTGGTTTTGTGTTTTACTCGAGGACGAGCAAAACGCAGGTTTGGGGGTATTTGATAGGCACCTAATATTGTATATATTCCTAACATTTTGTAGGTGTTTATGGTATCTTGTTGCGCTGATTGCCTATATTTATGCCAAATTTTATGTTTTGTATCACTTGATCGTTTGCGAGTAAAATTTGTGGTAATTGTCTCTGATTTTTTGTTTTGTAATGCTAGGGGAAAGAAAAGGATGATCTGAACATGTGCTATGAAGGAAGTGGAGCTACAAAGCTCTGTCAAGCTAAGATACCAAGTCGATGTTAGGAAGACACGTATACTGAAGAAGGCAGCCAGGCTGGCAGATTTATGGAGTAATAGCATTGCTAGCTGATAAGAAGTTTAAGGGAAAGAAATATCTAGTCATGAAACTAATCAATGGGCCGAAATTCAAGTGATAAACATGTTGGGAACTAAAAGGAATCCAAGCCCAATTTTTCTTCTCATACCAAAATGGAGTCTTCATACTTCACACCTGAATATCCATTCTACCTTTCCCAAAACCCGATCTCATCACAAGAAACAACATCTGCTGCTGTGTTCTTCTTCCCCGAAATTTCAATCACCCATCTTCTTTTTGTCTCCCTAATTTCCTTATCTTGTCAAATCCATCAAACCCATACCTCTATCACCACTTTTACCTTGTCAAGACTAGTTGCTTTCCTTTTCTATTACCATTTCAGTCATAACCCTAGGCTTTGACTCATAGGATAAGCTAGGGATTTGATTTTCTACAAACACCATCAACAATAGCACGCAATCGATGGAGTTGGGGTAGCTGTTCATAATGAAATTTATCCACAAATTGGGTTAGTCAAAGACAAGGTCAGGCTCGATAAGCTAGGTCTGAATTTTCACTTCTTTGCAACTCCGACAACATCAATCAATTGGTGAAGATAGGTGCAGTGGGTGCGTATGAATGAAAATTATTGCATAATGGTGAGTTTCGAAAACAAAAATCTCTGAATTTTATATTGCTTCTTTTGATATCAGGGATTGAGGAAAAAGGGAGAAAGTTGGGTATAAAAGGAGGGGTTATGTTGTGTAATGGGTATGCAGGGAGTGAGGAAGAGAGGTCTGAAAACACTTAAGTAATTTCCTGTTGTCCTTGAGAAATCAGTTTGAAAAAGAATAGAGTTCAATTACTTCAATGAGTTTATCTATACTTGAATTCTGTTTGTCTCCTGTTTTCACCATGTTCTAAATTCTTAGCTAGGACATAGATGAAGCTCTTAATTTACTGCTAGATTGTTCATGTTATCGACATTGTACTTGTTGTGTTTCATTGAGTAAAGGATGGTTTCAACCTAGAGATGCCATTTATAACTTTCACTTAGTATGTCAGGCATCCTAAGTTGTTAGAATAATTATACATTGTAGCTTCAACCTGTGTTTAAATGATCTATTCTAATCTGTGATTAGTTGTGCTGTCGAAAGACAACTAATGCTAGAGGTTGGTACTTCCAGTTGATGTTAAATCATACATATTGTGATTGATTCCTTATTGAATAAGCGAGAGACTTGTATCTTTATCGTTGTTCTCCATAAGGGAAAAATGAACTTTGTCGATAACTGGATTTTCTAATAGAGATTAAGCAGTGGATTCAATTGTCCTAGTACATTTTACTTGTGTGTTTAAATCCTTTATTTCTGTATTCCTGTTTGTATTTTTGCATTCCTATTTGTATTTCAATCACTGCCAGCATCTTGTCGGTTCGACACAAAAGCTCCCCTTTGTTACTTCTTATTGGAATCATTATTAGTTAGGTTAAAGAAATTCAACTCTACACCCACCTTGTCCCTGTGGATCGACTCGTGCTTACCCTTTTTTACAAACTGGACACTGTATACTTGCAGTTAGCACAATTGTAGGTACTGTTTAAGACCTACCACTATACAAAATCAAACCAACTTCGTATAGTTGAGACCAAGCAACTAAACCTATAGTTCACCTAGTTCCCTCAGTATCCCTGCGCCTCCAACTTGTAACTAAGTCACTCACTTAGAACAATTTCTTTGGTTCGTATTCCAAACAATAAAGGAACAACAAATATATTCGGTAACAACTCTTTTCAAACAACGTGATATGAGTCTGACAAAGGCTCTTCCGTTTAACCAATAAACTCCTTTGTCGGGTCCTTAGATCAATCCCTCAAAAACTACCGAAGTAATTTTTAGACTATGCAATCAATACTATTAAACAAAGAAGTGTATTGATGCCGATCTACTCAACTAATCAATCCAATCTATCACAAAGATAAACCTATTATAGTTGGATCCCTTTCCGGCCGAAACAAGTATTGTGCACACCAAAGATTATGAACCCAAAAAGTCTTCTTGTCTTCAAATCTTCTTTAATCTTCAATCAGCACCTGCACACAATCAACTCGAATCTCTTGTGATCAATCACACACACAACGGAGTCTGTTAACGTTGGATTATCACAAGACGTCTTTAGATCTACAAACAGTCTAAAGATCCCCATCGAAACTTCGATCTAGTTTGAGTGAATCTTATATCAGAAGAGAAGATTCTCAAGCATAAACAAACTAGGTGCAATCAAAGTTCAACAACCTTTAGTCAATCAAATCAATCGAAAACTAATAATAAACCGCAATTATCTAGTTTCCCACCAACGGTACTAATATATTTTCTCAATCCCAAAGAAGTCTTTAAACTGAGAGATCGTAAGAGATTTTGCCTAATTAGGTTACTTTCCTCTCCGAATAGGCGGCTCCACCAGTAACAACATAACTAGGTAGTTTTGCTGGCTCTGAGGATTAGTTTGCTAGAATGCAAACTTCTATTTATAGACAAGGAAGTTTGGACACCAAGAAATTTCCAAAACCGAATATTCTCAAAGATATGCAATAAACACAAAATCGGTTTTCATAACTCCTGTAAATGCACTGTCCAAATATTGACCGAAAACCCCAATAGAAAAATATATAATCTGTAAATGCACATTACTAATTATTATTTTCTAAAGATATGCATTTAATTTCTGGAAATTAAATAGCATATAAAAACTAAGAAACCTTAATTAAAAGATTCTCAATTTATTTCGATCATGTGATTCTCCTTTAGATATTAAGGAATATCTTTGAACAATTAATGATAAGAGTTACTCCACATGTTCAAAGTATGTCGACATCTTTACTTTGCAAGTCCTTTTTCATACTTATAATCTTGGAAACGATTTGCCAGACTTCCAAACAAGTTTAGAATTGGTTCGTCTGAATTCCAAGAACTATGTGATTTATTATCCTATCAAATCACCAATTATGGGTTTCACGGTGTTTGTGGGTGAAAACTTCTGCCGGTTTTGGTAAATACGGGTGTGTGGATGAGAAACAAATCTAAACCCTAAACAATGCATCGCACGGGAGTAGTTTTGATTCGAGAGATCAATCTGTACAATCCTATCCTAAACCAAGAAATGGTCGTTCCAGGCTTGCTTCGGTCACAAAGTGAAGGAGAAGGGTTGGTCTTAGGGAGGGAAGCGAAGAATGTGTTGAGACCAGAATGGTTAATACTGAAGGTGTGACTGTTTTATGACTTGTATCAGAAAGTGGAACTGGCTTGCGGAATGAAATCTATCAGTTCTTTGGTGATTTCTGGATACTGTGTTGTTCTCTGACCAGAACCTGTTCTTTGGTGGAAATAGGTGAGACCTATTTATACAAGTCATAATAAAACGTACCTTGGTCTCGTAGGAAGTGGGAACGATTGAGTGATGGAAGAGTGTGTAACCGTCAGAAACTGTGCTTCCATGATGAAGGAAGTGGATCCGTTTACACCCGTTACTTCTTGCCACCATTAACCATCCCGCTTCATGACACTTTCTTGTAACGGGCGTATTGCACGCCGCACGCTGTAAACCGCCAGACCAATACCCTGGTGAGTATCCCCCAGTTTGTAACATGTTTGATGTCTCGAGCGTTTTCGTGGAAAACATGTAGCAGCTTGCTACGTGTGGCAAGTCAAAGTCAAGAGACTTGCCGCAGGAAAATAGCATGTGATGCTATTAGGCTCATCTTGGATGGTCGCCTAAAACTTGCCACATGCCTGTCAGTTCGGTAGCGAACTTGGAAGGCCGAGATTATATCTCGTGAGGAAAGGTAGCCATTGATTATGGCCACACCATGTTGATGCCTGGCAATGGCATAATGGAGTTTTTAGCCTATGCCAGTGGCACTGTGGCATTGCTGACATAGTTCGTGCATGCCAGTGGCACATAGGTGCAAGTGGCGCCTGGCGTAGCCATAACCACTAGATTTAGGCTCATCTCGGCTGGTCGCCTAAAACTTGCTACAAGTCTGTCAGTTCGGTGGCGAACTTGGATGGCCGAGATTGCATCTCATGAGGAAGGGTAGCCATCGATTACGACCACACCATGTTGATGCCTGGAAATGGTACAGTGGTGCCTTTAACGCATTCCAGTGGCACTGCGGCATGGCTGGCATAGTTCGTGCATGCCAGTGGCACAGTGGAATGGCTGGCATAGCCTGTGCATGCCAGCGGAGCGATGGTGCAAGTAGCGCCTGGCGTAGCCATGGTCACTAGATTTTGGCACATTGGTGTTAGACTCCAATGTGGTGTGGAAACATCAGTTTCAGTGGCCACATCAATCCCAATGCTCCGTGGAACATTATCTGGCTTGGTTGGCGTAGCAACTTTGCCTAAATTAGGGTTTGGCTTGCCGAAACCCTAGTTAGCGCATATGGCATGCGACATGCGGTAGGTGGCCGTGGCATGGCATTTTATACAAATGGTGCCAGAGTCATGCCAGAGGATCCATAGGCAGGCCACCATGTAGAAACAGTCACATGAGAAAATATTTCCACGAGTGGTTGTGGTGTGGCGCCCTTTTTAGGGTTTCCTAAGCCTGCACGGCTTGTGGCATGTTGTGGGCCCGAGGCGGCATAGTTTTGTGCCACGATTAGAAGTTAGGGTTCCATCCACCGCCACTAGAGCATGGACGCGCTTACGATTAGGCTAGACAAAATTGAAGTCTGTTGTGATGCTGGTCACGAACAGAGAGTGGGTTGGCATGCTTCCGCGGTAAGTGGCACGTTTGGCATGTGCATTTGGCATGCCCGTTTGGCATGTGTGATGGGCATGCTTTTTGGCATGTTTGGCATGCCGCTTGGCATGTGCGCCTGGCATGCTCGTTTTGGCATGTTTAGCATGCCGTTAGCATGTTGACGCGGTTTTTGGGAAGCCAACTTAGTATGGCGACCTCTTGACACAACTTCCACTTCTTTTAAAGCTGTGGAAAGTTTAGAGCAACCTGATTGGTCAATAAAAGTAGGGGGCCGACCAAGAACGGGCGTGGCCACCCTTTTGGTGCGCGTGGCAGGTTTAATGCGACCTGATTGGTCGATGGGGAATAGGGCCAGCAAGTATGTGCCCAGCCACAACTCATGGAAGTGTGGCAGGTTTAAAGCGATTTGATTGGCCGACAAAGGAATAAGGGTCGGTTAGGTAGCATAGGGCGTGGCCAAGTGGCGCCGGCTAGCCTGTCGCATGGCCACGCTCCCTCTCATTGCTGCTCCTACACCGGGCTCCGTTATTATCTGTTTTCTGATTTTGGGTAGGACTTCGCACCTACTGATCCACGACAGATCAATTGCTTAGTTTCTTAAGCATAATTTCGACCAACGAGGCCTAATATACTGCGCAGGGTGCAAAAACCCTAATTTTTGCAAATTAGTTTAAATTCATGAATTTTGTGAATTATCACAAAATTGATTGAATTCTATGTGTTGACACATAATTCTTTATTTACAAAAAGCATTATGTTTTCTGGTTGAGTACTTTGTGCAAGGACCTTAACCTTGGTACTTCGAAATTTGTGCTACTCTGCTGCGAGTGAACACAAATCCCTCATGCCATACTAATATTAAGGGTTTTGTCTGGGAACATAACACAGGGAAAGTACTTAGAGGGTCTTACATTAGTGAATAATATAAGCAAGGTGTTTTAAATTTACAGAGTATCTGGGATTGTTGCTACATGCATCAGTATGGATAAATTTCATGTAAATATATTGAACGGCTCAATGAATGTGCCAGTGGAGAGGTTGAACACCATCAATTTTATGGATCCGTCTCTTTGCAGAGTGACTGCACTTTAGATGCAATATTTTTTACAGATTTAACCCTGAACTGAAAACCACCATCAACACACGGTTCTACCAAAACAAGTTCGGTTCTACCTCCATGTGAGTACTGTGCATAGTCACGCTAGTTACCAAAATTCGGTTGACTAGGTACTAGGATCGGTTCCCCACAACTTATGGTAACTACCTGTATTCGGTTGCACGTGTCCATAGGATCGGTTCCCCCAAAACTACAAACTTGTTGCACATGTTCATAGGATCGGTTCCCCCATCTACTAAAAACGTGTTGTACCTCTTACAAGGATCGATTCCCTCTTGTAAATTTGTTGCACCTCTTACTAGGATCGGTTACCCAATGACTAGATAAAAGTTTCTATTTACAAGGCATCGATCATACCATCTTGAGTGATTACTTAAGATCGGTTTCATTAATCAAAGTCATACCAATACATAAGTCAGGCCTTGTGAATAGTTTTACCAAGATACATAAACAAGTTTATGAGCGGTTATACTAAACACACATATTGGTAATTCAAAATAGATTTGCAATGCATAAAAATACCAATAAGCCTAGCGATTTCCCTTTCAATTCAGAAAACGAGTTTATGAACTTACTTCCTTTAAACGAATGTAAAACATTATTTCCTAGGATGAAATATTCACTCATACCCAATCATAATCACAATAGCATTCATATGATCATGTCGATGTCTTATATACAAAGTTTAATGGTTAAGCAATAAACCTTGTATTGTATTCCTTAATACTATGTCTAACTAGAGTATCATACACAGCTTCGCAGTTATGATTTCTCAATATGCACCAATTGAAAGATACGTTAGGGAATGAAACAGTTCAAGTCAAATATTACTAACCTTGAGAAGAAGGATGATGTTGTCGTTGTAGCTCCATACTTCTTCACATTCTTCAAGTCTTCATGTAATACTTGTAAGTCTCATATCCTAACACTTTCAAGCTAACCTATACGAAGTTGACTCTAGTATATAATCAAACGACTCTTTAAATGAGTTTTGATTCACTAAAATATGACAACCAAACTTGACATACCAACGCTTGGTGGGTTCAACCGAGCTATGCTCTAACAATGTGTATAATCATAGTGTATATAGCAATACGACTTTTGTCTCAAGATAGGAGATAAAGTAGACTTTTGAGAGATAGGTAAGTTCAAGTCTCCACATACCTTTTTGTCGATGAAGTTCCACCAGTTCCTTGAGTAGTTCTTCGTCTTTGCATGAAGAACACCGTGGAGTCTAGAGATCAACTATACTTTTTATCCTAGTCCAATACTTAGCTATTAGTAGACTAGAAATCAAGACATATAGTTTTGGAAAGTAAACTTGAAAAACAAGCTTGAGATAGAAACGCTTGCGAGTTCGACCGAGCAGTGCTCTAACAGTCTCCCCCTTTGTCAATTTTAGTGGAAAAACTATCAATACATATGGAATACAAAATAAATAAACTTTGCAGCTTCTCTTCCATATACATGATCTCCTTGGTTCTTCAACATTACTCGAAATCTTCGTCACTTCCAAGTACTCCAATGATTCCAAAGGTTGTAAGTTCAACATCATCGTTGTTGAAAATCCGTAGCCATAACAATGAGAAAACAAAAGCTCTCAATCATTGTTATACAATGTCATAGTATTATTACACATCATCAAAGTTCAGTTGTATCACAACTTTTCATCTGCACATTACTAGAAAACAATTGATCAGAAGCATGACTATCCTTCCATCCTTGTGATTGTTCACTTACATGCCCGTCATAAGGTTGTTGACATGTATGAGAATATCCATAAGGTTCTTTGGGATATTGATCATAGCCAAAAGATTGGTTTTGATTATACCCATAGGGTGGTTGGTAGTTGTCATATGAATGAAATTGAAAACCATATCGATCACCACCATTGTATGTGTAATCTTGTGCTTTGTACATGTTATTTCCGTAAGGATACATGGCGACTCACAAGAAAAAGAAAATCAAAACAAAAATATAAAAACAAAAACGAAGATAAAAACAAGCTAAACAAATAACAAATCAATTAGCAATTGCTCCCCGGCAGCGGCGCCAAAATTTGATGGGCTGTCATAGGCACAACAAATTAATCAAGATATTTACCACTAATTAACTGGTAATATAGCGGCAGTAAGCGATCGTTCCCACAGAGAGCTGTGTAATTGATAGGTTATTTGATCAACAAGATAAAGTAAATAACAAAGAGGGGTTTTGGTTTTAAGATAAATATAAAGACAATAAGGAAAAGAGATGATTAAGGAATCCTTCGCCGTTACCAAGCGTTAAAAGGATTAGAATACTTATCTATCGTTCGTAAGAACCATTCATCACCAACCGTAGAATAACAGCTAGATCAGTGTTATCCCCAAAACTCCTTTTATCACTGGATACGGAAGTTCTCGACTACCAGATTCTATCCAACGAACCACCAAGTAGTAGATCACTCAAGGTGTAATCCAATCGAACGCCTTAAGCTTTGTGAATTTAGGTTGATCCCAGTAGTTAAACTCTTAGATCAAGGTTTACTTGCTGGTGTTGTCTTCATACACGATTGCTCCACATAATCCCTTTGTAAGGTCTCGCGATTTCTACTTGTGTAAAGAGTTATTCGACGATTACTTATCTCATAACTTCTACTAGTAATAGAACAATCAATAGACTAATCTTGTATGCATCCCAAATCAATCTAAGAATCACGCATAAACCCTAGATATGGTAAAGAAAAATGATGATGATAAAAACTCTCAATAGATTTGTATTATTAATAAAGCTTCACGCTTAGAATATTGAATTCATCCTTAATCAACAAAGGTTTAGTTTCTCATGATTACACAGTTACCCGGTTTCCACCTAAAGGGGTAAACCCTGAAATATTAATGAAGAACAAAAGTATAATATGAGATGATGATATGTGAAATGCCTAATACCTATTTATAGGTTTACATTGCTTGGCCATCAAGTATTTAGTTTGGTTCAAGAACCCGACCCGAAAATACGACATAAAGACTCCAAACGTGACCTTCGGCTTTCCAAGGTATTAATACACGTTTTACACTTGCTAAGTTCGCAAACCCAGTCCGCGAACTTCAAATTCCATCAGAAATTTTTGGAATTAAAGTATGAAACCCGTCCGCGAATTTTTGGCCAAAACTTCTTCATCCGAACTCGGAATGACCTCATTCTTTTTGCATTCTTTTTATCTTTTGATTATCTTAAAGATGATGATGAGAAACCCTTAATTTAAATGAGTTAAGATCGGTATTTGGCTCTTCTCTTGATTTTGAGCGTTTTGCTCCTTTTCGTCGCACTTCTTCCACTTCTCTTGGACTTGGCTGCTTGGATACCTGGGATACTTCTATTCTTAGATATTTTCAGCACTTTGTAGCTCATTTTTGGATGACTCACCTAATAGAGACAAATAAGAGAAAACAAGAGTAATAATACAAATACATGCAAGAATAATAGCTAAAACAAGTATGGAATGGATACTAAAATCATATGAATTACGCACTTATCAGTTTTCCCTTTTCTTTTTCGTATACCTTTGTCTTTTTACTGTTCTTTCTCAGTTAGCCGCCCCTGTCTTCAGCGGGTGGTGTCGAAGAATTAGTATGGCTTCGAAATGAGAGGACTCGGCAGGCTTCTCGTATTAAAGAGTTGGTTTCAAAAGCGATAGAAGTATACAATATATGGAATTCTCGTGTTGATCAACATAATATGTTAATAGCGGGCAATCAGAGACAACGAGAGCAGATGATTGAATTTCAGAACTTTGTTTCCGCCGCTTGTTGTCAGTTTAGAGGTATTATACAATGGACACGCCAGTCCCTTTATGAAGCTCGTGATGCAGTTTCTCGATTAGAAGCCAAAATGGTGGATTTAGAAGTAGAGCTTCGTGAAGCCCACTCATCTCACGATCCTGAGGTTCGGGATTACACACAGCGGCTTGTTCATGAGCGGGACGATGCAAGGGCCGAGGCAGATGCTCTAAGTCAGGTTGTATCCACTTCTTGTGCTGATGTTGCTCGTTTAGTTGAATCATAGAAGGATCTTGATATTAATATGTATAGACTCACAAAGGGGATCGAGGGGATAACCGATGAAGTCAATCACCTTCGTCATTTGGATTCGATGAAGCAGGTAGAGTTAGATCAATACCAATTCGATCTCGAAAATTGTCGCCTCGACTATACAAAACTTTCTAGCGAATATGATTTTCTTGATGAATCCCGGGACGCAGTTTTAAATGAGTTTGAAATAGCTTCGGCTGATGTCGAAGGTATACGTTTGTTTGGTCGTGAGTAATGGCTCGTTTTTCTTATCTAATAATTTGCCTTGTCTTTGTAGAGCTCGAGGGACAACTTCACCTTGCAAATGAAAAATTTGAAAAGGCTCAATCTGAGTTAGTCAAGCAACAAGGGAGAACCAGCCATTACGAGGGGTTGGCCGGGATTTTGGATGCAACTGTGAAGGAATCTTCCAAGGAAGTGGAACTTCTGAAGAATCTGTTGACGAAATATGAGCTCAAGGTTATTGTTATTACCGCTGAGGCTCGTCGTCAGTTAGGTTTGGAAGTGAACAAAATATTGGCTCAGATAGAGCAAGGTCTCTTGAAGGAAGGCATCGTCAAGAGATACAAGCGTCGTCCCGTTCCTGAACCTTTCGTTACCACATCTGATCCATCGTCCGGGGTAGCATCCCTTCGTCTCAAAAGGAGCGGCCTTATGTTCGTCATGAAACAGAACCTTCGAGGGAGGAGCAAGGAAAACCATGTCTTCGTGGACAACATCTGATGTTTGATCGCTAGTGATTATGCAGCCTTGGGTCATTTTTTGTATATTTTTGTACTTTCTTGCTTATTCCTCCCAAAACATGTAATCAACTTTTATGAAATGAATCAGCGTTTGGTATTTACAGTGTTGATTTTCCTGCAATGTTACTTTGTGCGTTTTAATTTACTTGTGAAAAACATAAAATAAAATAGAGAGAGAGTGTGTGTAGAATAACGAAGGTGTGTACCTTCCTTATTAATTTTGGACCTGTCACCCCGTCGGTCAGTCCTGGGCCAGAGGACTACCTATTGTGCAGTGTTCTCGGATACGTGGCGTATTATTGAATATTTGCATACACCCATTCCGCCGAACCACTGCCTTGTGTTATGTTGGGTATCTCTTTCTACTGGAAGTCTTCCCCCTGGTCATACACTCATAGACGATGATAGGGGAGTCCTGAGAGATGGCATGGAGGTGCTTTCCCCAATATGAATGCATAGGTAAGGGATCGTAACCAGATGTCCCACCATTATGACTAGTGTTTGTCGAAGATTGTGACACAAAAAGTTCCTACTTGATTGATGTAGTGAGGTCTGCTATTCCTCGTCCAGAGATAGAAACATGTCGAGCGGGTACGCTCTCTTCTTCTTCTGGTGTTCTTCATATAATTGCAGAACTGGGTTTCTTTCATGGATAGTATGGCTTGAGGTATTTTGCATTCCATGGGTGCCTTAGGACCTCTCCTTTAAGATTGCGCAGATAGTACGAACCCTTTCCTGCGGCATCGTGTATTACGTATGGTCCTCTCCTCCCCATGTCGGTGCAAAATTTCCCCATTTCTTTTCCCGTTGATATTGTGGTATAGTACGTAGCACATACTGTCCTTCTACAAAGTTTCTAATCCTAAACTTTTTGTTGTATTCCCTTGCTAGCCTATGCTGATAATTTTCCATTCTTTGTAACGCAGTTTCTCTTCTCTCCTCCGATCATCGAGCCTTTCTAACATCATGCCCGTCGTAAGTTTTTTTTTTCCCGTGCTTCAGTCTTCGTTGTTGGCATGATTATCTCCGTCGGGATTACTGCTTCTTCCCCGTAGGCAAGTAGGAAAGGAGATTCTCTTGTTGCCGACCTTCGGGTGGTTCTGTATGCCCATAGACTGTTGTGTAACTGCTCACACCATCGTCTCTTATGTTCATCCATCGTTTTCTTGAGGGTAAGAGTGATGGTCTTGTTGGTGGCTTCGGCTTATCCGTTGCTCTGGGGGTAGATGGGATTGGATTTGTTTTTCCTGATTTTGAGGGTGTCGAAAAGCATGTCAATGTTTTGTCCTTGTAATTGATTGCCATTATCGGAAACAATTTCCGCAGGTATGCCGAATTTGCATATGATATTCTGAAAAATAAATGTAAATACATCCACGTCTCTGATTCTTGCCAAAGCTTTAGCCTATACCCATTTGTTGAAGTAGTCTGTGACCACTATTAAGAATCAATATTTTCTTGTCCCTTCAATCAGTGGGCCGACAATATCTAGTCCCCATTTTGCGAATGGTCACGGTCTTCATACTGAATTTAGCTCCATTGCTGGCGCATGGATCCCTTTATCAAAACGATGACATTGTTCACATCTTCTGGCCATCCTTGAAGCGTCCTGTATCATCTGCGGTCAGTAATACTCTTGCATCTTGGCTTTTTCTGCTTGTGATCTCATCCCGCTATGGTTACCAGCGTCTCCATAATGTATATCTTACAAGATACGATGGACCTCCTCTCTGTATAGGCAACACAATAGAGGTCCGAGGAATGATTTTTTGTACAAGATCCCATCACGAAGTTGGTACCTTCCTGCTTTTGATTGTATTTTCCTTGCTATCTTAATATCTGCGGGAAGTGTGCCTTCTTCGAGGAAAATATGGACTTCGATCTGCCAGTCTTCTTCGTTGCTAAAATGTTCATCTTCGTTTGCCCTTGATAGGATATCGTCTTCGGCGATGTCTTCCCCCACATCATCGTCGTGTTCAGTTGTAGCGAAGACTTGTTGTGGTCTGACCGAAGGTTGGTATACTCTTCCTATCTTGATGGCCGCAACATTCTCGTCTTTTAGCATTTATGATATGTAGACTAGACCATCAGCATGCATGTCCTCTTTCCTACATAGGTGTCTGAACGTGATGTTGGGAACTTGTGACGCTAGATTTTGGACCAGAGCCATGTACGCTGAAAGGATTTCATCATAGGTGTTATACTCCAATTATATTTGTCAGATGACCAGTTGTGAGTCGCTTGTTAGGAACACATCAGTTATTCCTAGTTCTAATATTAAATGCAGGGCATGCACGACAACCTCATATTCTACAATCTTGTTGGTATGCTCTTCGAATTACAGTCTCAGCGCATGTACTATTTTGTCACCTGTCGGTGTTGTGATGACGATCCCAATTCTTGCACCTTTCTTGTTCATTGATCCGTCGACGAAGACTTCCCATCTTCCTTGGTTAGATGGTTCGAGCACATCTGCGGGATCTTCTTAATCTTCTTTTGACCCAGGTAAGCCCTTTACTTCCTCGTCGTTGATCAATGGTAAATCCGCTACGAAGTCTTCCAAGACTTGCGATTTTTGAGAAGTTTGGATCTCATGTATGATGTTGAATTGTTCTAACTGTGCGTTCCGCTTGGTTGTTCTTCCTACTTTTCATGCATTCTTGAGAACAGATTCTAGCGGTGCGTTGCTTGGGACACGAACATAATGAGTCAGGAAGTAGGTTCTCAGATTTTGCGTCGTGAATACCAACGCCAGGATGAGCTGCTCGATCTTTGTGTAGTTTTATTCTGCTGTATTGTGGGTTTTTCTGACATAATACACGGGTTGTTCCACCTTCATGTTGGTTCTGACCAATACAACACTTACTGCATCTTCGGTTGAAGCTATATATAATGCCAACGCCTCATCGGGCTCTGGCTTCTGGAGGATCGGGATCGTCGCCAGGTACACTTTGATCTTTTGGAGGGCTTCTTCACACTCAACGTTCCATGCGAATTTTTTTCCTTCTTCAGAATGTTAAAGAAGTGTTTGCATTTGTCAGATGATCTTGCGATGAATCTTCCTAGGTTTTCTATGCATCCATTGATCTTTTGAACTTCCTTCACATTCCTTGGGGATGGAATTTCCACGGTGGTCTGAATCTTAGCGGGATCGACTTTGATACCTCTCTTCGTCACCAAATACCCTACGAATTTACCTGATGTAACACCGAAGGTTCACTTCTCTGGGTTCACTTTCATGTTGTATTTCCTCATCGCATTGAAGATATCCCTTAAATCACGAATGTGATCCTTGCGGAATTTACTTTTGATGAACATATCATCGACATAGACCTCTAGGGTACGCCCTATCCACGGTTTGAAGATTGCGTCGACCATCCTCTGATATGTTGCCCCTGCATTTCTTAATACGTGTGTAGCAATAGAGTCCATGTGGAGTAAAAAATGTTCTGTGTTGTTGATATTCTTCTGCCAGGGATATCTGGTTGTAGCCTGAGTAACCGTCCATGAATAATAGTTCTTCGTGGCCCTCCACTGCTTCTACCAACTGATCAATACTTGGGAGCGGGTAACTATCCTTCAGACACGCTTTGTTGAGATTAGTGAAGTCGATGCATATCCTTACTCTGCTGTTCTTTTTTGGTACGGTGACCATATTAGAGATCCACGTGGGGTACCTGGCTTCCTTTATGAATCATGCTTCCATGAGTTTGTTAATCTCCTTTTCTACTTCCTGGTGGTATTCTGGTGCCACCTTGTGTAACCTCTGCCTGAATGGGTTAGTGCATGGTTTTATTAGAAGTTCGTATTGTATGATCTTGGGATCAATTCCTGACATATCTCCTAACTTCCATGCAAAAATGTCTAGATACTCCTCGAGTAACTTGATTAATGCTTCTTCTCGATCATCTTGGGGTTTTCTTCTGTTCATCTGTTTACTTCTTTGGTAGGTTCGACTGGAGTGAACGTTGGCTTGGGGTCACCTAGATGAGAAATGTTCTTTAATTTCTATTTGGTAGACTCTTCGGTGCCTTTCGTTCCTGAAGTACTTGCTTCGTAAGTCATGGTTGTACCACTCTTCGTTAAGCTTTTTCCTAAGATTTCTTCAAGTTACTGGTCAATTGCTCTGTCTTTGGCTTCTGCTTTGTTTCTGTCCCTTCGGGCTCTACGCCGTTCTTCTTGCTCAATGTTGAGTTGGTTTTGCTGAACCTGGCATTCTCGTGCGCTAACTTGATCTCCTTTGATTTCCATTTCTCCTTCGGGAGTTGGGAACCTTAGGTATTGGTGGTACGTTGTTTTCCGCTACTCCCTTGAGTTTATGTACCCATCGTCATCCAATGATGGCATTATAGTATGATGGTGCATCTACTCCGCTGAATCTGGTACTTACTTTCATCGGCCCAGCCTTGACTTCCAGAACGATGTCCCCTATAGGCTTCATAGCTGCTCCGTTGAATCCATAGATAGTGTAGTAAGAAGACATCAATTGCTCAGTGTTTAATTTCATTCATTTGAAGGTATCATAGAATAAGACGTTGAATGAACTCCCCCTATCGATCGGGATCTTCTTTACATCCCATCCTGAGACGGGTAAAGTGAGCACTAATGGGTCATTGTGTTCTTCCATGTCTTCCTCTACATCGTCGGCGGAAAAGGTCAGCGGTACGTTCATCCAATCCTCGTGTCGATCAACCTCCTCTCCATCGATCTTGTTCACAATAATACTCGAATTGTTTCCTCAATCTTTTCCCAATCTGGCCAGTCAATGATGGACCGTTGGGCTCGGAGCAGGAAATGGTGTTGATCGTTCAGTCATTCTCAGGCAAATGGACTTGCTTGGGTCGGTTGTTCCTTTCCTCTGGTTCCGAATTTTGAATCTATTGTTTAAGATCTCCAACATCAATCAGCTCTGGATCATTATCTTCAGATTCTTGCACTTTTCTGTTTGGTGATTGTTGAAGCAGTGGTACTCACAGTCGTCCCTTGATTTTTCAGATCTTGGTGGTTTCTTCCCCTTCGACCAATGCCATTCGAGGTTGGTTTTGTCCTTGATTTCTCGTAAAATACGAACATATCTTGTGTTAAGCTTCGTGTAGACTTGATCTTCGAAATTTTTGATCGTTGCGCCAATAATAATCTCTTCGTCCTCTCTTATCTTCGTTGAAGCGTTCGGTAGAATTCTTCCTCTTTGACCCGCTGGCTCGCTCCACCGAATTTGTCCGATGAGACTTTTCCATCTGCGCACTGGGATTCTCCCGCTGGATTTCTTCCAACCTGGCGTATTTATCGATGATTACCCAGAGATATCCTTCGGTTGTGGGGTTACTTCCATGAATATCAAAAAATAATGGGCTCATCCTGTCCAATCCCCATTTGTAGCAGTAGATGTTGACCACTGGGCTGACGTTCCCTATTGCTTGACATATCTTGTGCCACCTACTTGTGTACTCTCTAATTGTTTATTTGGGTCCGACTGCGAGTGAGAATAACTTGGCCATGCCTGCATTAACAGTCTTGTTGTACATGTAGGTTTCCAAGAATACCTCGGTGAGCCGGCTGTAAGAATCGATGGAGTTGGGGGGTAGGTTGTCGAACCATGACAATGGCGATCTCTTAAGACTCGAAAGAAAGAATCTACATAGGACTACGTCATCTCTCCCATCGGGCCATCATTCGGTTATAGTAACGAAGATGAGTTGCAGGTTCCTTGGATCCATCATAACATTCAAATGCTGGGACTGGGCATTTTGGGGGAACGAGTACTCTCGCCAGGTGCGCAGTCAGTGGTGTATTAATGGCTTCTCTCATTACTTTTTACAGTCTTCCTCCTCCTTGCTTTGCCTTCAACTGCTTGATCTCTGACATCGTTTCGTTACGAAGATTCTCCATTGCAAGGAAATGTTCGTCCCAAATTACCACTCGTCCTGGCCTTTGGATTCACTGTCGAAATAATCAGAATCTCTTGGCACGTAATCGGGATCCGATTGTCTGTTTCTTTATACGACGCGACGGTCTAGTGGTTCAGGATTGTTGAGGTTAGCCACAATCATTCTTCGGTCACGGTTTGGCTCTGGTGCTTTGGAGTTTGCTTCGTCATGTTGGTTTGCTCCCTCGGTACCAAGAGCAATTTTTTCCTTAAGTTCTTGATTTTCTCGCGCAAGGAGAGCTATAACATCTGCATATGCCCTCTGATTTCTTTTTAATTCCTCTACTTCTGCGACCAACTAGATTGATGGGTCCGACCCCTGGTTCAGAGTTCCTCCCGGTGTTCGTCCACTAGCAGCAATGGTATGATCTTCATATACAGTTTGAATGAAAGGGCCCACTACACCATTTGGGCCGATTTGAGACATTTATATTTGTTGTTATGAATTTAAAAGACACATATAAGTGTCTCAAATCGTGCGTCCGGAATGCTTTGAGACGCCTAAAGAGACACTTACAAGTGTCTCTTAAATCACTTATATGCGTCTCAAAATTAAAATAGATTTAAAAAAAAATCAATTTTTCAATTTGGAATTCCCATAATCAAAAGTTCATGCTCCTGCATATTTCATTTTTTGCAACTGAATACAGGTACCCAGCAAGAGCTTCCATCCATTCCATTTTCCATCAAATATGAAAGCACAATTCAAACATGATCAATCTCAGTCATAATTACATATGTTACTCAAAATTATAACAAAAAACAACTTCCTATAACTGCAAGTCTCTCACTATAATTCTTGATCAAAGTTGAGCATATTTTGGTACTGAATACCATGGTACTTCCTATATACTTGTTCAATATCATCATGGGATTTCATCTACATTTCTACAGGAAATTAAGAATGGAATTACCGACAACTTGTTGAACCCCACTACTCGTAATTTAGATGGAACATATCTGACATGGCACTTAACTTAGAAAGGTAGTCAACAAGATTCACATATCGAAAATAGGTTTGAGGTCTCGAACAATTACGAGCTCGCGTGCGCCTTCCGCAGGGCCAACTGCCTTGTCTAAACCAGCTCCAGGGTACATAACACCTTGGACGATATCCTTTATGTTATATTTGTAACCTGGCGAAAACAAAATCAAATGAAAATCTGTAAACACACGAGTTACACCCTTGATGTAGATCATAAGTTCAGCAGATTAAGATCAGACTAAGACAAGTACCAAATTTAGAGGCACCTTCTATAATATCTCTCAAATTCTATCTAAAACTTTGACTTATAACTTCCGTGTGCCAAGAATTTACTGTGATCCGACTTCTCACCTAACTACTTCTTTGGCGACGGACCCAATAAGCATTTCATTCACAAGTCATATGCGTAACACACACCAAACACAGAATAAAGTTCAAAACCAAAGGCAACAACGACAATAAAAACGAGGATTGTAACATTACCAATTTGGCAACTCTATGAACCAAATCATATCAACAACATTACAATATTTAAACTTACACATGATTGTTAGTTCAATATAGGCACAATGAGCTTCATTCCTACAGGAGAGATTTTGAGGGCATCAATAACGGAAGAAATGTCGTTCAATTCACTATGATCATCATGGTTGTTGGTGAGAATCTTCTTCACGAACTAAGCAGCATGCCTTGAAGTTGACTCACATCATTTGACCCTCTTGAACCACCTGGACAAAAAAGATATTACTAGTCAAAGCTGTCCCTCAAAACTGTGCAGGAGATTTCTATTATCAAAGCTGAGGAAGAACTGTATACACAAAAAAGACACACCTCCTTACATAGTTCCAAAAATATGAACCAGTTACAATCTGAAAAACAAACCCATCATCAATATTAGAGGTGTCCCATCTACAATCTGAAAAACAAATATAACATCAACATTTAAGCGGCTTATCAAGTAATCAGTCAATTTATCTAGTATCAATAAGATAATTAAGATTTTCTTCCTTTAAAATGAGGTTATCTATAGTAATATGATATCCATGAATAGTCGGCAAAATATGACAATGAATCCCCATCTATTATTGTGTAATTCACAAAGATAGTTAAACACTACAATCCACCATATCTGCAATGGAGTTGTATGATAGTGGAAAGTAAATATGGAGCTGAGAATATTGAATGTTTATGTATCAAACAGACCTACCTGGCATGGAGAAACTGAGATGCAGACACAAGAAAGTCAGTGACTGCCAAAATTATTAAGCAGAAATTAAAGAAATTTCTATGATACACATACCAAGAGAATCATGGAGCATAAGAAGGATCCTATGAAGATATCTCGGCCAGACGTTATAGGACACCGAAATAACCAATAAGAACAAATAATAAGGATATACTACTGTTCAGTGCCAACTGGGTTGCTATGCTTGTGTTGAACCTACCATTGTTGCGCAAAAGAACACAAACTAGGAAGATATTACTCTCCAGTTGGCATCGATTATAACCTATTTGCAGACCAGACCACCCAAGTAAGTATTTCCAGGTACCTCAAATGCACCCATCCATTTCCTTGTGGAGCATCCCATACTAACGCAGACTGATCATACACTTCCTCGATAAGGACCCTCTTCTCTGTTGGATGCACCTTTCTAGAATGACAATAAGCGCCGCCAGCAATACATCCTGATGCAACAACTTTTCCTCTATTCTAGCATTTCAACTTGAAAGATGTAGAGTCAACTCTTCATTCACACAAAAACAAACAAATGTATATACATCAATGTTAGAGCATTGCTTGGTTGAACCCACTAGCGTTGGTATGTCAAGCTAGTTGTCAAATTTAGTTGCCAAAACGCATTCTTGATTTATTATACTAAAGATAGTGTCGGACTAGATTAGGTCTAAGAAGAGTTATTCTTGAAGGATGAAGACTGAGGATTACAAGAAGACATCAACAATGACTTCATCAACAAAGGTATGTAGTGATTGATTTCATTTGGATATATTCTTGTTAAATTCTACCTTTCTAATCTATTGAAACAAATGCTCACTCTATGAAACAATTCCTATGACGGTTAATATACATTTATGTATACATACTTGAGGTTATTTAAGCCACGTCTTTTGTGACAATAACCTTTATCCTTGGAAAGGTTCTCATGTTATAGTGAATGAGCTTACGAATTCAACGAGCCAAGAATCACTCAATTCCGAGTTATAACATAAAGTTATGAGTGATTTATTAAAGTAACAATTATAAGTGTTGATGTAACTGTTACAGTTCGTTAGTAGGAAACAACACATGGACTGTTTGTAGCGGTTCACGGACTTGGACCCAATTACATGACTAAAAGCTATTTTTGGTCAAGTTGGTGATGTTTCCTTGTCTAGGAAATATGGCTATTAATCCAAACATATTTGATTACCATATTAAAGTGTTTGTGATAACTTTAAATTCCTGCCTAAGTTAAAATGTGATTTATTCACATAAATACAATATTTGCTAATTAATTATTTATTTAATTATTTTGGCAAGAGTTGTAAATTAGGAAAGACTCCCAAAATTAGGAGAGTCTTGAAAAAGAAAAATATCTTTGCTTAGTTTTCAAGCTGTGTTTCACTATAAATAAAGGGTTCCTGAGTTTACACGGTTTTCATCCCCTTTGGAAAATTGGCGTAAGCTTTGCAGGTTGTTTCCATGTCTTTTGTTCTTCCTGAACAAGAGTGAGATAAAAGTCTTTGTATTGGGGATCACAAAGCCAAGTTGGATTAAATCTTCATGATTGATTATACAACTTGTAATCTAGGTTTTTCACCTCTTGTCTATTCTAAGGTTTTCTCTTCTGATATATAAAACCATTCAAGAGTTGTTGATCATAAACCCTAGGTTTTGATAGATTTCAGTTTCCGATCGTATACCAACACTGGTTAGTCGAAATCAGAGACTAGAAAGAAAAAATTCTATTGAGGCATCTCGTAAAAATCCTTGAGAAGTTTTAAACAAGATATCTCTAGATTTATTCTAGTTGTTCTTGCGATAGAATAATTAGGTTTCTCTTCCTTTATTGAAGAGTATAATAATCCCTAATCTACACGTTTGTTTTGATATTACTTTTACCTTGTAATTGTTTTATCAATATAAAAACAAGATTTCCAAAACCTTGATTCACATCTAAAGGGAAATCAAACCGGTGTTTTGTGCAAACAAAATATCGAATCGTATCAATCGTGTTGTTGTATCTTCTAAAGAGAGCCTTGGGTTCTGCTAGAAGATTAACGAGAAGAATTCCTAAAGAAAATCGGTTTTATGCTAGGAGTTCTATTTGTGCTGAAGAAGGTATTACATCTAGTCTGAATAGGTAGTAGGAATTTGGTGTAACAGCTTATAATCAGTGTGTGTTTATTCTGGACTAGGTCCCGAGGTTTTTCTGCATTTGTGGTTTCCTTGTTAACAAAATTTCTGGTGTCTTTGTTATTTATTTTCCGCATTATGTTGTTTATCTTTATAGTTGAAATATCACAGGTTGTGCATAAGTTCAATCAATTGGGAATCCAACCCTTGGTTGTTGATTAAATTGATTGACACTTGGATATTGGTTTTTGATACCGTCCAAGTTATTTCTTATATTCAATTGGGCTTACAAATTCCTATTTGTTTGATTTCGGATTGAATTGAGAAATTGAGATATAACTCTTTGATGTACTTTTCTTAAGATTGAATCTGACTGTCTAGTTGATTCTCTTGAAAGTATATTGGAGTTAGTCCATACAGATTGCCAAACGAATTATTGGGTGTGGTTGTTAGACCCCCGCTTTTTCAATTGGTATCAGAACAGGAAAACACGCTAAGACGTCATAAGTCTGTGTTTGTAGCAATCTGATTCTATGGACATAGGTGCTATATCTATAAACGTACCACCATCCTTTGATGACACGAACTACTTATGGTGGAAAATTGCTATGCGGGCTTTTCTTCAAGCACGTGATTTTAAATCATGGGTATATGTAATTAATGGCGATGATGCTCCCGTTGTGGAAGTTGGAGATGTAAACGTTCCCAAGAACATTGGTGAATACAGTCCTGCCGAGATACTTGCTGCAAAGCAAAATTCTGACGGTTTGAATACCATCATACATGTCATTACCCCAGATCTTCAGCACCACATGACTACGTGTAAAAAGACTAAAGATGCTTGGGATATATTAGAAATCGTATTCGAAGGTAATACCGCAGAGAAAGAAGCAAGGCTTCAAAATCTAGCTTCTGACTGGAAAAACCTTCGCATGTCTGATGACGAAACCTTTGATGAGTTTAACCAAAGACTTTGTCAAATAGTTAACTCCTCATTTGCGTTAGGAAGAACTATTTCGGAGAAAGATATTGTGTGCAAAATCCTCAGGTCTCTACCATCAAGATACGAGTCTAAGAAACATGCCATTGAAGAAGCAAACGATCTTTCTACACTCTCCAGAAATACTCTTGTTGGAAAGTTAAAGATCTTTGATAATGAACGCGCATCTAGAAAAGAGGTGATTTCTCTTAAAGCTGCAAACAATTCTGAATCCTCTAAGGATAAATCTGGTTCGCCAGATACTAAGGATTTTACTCCACGACAATATAGAAAATTCTTGAGAGATAGGAAAAGGAGTTTTTCTAAAGTTACAATATCTCCTAATGATGATGTACAATGCTATAACTGTCGTGGTTACGGTCACTTGTCTTTAGTATGTCCTAGCTGGAGCCGTAGACAATCGGCATATACAGCAGCTTTGCATACTCTTGATGATGGTCCTGAATATTATAATCCCCAAGAGCTCGCAGGCGAGGTTGCATTAGCTTCTGGAAAAATTCTTTCGGATACTGATTCTGATTCTGACGAAGAAGTGTTCCATGTGGATCCAGCCGCTAATAATCTTCTTAAGGAATGTCATAAAAAACTCTCGGAAGCTGAAGGCACCATTTTAAGTCAGAGAGTTATATATGACAGACTTCGTAGTTGGAATAAAGACTTGAAAGACAAACTTGATTCTAGTGGTGCAAGAGATTATCTCAACGAAATACGAAAGCTTAAAGAAGAAATTTCCGAAGGTCGAGATCGGGAAATTAATCTTTAAACAAAGATAGATAACTTGGAGAACATTGAGATGAACTTGTTATTTGATTTGGAACGAGAAGATATCAAAGTTCAATGTGAATCATCCAAGAATGATCTAGTTATTGCACTTGAAAAGGTCAAAAGGTTGGAAGAAGAAAACTCGAGCTTAAAAGAGAGTTTGTCTAGAAATAGCAGCTCAGATAAATTAACCTCGATATTGGAAGAATGTAGAATTCATCGTGATACACGAGGATTGGGCTATGAAGGAATAGACGATTCTAGTATTTGCAAAGAGGTAAAATTTGTCAAATCTAAAGATTTTTCTAAACCAAAACCTTCCACGGTTGACAAAAGTGAAGTATCTCTACCAACTGCCGATGACGAAAAGAAGAAATTCTGTCAAGCTCCAAAGCAAGCACATACACATTTAGGTAACACTAAACATAACTTTTTCCATTCTACTAAACATTGTTTTTATTGTGGAAAACCAGGTCACTTGCAAAGGAATTGCAGATATCTTAAACGACACAAAACCAGATCTGATTCTGTTAAGATGACAAGATCTGATGTTCCAAACTGGAGAAAAACTGAGTCTCATAATATCAGTTCTTCTAGTATTCCCTCCAAGAAATTTCATAATTATATTGGGGAGAAATAAAAATACATTGCTCCAAAAGTTACTCAGAAATGGGTACCAAAGAAGATCAATAAAGCAACGAGTACTATTAACAAGGATCTCCCAGACAAGAGTTCGACAAGGGATAACATCTTAAAAAGGTATGGAACAATTATTGAAGGTTTCAAGGAAGTTGCTAAATTCCTAGAGTTTGTGCATGATTTTGTTTCGAATACCTGTGGTGAGCAAGATTTTGTTCACCTCAACACAACCTAATTGTGTTGAAAGTGCATCCTCACCAAGAAGCCCCAGTAAATGCAGTGAGGATTGCAAAAGAATTGGGGCGCACATATTGTGTTAGGTAATTTTTGAATATGCGGAACAATTTATTGTTTCAAGCTGAGTCTAACTCGCTTACATATTTCTCGAAATATGTGTTGGTAAGCCTTCGCTTTAGCCAAGTTCATCTTTACCTAGTGATGAAAGTCATGTTCTATTTCAATCACTTTGAAAACTGCTCTGACAAAAAATGGTTTGTGAATAACAACTATATAACGTCCTCTGAGAATGTTTCAATGATTGAAATGAGAGTTTAGACTATATAACCATTGGAGGATATAAGCATTGTTGTGGAAAACACATATATGTATAAGTCCTTATTGCTTGAACCAAATTTTACGAACTTTGTTGATCAAGTGAAACCGGAGTAGTGCGTGAGCTAAGTCCACGAACTCAGTCCGCGAACTGGCAAAGTTCTCAAACCCGAGAATTTCTGCTGGAGTTTGTGAACTCCATCCGGGAACTTAAGTCCGCGAACTTAAGTAGGTTATGTCTAAAAACGATATTTGTAAACTTATCTTTATAAACTAAGGAATGCAATTGCAAACCGTGGCTATATAGTTCATGAACCGATTCGTGTGAATCAAATCGTTTTTGCTTCAATTGTGTCTTGTTTAGTACATGAGATTTCCTTGCAATTAAACAACTCTCTAACTAGTTCATTTGAGTCATTTGAACTAGTTATGGTGAAGAAGAATATGGTTGAATACCACGCGTATGATTCTTAATTACCTAACTTGATGTGTGATTAAAATTCTTATGTATAACAGGCTAGAAGCAATAATCAATGCCATTGGATGTTGGTTTTTATTGTCACAGAATGTTTTTCATACTCTTATGGTAACCATTCTTGGTGTAAATCCTTATGGAAAAGGTTATTCTTCCTTCTAATCATATCAATTCTTGTGTTTTAAAAGTGTGTATCTTAGAAAAGATGATCACAATACATGATCTTCATGATTATATATTGTGTATTGTTACCATGAGATAGTTCTATTGTTTCTAGTAACACGATCTCATGAGAGACTTTCAATGATTGGTTCTTAACTCGTATCTCCTTGTAAGGTTTCTAAAATCCAATATATAAATCCTTATCTCTGGAGTAAGGTCACTCTTGTTGTTCTTTCGGGAATGACATCTTATGGGGGAGAGTTCTTAAATGAACTTGTGCTTAATTGCTATATCTTTGAGGGGAGAAGCGGTTGTGGAACATGTAGGGGTTAACTTGTATCTTAATAAACTCCTTGATGAAGTCACTAAGTTTCGACTATGTGATATCATCTAAAGTAAAGTTGATATGTTTTTCTTTGGTCAATAAGTTCCTCTATGAAAATTTCATTAGGATCCCACCAATTTTCATACCTTTTCCAATTTATATTGACAAAAAGGGGGAGAATTATTTTGTAGTTCACATTACATATACATATGGTTTACGGATCATTATGTAAGGGGGAGTGGTTTTCATTGTGAGATGAAGTATTGACTAAGGGGGAGTGATACATATCACCGTAGTATTATTGTCAAAGTTGTGATACAATTAAACTTTGATGCTGTGTAATAATACTATGATGGATCTTCAACAAGTACAGGATGAACACACGTATAGTTGAAGAACCAAGGAAATCAAGCATGTTGGGTTTTGGAGCTGTAATGCTTTTATTTGTTTAAATCCATATGTAAAATGGTTTTGTCACTAAAATTGACAAAGGGGGAGATTTTTAGAGCATTGCTTGGTTGAACCCACTAGCGTTGGTATGTCAAGCTAGTTGTCAAATTTAGTTTCCAAAACGCATTCTTGATTTAGTATACTAAATATAGTTTCGGACTAGATTAGGTCTAAGAAGAGCTATTCTTGAAGGATGAAAGCTGAAGATTACAAGAAGACATCAACAAGGACTTCATCAACAAAGTTATGTAGTGATTGATTTCATTTGGATTCTTGTTAAATTCTACCTTTCTAATCTATCGAAACAAATGCTCACTCTATGGAACAATTCCTATGACGGTTAATATACATTTATGTATATATACTTGAGGTTATTTAAGCCATGTCTTTTGTGATAATAACCTTTATCCTTGGAAAGTTTCTCATGTTATAGTGAATGAGCTTACGAATTCAACGAGCCAAGAATCACTCAATTCCGAGTTATAACGATGAAGTTATGAGTGATTTATTAAAGTAACAATTATAAGTGTTGATGTAACTGTTACAGTTCGTTAGTAGGAAACAACACATGGACTGTTTGTAGTGGTTCACGGACTTGGACCCAATTACATGACTAAAAGCTATTTTTGGTCAAGTTGGTGATGTTTCCTTGTCTAGGAAATATGGCTATTAATCCAAACATATTTGATTACCATATTAAAGTGTTTGTGATAACTTTAAATTCCTGCCTAAGTTAAAATGTGATTTATTCACATAAATACAATATTTGCTAATTAATTATTTATTTAATTATTTTGGCAAGAGTTGTAAATTAGGAAAGACTCCCAAAATTAGGAGAGTCTTGAAAAAGAAAAATATATTTGCTTAGTTTTCAAGCTGTGTTTCACTATAAATAAAGGGTTCCTGAGTTTACACGGTTTTCATCCCCTTTGGAAAATTGGCGTAAGCTTTGCAGGTTGTTTCCATGTCTTTTGTTCTTCCTGAACAAGAGTGAGATAAAAGTCTTTGTATTGGGGATCACAAAGCCAAGTTGGATTAAATCTTCATGATTGATTATACAACTTGTAATCTAGGTTTTTCACCTCTTGTCTATTCTAAGGTTTTCTCTTCTGATATAAAACCATTCAAGAGTTGTTGATCATAAACCCTAGGTTTTGATAGATTTCAGTTTCAGATCGTATACCAACACTTGTTAGTCGAAATCAGATACTAGAAAGAAAAACTTTTATTGAGGCATCTCGTAAAAATCCTTAAGAAGTTTTAAACAAGATATCGCTAGATTTATTCTAGTTTTTCTTGTGATAGAATAATTAGGTTTCTCTTCCTTTATTGAAGAGTATAATAATCCCTAATCTACACGTTTGTTTTGATATTACTTTTACCTTGTAATTGTTTTATCAAAATAAACACAAGATTTCCAAAACCTTGATTCACATCTAAAGGGAAATCAAACCGGTGTTTTGTGCAAACAAAATATCGAATCATATCAATCGTGTTGTTGTATCTTCTAAAGAGAGCCTTGGGTTCTGCTAGAAGATTAACGAGAAGAATTCCTAAAGACAATCGGTTTTGTGCTAGGAGTTATATTTGTGCTGAAGAAGGTATTACATCTAGTCCGAATAGGTAGTAGGAATTTGGTGTAACAACTTATAATCAGTGTGTGTTTATTCTGTACTAGGTCCCGGGGTTTTTCTGCATTTGCGGTTTCCTCGTTAACAAAATTTCTGATGTCTGTGTTATTTCTTTTCCGCATTATATTGTTTATCTTTATAATTGAAATATCACAGGTTGTGCGTAAGTTCAATCAATTGGGAATCCAACCCTTGGTTGTTGATTAAATTGATTGACACTTGGATATTGGTTTTTGATACCGTCCAAGTTATTTCTTATATTCAATTGGGCTCGCAAATTTCTATTTGTTTGATTGCGGATTGAATTGAGAAATTGAGATATAACTCTTTGATGTACTTTTCTTAAGATTGAGTCTGACTGTATAGTTGATTCTCTTGAAAGTATATTGGAGTTAGTCCATACAGATTGCCAAACGAATTATTGGGTGTGGTTGTTAGACCCCCGCTTTTTCAATCAATACTTTGAAATTGAACAAACTCATATTGATAAAAACATGCAGGTTTTTCGAATTTTACCTTTATGGATGTGTACTACCATCTTTAAGTTGTTCCTGTTAGAAATTGTCGCTCCAAGGTCATTCTCAATCTTATGAGGTTATACCTGCGAGCCATAACTTATATCAATCAAATTCTCAAACAATCGTAAGTATTACTAATGCTTGTAGCTTGTGAAGAAGTTCTGTTGGTCATCATCAATTGTTGGCTCACTTGAGCTGGGAATCTGCAGAGGAAAATACAAAAAAAAAACTAAAAAAACTAATTCAGGTACACCATCCGCTAGAAAACTAAGTAAGCATCATATATCCTATATAAAAAGTTAACTATCAAAATTTAATAAATCAGTTCTTTAGTGTAAGAAGACTTTGGAATCTCAGGTCATTTGCTCATGAATGCTACAGTTCTAAGCACCTGCATAATTGATAGTTTCCTAAGGACTTGCACAACTTGAAAAACTAAAGAAAATTCCACGCAGCTGAGTAGCACTTTACCTATAAAACTTTACCATCTTCATTTTCAAGACTTTTGAGTCCAGAATGAATGAACGAGTTCATCTCCTTTTATATTAGTTACCGTATCTCTGCAATCTCATAACTATCTGATATGAGTAACCAAATTCTCATTAACACCAAATTGAAAAATCAATTTAAAGTACAATGGTTTCAACTTAAATCCAACATCTACTAGTGTTATAGCAGTTGAAGATATAACCATACATACAACAAAGGATGACTTAGACAACAAAATGAATTTCACCATAAGTCCGGCAGTCACTCAAGCTAGACCTTACACAAGACCATAGGGAAGCAAAATGGAATTAAAATGAAAAAGAAATTATAAATTGATATATATATATATATATATATATATATATATATATATATATTATTAAAAGATCTTGTAAAGTTATACAATTTTAAGACACTTGTAAAAAATTTAAGACACTTATAAGAGTATTTGAAAAATTAGAATTTAAGCAACTCATATTTTTTATTTGAAACTCTTATATGAGTGGAAGCACTAAAGACATGTATATGTGTCTCGAACCCAAAAATCAATATGTCTCAAATCGGGCCATATGTGTAGTTGGGATTGGTGGATCCGTGGGTAAAATTTGAAGCTCCCTTTGCTGAGGCGATGGCTGGTTCGCTATCAGCAGGGGTTGGTTCTGTTCATTGGTTTGCGGCATCCCATAGATAGGTTGTTGCACAATAGATTCTTTGACCACTTCACGGTGTTTGTTGGCGGGTGTCGCTGCTGCCGCATCCGCTTTAGTTGTTGCGGCTTTGATGCTGCTGCTGCTATTGCAGTTGCATCCAACGGTGTGGTACTTTCCGCAACATCTTGCTTTTTGCTTGCTTCTTTAAGATTCTCGCCCTTCTGCTTGCTTCGCGTTATAACCGGTGATGTCCTTGGTGTTTTCTTTGACGCTGCTCTCGTCTTAACAACGTCTTTAGCTTTATCCATGTTTTGCAGAGACAGATAACCGATAAGAAAAGATATCCACGAAGATTTTTGTTAGATCCAATCGTAGCGATGATACAAAAAAAGGAGAAATAGGGGTTTTTAGTTTAAGAAACCGGGTTTTTAGTTTTAGAAACCGAAGGGAGAATAGAGGTGTTTTGGCTAAGATCTGAGAAATTTTATGGGAATAACCCATGTTTTTTGTGATAAAATATTTGAATATGAAGGTTTTCGTGTTTAAAATCTGCATATTTTGTAGCAAAACTGCTAGGTCTGCAATTTTTTTACTATTGAGACTTTTGCGCTTTATAATAAATTTTTAGATCTGGGGATTTTTTGTGGCTAAACCTTTTTATATCAACATGCATCAGATCTGAAATCTTTTGTGACACATCATTCAAAATTTGTACCGAAAAAGTATTAGGGATGAAAACAAGGATGTACATGAAAAGATAAATCTTTTACCGGGACAAAAGTACCTGTTTCTAGCGCCAAATTGTGAACACAGAAGTTACGATGTCCTCTTCGTGTTCACAATCAATGTTCGCAATAACGAAGTGTACGATATTTATAGCGCCGATAAATACATGATAAAACTAAGGGGAGAACTCTGAGCATAAAAGCTCATCATCTTTCTATTGATGCTAAGTTTGAATGCATGATAACGATCATAACTAAATACGCATGACAGGATAAATAATAAGTGCAGAATGTAAATGAGAGAGTGATTTACGTGGTTCAGCACTAAGGCCTACGTTCACAGGGTATTAAGGTTTTCACTATGGATTGATCGGTATTACAAAGTTTAGTCAAATGACTTTGAGTAAAGAAACAAAGGTAAAGTAATAGAGGATTTCTCATACCTAATGTTTTACACACTCTCTCTCTCTCTACTGTTGATTCTCTCCTAAATTGGTCGACCCCCTCTTCAAAGGTTGAACAGGGTATTTATAGGTTTTTTATGTGGGCCTCTCTTTCTGACACATATGTCGTTTATCGTCTTGGTTAGTGTGTCGATCCCGAAGACTATCTTCGTGATGATCCGATGCCTCCAACGATAATATGTCGCAACGATGATCCATCTTTGCTTCCTCCATGGGGATTGTGACACGTCTCCTATGTTTGTAGCATTTAATGCGGGTAGTTGGGCAGTCTGTACGTGTCAGACAACTATTGTAGCAGCCGTCACTTCCATGTCGGTGGATCTCATCTCATCTCCTCCGTTCATTCTTGGGTCTTTCTTGGGATATGGTAAAGTAGTTTTCCCGAGCTCCTACTGTGCTTCGCGGTGATCTTCTCATCAGGTACTCCTTAGCTTCTTGATCGTTGGATCTGTCTCATGATGGATACATGGCGGATGAGGACCGATGTCCTTAAGTGTTGTAACGCGGCATCATGATTTGATGCTCATTTGTTTTATGGCGTACACGTGTATTATCATTGACACGTGGTCAATTGTGAATTATGTGTATACATTTACAGCCAACTTCAATGCAATTTGGAATGACAGTACTACGACCCGAAAATTACTCCTAACAAGAAGTCCTGGTATAACATGCCACTGCTAAGGGCGTTATTATTTTTTTTAGCTACAGGCCATACCATGGTCTGTCCTATACTCTTTCACTACCAACAACGGAAGCAGTGGGTAACTACCCAAATCTTTTGTTTTCTTCAGACATACTTATCTCAACTCTATATAAAAAAAGAAAGTCTCTTTTCTCTCTTTTGTCAGATCGATTTCATTTTTGGGGATCCTGAATAAGTCACGAAACGACCAAATAAATATTATGAGATTGAACAGTTAACGGTTCAAAGATTGTGACCACAATTGAGAAACTGTACAATGTATGAATATTTCCTAAACATATCATTTCAGCTGCATTCTTCCCCCTTCAACTATTATATCAGCCAACCTTACACTTTTAAGAAGACCCCTTTGGACCAACTCAGGCGTCAAGAGTAGTCTCTTTGCAGTGCACCTACTAAGTGTCTTGTCCAACGAAGGAGTAGAAGTTCTTTATGCTTGTCTATAAAAGCCACATTCAAGGAGAGGCCACAGTAGCCATGTTATAGATTCATCCCGTAGATACTGATAGACGCATTTATGTGTCTTATATAATCTCAATTATATATATTATTAGTGCTCGATTTTATATTTATTATGGTTTTTTATGTCCCTGTAGGTATTTTTGGAGAAATAAGCTTTTGCGGCGAAATTGGCTAAAAAAGTGGTTTTTGCGATCGTGGGAGAAAATTACTATACGGACTCTCACTTTGGATAAGGGGTAACTCATTTCGGGCATGTGCTAAAGGGACACCATAACTGGATTAGGGGGAGGTCAGTTTCCTTCTCAAAGTTCAAAACAGAAACTGGCGGGAAAAATCGCAGCAGCGAAGAACGGTTTTGAAAGTGGAATTTGAGCGAGTTTTGAGGAGATTCAATGGATGTGTTTGGCACGTACGGACTCTAGAAGACATAACAGGCCTGTTGCAAGCAATTAGACCCAACCAATTGGGCTGGATAAGCCGGAAGAAGAGATCAAAGTCCAGGCAGAGAAACGTGTCCTGCTGTTCACTGTCGAAGATTTTGTGGAGATTTTGGGAGACTTTTACGCTGGATAATCATGTATTTGGTCCTGTTCAAGTCATAGGAAGAGTTTGGTGGCTATTTTATAGCTAACAGACGCGTACAAAGCAACAGAAAAGAGATTTCTCTCTCAACTGCACGTGAAGAAAAAGGGAGATAAACTCGGATTTTATCGAGTTATTTGGACCCTGTTGTGTATATAAAGGCTGTTAAGAAGTGGTAGAGAGTTTTATCAAGAGGTTTGGGGTCGAGCAGAGACCAGAGAGAGGCTAGAGGAGCGAAGAACGGGAGCTGCAGGAAGGAGGAGTTCTGCTGCTGCTGCTGCTGCCATTAAAGATCAAGAAGAACACGAAGAACAGACTCCATAAGACAGTCGTTTATCAACAGTGACAACGACTTGCTTCTGAGGGTCTTAAAACAACAGCGCCAATAGCAGGAGTGAGGTATCGTTATTTACAGCAGTGGTGTTTTATCGTTCTTCTCTGGACGCTTAAAGAGGGTCGTAGTTTCACTGTATTATATTTTTCACTCTTTTAATCATACTTTGAGCATCAACTATATATTTTAAAAACATGATTATTATGATTAACTAAACCCCAACACTGGGATGATGGAGGAAGCCGTTCTTGACGCATATGATAATTATATTAATTCTTTTTTTGACTACTTGCACTTTTTATTAATCGATTTATGATTTTTCTTAATTGGTTGTGATATCGTATGATGATGTATGCTTGGTCGTAGTGCTTTTGATGCATCATGCTAGTGATATACAATAAATATTCTAAAAATCTACCTTGGCAAGAATGAGAGTCCTTATGATTTGAGCTATAATTGTTTCGAATAAATATATGAATTGTGTGAATAATTAATGGTGGAATCCTGAGTCCTAGTGTCTCTTGATCCTGTGATAAACGTTTGTATATATTTTTATGTTTTTAAATCTTTACAAGTCCGAGCAACGAACTCTTATTTACCGCACGAAAATTACTTCAACAAAATGGCGCCGCCGACCCGGACTTGTTTATAGATTTGTTTTTAGGTTTATTTTATTTTTTTACTATTATTTGTTCCTTTTTACGTTTCTTTTCGTGTCTTTGATTTACAGGTTCGAAGTGGAATACTAAGGACTTGGGAACAAAAAGCTTAAAGCTAAAAGCTAAAAGAGAAGAAAAAAAAAAGACATAATTTTTTTTTAGGATTTAATTTTTATTATTATTATTTTTTTGTATATAGCTTTATTTATTTATTTTTAGAATTTTTAAATAGGCTTTATTTTTCATAATTTTTGTAATTTTTGGACTTTATTCTGGACTTTTGGACATTTTTTTTATTTTTATTTTTTAACCCTACGGAAGGGTCTTATTATTAATAAAAAAAAAAAAATTGTTTGCAGGGAAGGACGACGATTACTATATCGTCTCGGCTCCTCGGGTTCGTACATGACATAGGAGTCGTGGCCCGAGTCGACTTCAACGGTTCATCCCCCGTCTGGTACGGGAGGTAAGTCCATCGAAACACTCGCGAATCTCCTGTAAGCGAGTTACTGTATTCCTTAAGGTGATTCATTGATTGAGGACGAATTTGGACTGTTTTTAATTTCCTAGTAAAGGGCAAGGCCTGGCCAAATCAAGATAAGGACTCGGATTTCATCACCGTTTCCTTCTTGCCCGCCTTAGGAAAACGAAACCAAACGCGAACCTAAGCCTAAAATTTTGAATAGAACGAGACCAATAGGGTAACGAGCTTAATAGGAAACTCGTTCGAAAAATATTGGTTGCTATTTAAGCACACTTCAAAGTTCATGATGGTTTCTGTGAGTTGAATGCGTGATTGCGCCGCCTTGTGATAGCGGTGAGGCCTTGGGTATCAAAGCTCCACTGAGCTTCCCTCTCCTCGATTCAACTTACATTAGCTCGGATTGATTTCAGAGGGGTGTGCTCAAATTGTAACGAATTCCTTTTCGAAGGAATAGAAGCTGGTCTAGAAAACAATCTAAGTAGAGCCATCATGCTTTTTGTTTGCTAGATTCTATAGGTTTGATTTGGTCGAGTCCGCCTTGTTTGTGATTGTGTAGATTTTCCTTGCAATTAAGAATGTCGAACTGGTATGATAGAAGCCAATACAATGGGTATAGACCAGAATTTGAATATGGACATCATCATTTTTATGACCATGGTGGGAATAGTAGTTGGGAACGCCAACCTTTTCAAGGTTATGGTTCATACCCTGGTGAGCCCAATTACTATCCACACATGCATCAGTCTTACGAGCAAGAAGATTATAGTACTAGTTCTTCGTCTCTAGAGGATACAATCAAACTATTGAAAAGTAGTCCTTTTTATGATCCTTCTGATAATTCCTCTTTACAAGAGTCAACACGTAAGTTAGCTGAGTCGACGCTTAAATTAGCTGAGATGAATAGTATAATTATAGACGAAAGAACTACAATAATTAGTGAACCTTCTTTAGAATACCACCTCAAGCGGATAGCTGAGACGAACGAAAAAATTGCACGAAATTACTTGAATTGCCAATATAGTGTATCCAATAATACCCTTGAGAATGAAGATAGTTATTTACATAATCAAGATAACAAGGTTAGAATTGGTAGCACTACTTGTTTTGATGAGGTTCGATCTTTTTCATGTTATAATGATGATTATGATGAGGATAGTATTGATGAAGAACATGAAATATGTAGGAATGGTGATCAGGAAGCTAGTAATCCAATTGAGCTTTATAATGATTATATTATTTCTAATTCAAATCCAAATAATTATTATGATTATTCACCTATTCAAAAGGACGAGTATTTGATTAGGGATTCCACCGTTTTAGACGATGTAGTTTTTCCTGTTTATTACGAAGCCGATAGTGGTTTAGAGGAACCGGTTTATCTTGAGACTCATGTTTTCAAGTCGAACGTTTTAGAAACTGTAATCGATGATGGTTTTGAGGAACGGTTTTATCCTGAGAATACTGTTTTAGAGTCGTACGATTTAGAAACAATAGTCTTAGATGAACTCGTAGAGATTAATGAGGATGAACCTGACTTAGAAGAATCAATTGCCCATTTTCAGGAATCTGGTGACCTAAAAATTAGGGAGATTGTGACTAGTCTATCTAGAGACACTGAAAACTCTAAGTTTGGGGGTGATTATCACTTTCCTAGTGCTTTACCTTTAACTCTCAGAAAGTCCCCTCACATAGGACTTGATATCCATGCTTCAACCATCTTATAAGATTATCTTCATACTAGGTTTCCCGAACCTAATGATGTCCTGAAAAAAGTTCAGTCTTTAGAAACCCATCCTCTGGTTGATGTGGTTTGCCCAGGCTATGATACCCAGATTGACTTTGTTTTCCCACCAAATAGTTTTCTTCCAATTGTGGGAACGTATAGATTTCAAATGTGTCACTTATTAAGTTCTGAGACTAAGCCTAAGTACTTTAGAAAATTAGAATCGACACATTTGCTTCAGAATGACCAGTACTCTGACTGTGGTCAACTATGTAAGTCATACCTAATTGACTTAGAGGATCCTAAATTATTTAGGTTATTTTGTGATTCCAGGTTCTTATCTGAGTTTTTCCAGACTCTAGGACCTAATAATTTGGATCCTACCTATGAGGAAATGCATCCGAGGAAAATAGTCTATTTAGACCCCTTCATAGAACCTGAACCTGAACCGCAATTAGCGAAAGTTATCCAGAAACTAGGTAAGGGCATGATAGTCTTGTACATTTTCTTGGTTCACTGCAGTTTCCTTTTGTCAGCTCTTTTTGGTTTTAAAGACCCACAGTTATTCCGGCTACTGTTATACGGTTCGAGTTGACTAATCCTTGCTTAGTCTGGCTGAAGACTTTAAACTTAGCACTTCTTGGGAGGTAACCCAATATTCATGCGACACAGTAATATCTTTCCTTATCTCTTTTGCTTCAAATGGTAACAGTTTCTCCTTGTTCATGCTTTTTTTTCATCTTTAGAACATTGAGGACAATGTTAGATTTAAGTTTGGGGGTATGGGAGAAACTTTTTAGTTGCACTTTTTAAACTTCTAGCGTCACATGGTATCCGGTTAGCTAAGTTTACATATTGTTTCTCACCGAAAAGATAGAGATTGGAATGCTACAGATAACAACTTATTGAGACATTAGAGAAAAAGACATTGAGATCCTTGAAATTCAGGAGAGAACTTGTTCTTTTTAGAGGGTAACCGTGATGGACCTAACCATACATGATGGAAAGGCAAGTAGGTCAGGAAATGCCAGAAAGACAACGCAACCTCACAATGTAGTCTTAGTTACTGGATTGCGACTCTCTCTCAGTAGAAACTTATCATCATCAACAAGCGGAGCGACATCAAAATCTATGAAGAAAGTGAAGCCGTTTTAGGTTTAGAAGCAACAATATAAGAGAATAATTCAAAAATCAAATTTGAAGTTATAAGAGCAAATGATATAAGTTGTTAGAATCCATGATACCAAGACATCACAAGTTGCGAAGATCCAAGTTTTGAAAGTCCTTCTCTCATGACCATGTAAATTTTTGTCTTGTAATTTTTTTTTTTTAGCCAAAAAAAAAAATGAAAAAAAAAAAAAAAAAAAAAGAATGAAAGAAAAAAAAATTGAAAAAAAATAATAATAATGAAACATCATTACGTTCTTTTTGTTCAATAAGGCCATAGGGAAGAAGAAATTTATAAGTCAAGCAAGAAATCGAAGAGAAGAGTTAATTGTCAAGGTTATATGAGGTTCGAGAGTTTATCATCAACAGTTGAAGACCGAAGAAGGCGTTGTTTCTACTAGGCACTGTGAGAGAGTCGAAGAAAGATGCATTTTGGTTGCTTTGTTAGTCTGTTTTCAATCTGGCACAAGATCTTTCTAGCACTGGTTTAACTCATCACACGTAATTAGTCCAGCTGTATAGCAGATGTCCCTCTCATTTTTATCTCTCTCCTAATCTTATCCAGCTGTAAAGCAGCGGATGCATCTTACAATGTTTATCTAGCTGTATAGCGGATATCTCTTTATCTAGCAGTCGTGTGGATGTGTCTCCCCTTTTCTTCAGTTAGCTTTAGAGCTGACACCTTTAATTTCTCTGGTATTCTAGTTACTTGGAGATAGGTTGAGAATATGTATGTCCTCACAGGTCTTTGGATACTTGTGACCAATTAGGAGTAAAGGTTTTGTGGGTATATCTCTGGTAAGCCCTCCCGAGACTTTAACTCGGCCACTAGGGCCACCTAGGGGTTTAAAGGCTTATTGCATACGCTAAATGCAATCGACGATGCCTGCGACAGTGAGTTATGATTTTATTTTCTATTTGATTTGCTCGAGGACTAGCAAATAATAAGTTTGGGGGTATTTGATAGACGCATTTATATGTCTTATATAATCTCAATTGTATATATTATTAGTGCTCGATTTTATATTTATTATGGTTTTTTATGTCCCTGTAGGTATTTTTGGAGAAATAAGCTTTTGCGGCGAAATTGGCTAAAAAAGTGGTTTTTGCGATCGTGGGAGAAAATTACTATACGGACTCTCACTTTGGATAAGGGGTAACCCATTTCGGGCATGTGCTAAAGGGACACCATAACTGGATTAGGGGGAGGTCAGTTTCCTTCTCAAAATTCAAAACAGAAACTGGCGGGAAAAATGGCAGCAGCGAAGAACAGTTTTGAAAGTGGAATTTGAGCGAGTTTGAGGAGATTCAATGGATGTGTTTGCTACGTATGGACTCTAGAAGACATAACAGGCCTGTTGCAAGCAATTAGACCCAACCAATTGGGCTGGATAAGCCGGAAGAAGAGATCAAAGTCCAGGCAGAGAGACGTATCCTGCTGTTCACTGTCAAAGATTTTGTGGAGATTTTGGGAGACTTTTACGCTGGATAATCATGTATTTGGTCCTGTTCAAGTCATAGGAAGAGTTTGGTGGCTATTTTATAGCTAACAGACGCGTACAAAGCAACAGAAAAGAGATTTCTCCCTCAACTGCACGTGAAGAAAAAGGGAGATAAACTCGGATTTTATCGAGTTATTTGGACCCTGTTGTGTATATAAAGGCTGTTAAGAAGTGGTAGAGAGTTTTATCAAGAGGTTTGGGGTCGAGCAGAGACCAGAGAGAGGCTAGAGGAGCGAAGAACGGGAGCTGCAGGAAGGAGGAGTTCTGTTGCTGCTGCTGCCATTAAAGAGCACGAAGAACACGAAGAACAAACTCCATAAGACAGTCGTTTATCAACAGTGACAACGACTTGCTTCTGAGGGTCTTAAAACAACAGCGTCAACAGCAGGAGTGAGGTATCGTTATTTACAGCAGTGGTGTTTTATCGTTCTTCTCTGGACGCTTAAAGAGGGTCGTAGTTTCACTGTATTATATTTTTCACTCTTTTAATCATACTTTGAGCATCAACTATATATTTTAAAAACATGATTATTATGATTAACTAAACCCCAACACTGGGATGATGGAGGAAGCCGTTCTTTACGCATATGATAATTATATTAATTCTTTTTTTGACTACTTGCACTTTTTATTAATCGATTTATGATTTTTCTTAATTGGTTGTGATATCGTATGATGATGTATGCTTGGTCGTAGTGCTTTTGATGCATTATGCTAGTGATATACAATAAATATTCTAAAAATCTACCTTGGCAAGAATGAAAGTCCTTATGATTTGAGCTATAATTGTTTCGAATAAATATATGAATTGTGTGAATGATTAATGGTGGAATCCTGAGTCCTAGTGTCTCTTGATCATGTGACAAACGTTTGTATATATTTTTATGTTTTTAAATCTTTACAAGTCCGAGCAACGAACTCTTATTTACCGCACGGAAATTACTTCAACAGATACCAGTTACGGAATTGCTAGAGATTGGAGATGGTGACAAGTAGTCTACCATCTAGAGCAGTGAAATCTATTGTTGTTTTCATGCTGGTGGTCATAGACTTGGAAACTGGAAGTGATGTATACGCAATGCCTCATTTCTCTCACGGGACAGAAGGTTTATCTTTTTCTTAAGATGGTTTCATCACGTGGGTATGGGATTCTTCATTTTCAGCAAACTCAAGTTCGATTACAATTAACTAGAGAATAGTCTATTGCATGGTGTTTTATGTATCTGTATGCTTTAACATAATCACTCAATTGTACAGTACATCACAATCAAAGGACACCTTCACCAGTGCTCCTTTATTCGGTAGCACTCCGACTACTCAACATCGTGTACAATATTTTGATTGTCAGAGAGCATTACTGAATTATAGTCACGTAATGATAGTGCTGGTACTCAAGGTTCCCAAAGGAACCTCCAGAACAGACAACATTACAACACTACAATTTGTTAAAAAAACAGCAAGAAACAAATGGTTAATAAGACAGCTAGCATTATATGTTTTTAAAGATCAAAATTCGTCTTCCCTTCTCTTTGCCTTGAAACAAAAAATTGAACCAAATTCACTAGATATCTAGTTCAAAAGGAAATACAGGTATTCAAGAAAATCCAGCAAAAGAAGAAACTACAAAACTGCTGGCGTAATCACTGGGACACTCCAAGCCACTTCTGGAAGACATCAAATTCGGTGTAATCACTGTCAGATATCATAGTTTGGTACCAAGCTTTTCCTGCAGCCCTGATTGCAGCAGACTCCTCCTGCAGAATCAAATATGAACAGGATTAGCCCAACAAGTTCAACAACCCCAAAGTTCTCAAAAAAAAAAAAAAAAAAACCCGAACATACTACATAAACTCATCATTCTGATAACAAAAAAAAAACAAAAAAAAGAAGATCATTTATACAATACAACTGAAATTAACAACTTGCTTATAAGAACATGACATAGGCTAGATGTTGGTGGATACTAGCACATTTGAAGTACCGAACATAATGACCAACCACTCGGGTGTGTCTCACTCGCGCCAAAACGCAAAATGAAGGAAGTCATACGACACACTTCGCAAGTAGTGAATTAAAGACAAACGAAGCACTAGATGGACCAAGAAAATGAAATCATCATGCCACAAAAAATAGCATTCCAGACACAACAGTGTAAGAACACTTTCCGTTCAAGTCATAGGGAATGTGTAGCCACAATATCATGCTCCAGTTCCATTGAAATAACAAATTAGTATGGAAAAAATCCAGATATGTTTCGTAGACGAACCAGCGAAATATATAAATCCACATTTATTTCCAACACATTGTGCACACAAACACAAAAACATATCATGGATCAACCAGCGGAATATGCATACACTGCCACACAGCTTTTTTAAAACTGAGAGTCAGGAATCAGCAATTATTCACTAGAAAATCATTAACAAACACAAGTATAACACTATGCATAATGCATAAGATTGCGTTCAAAAGTTATACAGGATTGCATTTAAAGTTAAGACAAATAACCACTTTCATTAATAATAAAACAAAAATGAAATATACCTTTGAAATGTTGGTCCTCTTCTTCTCAAGCTTCTCCTTCTTAGCCTTAACACGTTGAGCTTCAGCAAGAAGAGCCATCCTCCTAGCAGTCTTAGCATAAGGATTCAATTTCAATAGAACGTTCAAATTCTTCAAAGGATTCTTCTTCATGGGTGCTCTCTTAGAATCCTTCTTAATAGGTCTAACAACTGACTGAACCTCATCAGAGTTGATAATCCTAGCAAGATCAGCATTAACCATTTTGGATCTAGGTAAGACGTATCCTTTCTTCTTCTCACTGGATTTCTCGAATGAACCATAAATCGAATCCAATTTCTCAAATGCAGACTTAGTCCAAATGATAAACCTACCAAGATGACCTCCAGGAGCAAGTTTCAACAAGTTAAGTCTCTCAACATTAGCAATTTCAACACCAGGAATGTTTCTAAATGCTTTTGCGATCTTAGATCCTTCGGTTCCGTATACAACCAATGGACCTTTCTTAGAAACATAACGTCTGTTCCTCATTTTACCTTTACCGGGTCTGATTTTCTCACTGTCCTTAACTTTTTCAGCATCAGCGTAAGCACCAAGTTGTTTCAAAACCTTAATAGCAGCACTAGTTTTCTCAACACCTTCAATTGAGTCATTGACAACAAGAGGAAGTTCAGGTACACCTTCAATAGTGTGACCACGAGCAAGAACAATGGAAGGAACAGCAGAAGCAGCTAATGCAGAAACAATCGCATACCTCTTTTGGTTAACATTGATCTTACGGTGCCACCTTCTCCAGATTCGTGTTGGTGCAAACATCCTACCACCTCTACACATGTTACCGAATGCTCCCTGACCAGCACGATGAGTTCCACCACCAGGAACCCTAGGAATACGAGAAACAGCACGACCGGTTCCCCATGATTGAGCAGAAGTCTGATGACCAGCTTTCTTGCTAACAGCGTAGGGTTGTCTACTGTTCTTTGACATGTTTGCGTGGACAAACTTGACGATATCAGGCCTGATTGCAGCCTTCAACACATCTGGCAATGGAACGGTGCTACCGTCAGTAGCCATATCTCCTTCCAGGTTCTGGATCGAAACCAGAGGCCTCGCCGCAGCTGCCATTGTTGAAATGTTTGGGAAGATGAAGAATGGGTTTTTTTTCAAGTGAAACGACGGCTTTCACAAATAAATATAGGGTTTGGGATTTTATACGAGACGATGGGGGAGAACGAGAGAAGTAGGGTTGCATTCTTTTGATTCTGAGCAATACAAACCGCTGGATTAAAATACTCCATCCCATCCGTTGGATTGAAATGTTGAAAGCTGGTCTGTTAACAATAATGCTTAGAGCTTCTCCAATTGTGGTTGTGTGTATTTTCTAGGTGGCAACCCAAACAAGACATCTTCATTCCAATTTTTTTTTTTTTAATTTAGGGGGAAAAAACATTTCATTTTCAATAGTGTTGTTGGTGATTTTGTATGAATTAAATGCATTTTTTATTTTTAGTATATTTTAGATTTAATTACACCCTAAAGATGGTTATTTAATATATTGGAATTAATTTTAGGAAGCAAAAGCTTATTAGGATAGCTTGACATTGTCAAGGTGAATGTCAAGTTTTTACTTGACATTCACTTTGACAATGTCTAACAAAAATTAAGCCATGTCATCTTCACATTGATTTAAAAAGTTGGGTTGGAGAAGATTTTTAAGGAAAATGAATGTCTATCCTATGTGGACTTAGACATTTATCTTCACATACATTCCATTGGAGAAACTCTTAGTCTACCGGGGGTAAAATCCGGTGGAAAATACCAGTAGAGACATGTTATGCGGGACCCATGATAGGTAATGCCCACCCCCTGCTAACTCCTGTTGGGGTCCCACGGGGTTGTTTCTACCGGGATTTTCCACGGTTGAAACCTTGTGACAACATAGCATTGTCCGTCTGTTAATTCCTACCTAGGCTTGTCCTGTCGCCAATCAATTCGGGTCATTCAGAAGAGAAAGCAATTGTGGTCACCAATTTAGAGTAGTAGGAAATAACAATAGGTCCTAGAAATAATATATTAGAGAGAGTTTGATCCAGTTGACTGAGTCAACTATATGTTTGGTCCATTTTAAAAACATATTTTATAGTTTGGTCCTGCAAATTAACATTTGGTCCTATGGTTTTGTCCACCCACACAGAATATTCTTTTTCTGTTACTAAAATACCCCCTTCACTACCGTATATAATCAGAACCAGAATCAGTTTTATTTTCTCTCTCCTAGTTCATCTGTTGTTGTCGTCTGTTTTCTGCTGTTGCAGAACCATTTTTCTAGGTTTGCGAAGATTGATTTTGTTTTTGATACGAAGATTCATTCGATTTATAGTAGATTACTGAGGAAGTCATTTCTACGGGGACTAATTTGATTGACGCAGTTGATTTCTAGTTTTAGAAGATTGATTCGATTTTAACGGAGTTGATTTTGGTTTTCGAAGATTTACAAATCTGATTTGATTCGATTTTTTCCGGAGTTGATTTTGGTTTTCGAAGATTTATTCGATTTGACGGAGTTGATTTCGGAATTACATATCAAATTTACGAAAATTTGATATTCGATGATTGGAGTTGATTTGATATTTGAAGATTGAAGTTGATTTTTGGAGTTGATCTGAATTCTTCTTGTTTTTGGTGAGTATTCATACTAATTCCTTTTCTGATTGTATTTTTATTTGAAGTAATTTTGTAGATCGGCTATGTTTCTCTTCTTATCAAGAGTTCATTAGGTTTAGTGAACTAACAAAACCTAATGTGTGTTTACGAATCATGTTTAAGTTTATGCATTGTAGATTAGTTTTTTGTTTGATTTTAAGAGCAATGTGAATGAACTCTGTTAAGGCTTCATTTTTTAGAATGAACTTATTATTTGTTTAAGAATAAGTATTCTCTGCTGCTTGTTTATCTTTTACTTTGTTAGTTTGCTAAGAAGAAGGTCTTCATTTTAAGAATGAACCTTAAGTTTATGCATTGTAGATTAGTTTGTTGTTTGATTTTAAAAGCAAATCTGAATGAACTCTGTTAAGGCTTCATTTTTTAGAATGAACTCATTATTTTGTTTAAGAAGAAGTATTCATGTTGTTTTGTTTATCTTTTACTTTGTTATTTTGTTACGAAGAAGGTATTCATTTTAAGAATGAACCTTTATTTTGTTAAGTTTTTTAGTTGTTCATACATTGGAATGAACTCATTTTTATATTGAGAATTTTAGGTGTTCATTTATTGGAATGAAGTTCAGCTTGTTGTGTGTGTTCATTTGTTTATGTAAACCTTCATTTTTGTTTTCCAGGTTTAGTATGACCCTCTCCAGTTGTTATGCAGTTGTGTACTACAAAGGGGATGGTATTACATTGGAAGTTTCTTTAGATACGATGCTTCGTGACCTGAAAATATATGTTTGTGATTATTGGAGTAACTTGACTCCTCGGAGCATAAGATTTAGTTATGGCGAAGGTTGTGATAAATTTTTCATCAATTGTGATTTTGCTCTTCAAGGTCTAATTGTTGTTTCTTGTTCAAAGCAATTGTCCAGGGTTTGATGGCTCAAACTATCTATGATGGAAAATGGCAATGTAATCTTTTCTTCAGTATCGTGACTTTAACACTTGGGTTTTAGTTATTGATGGATATGAACACCCCAAAGTACTGGTCAACAACTCAACCACAGAGTTTAGACTAAAGGAACTAAAGGAGTTCAATAATGAAGAAAAATTGCTTTCGAAGCAAAATTCCGATGGATTGAATGCCATTATTCATGCTTTAACTCAAGACTTCCATCATCATGTAACCAAGTGTAAAACATCAAAGGAGGCTTGGGATATTCTTAATGTTGTATTTGAAGGGAATTCCTCTGAAAATGAAGCTAGGATTCAAACCCTATCTTCTAAATGGGAAAACCTTTATATGGATGAAGAAGATACCTTTGATGAGTTTGACCAAAAACTTTCTGAAATAGTGAATACCTATTACGCTTTAGGAAAAACTATTTTAGATAAGGATATTGTGTGTAAAACTCTAAGGTCTTTACCACCAAGATACGAATATAAAAAGCATGCCATCATGGAAGCAAATGATCTTTCCACACTATCCAGAAGCGCTCTAGTTAGTAAAATAAAGATCTTTGACCTTGAATACTAATCCAAGAATGAAGTGGGTATTACCCTTAAAGCTGCAATTAAGGCTAGTTCTTCTGCAGAAAATTCTTGTGAGACACAGATTGAGAATTGTAGTGTCGATACAACCGCACGATAATTTAAAAAGTTGTTAAGACAAAAGAAAAGGAGTTCTTCTAAAGATGCATATTCTCCTTCTCAAAAATCACAAAAATGTGTAGAGAATAGAGAACAAGAGAACAAAGCTTTCACTGCAACTGTTGAATGCACACCTGAAAAGGATACTGAAGTAAATCCAGAGCCAAAGGAACTTGAATGTGATTTTCATGAAGAGAATGAAAGATTAAAAAAGGAACTTGCTGATCTGTTTAAGGATGTAGAAATTATCAACGATGAGTGAGATTATCTTGGATCCATGAGAAGTTACAGAGAGCAAATCGAAGAAAGTCATGATCGAGAAAGGAAACTATATACAGAGTTGGAGAACCTAAAAAACACTAAGGTAATTAATTCTACCGAATCTGAAATAGATTATAAAGTTCAAATTAATAAATTTAGGGTTGATCTAGATAATGCTCTTGAAAAAATAAAAACTTTGGAAAAAGAGAATATGGGTCTAAAAGCGGACTTGAAAAAATTCGATAGTAGCACAAAACAACTTGACTCAATGTTGAAGTCAACTAGAGTTCCTCGTGACACGATAGGATTAGGCTACAAAGGTAAACAAACTTTGAATACTAAACATGAGACAAAGTTTGTAAAACCTAAAGACTCTGGTGAAGAAATTGCTTCAAAAGTTGCAACAAAAGATTGCTCTTCCATAAAAGAAAAATCTGTAGCACCTTCATCTTCAGAGAATGATGAAAAACGTAAGATCCGTCAAACTCCAATGAAAGAGAATCCACGACAAGGTAACACTAAGCCTCATGTTTCGTGTGTTACTAAGCATTGCTCTTATTGTGGAAATAAAGGACACTTGGAAAGGGGGTGCAGATTCCGTAAAAGAAATGAGAAAGCCATAAATACACGCGTTTCAGAAAAAATTGGCTGAACTTAATAATGCTTCTCGTGCTAAATCAGGTCATTATTTTCCTAAAAGTGAGCAAAAGAATTATTATAATGGTAGTTCAAAGTTTGCTTATCAGGATTCTACAAAGTTTTCTCATTATCACTTAAATGGTAAAAGGAGAAATAACTTTGTAAAGACAAGATCTGATGTTCCAAATTGGAGAAAGGATAATTCTCATAGTTTTCAACATTTCTGTTACTCTAATGTTTCCTCAAGAGATTCATCTCGGATTTGAGGAGGAAATAATAGGAAGAACAAAGTTGCTCGTGTAAAACCCATTTCTAAATGGATACCAAAGTCTTCTCTAAAGACAACCAGGAAGGTGTCAAAAGATAGTCACAATGATGACACTCGAATGATAAGTTTCAATACTCATGACATTCAGAATATTTTGCTAAATGTTCTTTATCAAATGAATGTATCTCAGTGTTGTCATCGTTATATGATAATTAGGTCTCATATCGGTTACCTTTTTATGACTTTGTGACTCTTGATTTAGCAGATTTCATATCTAACCTTTTGAGTTTCTTAATCAAATAATCATAAAAGGAGATGACAATTAATCTCACATGTGAGTCATGATTATACTATTATCAATTTATTTCTCATAAGTTGTGTACATAGTATACATATGAGTTGTTGGTATTAACTTATTACTATTGGCACGTAATAGTTAAAACCTTTTCAACCTTTCTATAGTAAAGGTTGCTTTTGTTGTTCTCATGTCTTTGCGAAAGGATGACAAAACAATGAGGAGAAGAGGATGCGGAATTTGAGGTAACGAATTTGTTAGTTAATCGTTTTCCTGTTTAAGAAAAGCCTGATTTTATTGCATATATTTATTGCTTTTGCTTAACAAAATTTCGGTACAATTGATGTTTATTCCATTATTTGTGTATGGATGTGTGTTATTCAATTGTTTCCGGTTAAGAAAAACTATTTTTATCTTGCTTTATTGTTTGGTATCAATTGTTAGGCTTGCAAAATTTCGGTGCAATTGCGGTGCTTTAATGTCTATGTTGTTTCAATTGCTTCAGGTTGAGATAAATGATTATACAAGTTGATTTATTTAGTTTGTATGGTTTGTTTATGGCTTAACAAAAAGGTTCCCGGGATCAATTGTTTAGTCCAATTGGATTCCGGATAAGAGAAACTAATTTAATTCCGATCTTAGTTAGACTTATCAAAGTGAAGGTTTCGGTTATTCAAGTCTAATCGAATGCCTTAACAAGAAATGCTAGTTAACTAACCTAGTACTTGTTTTGTTTAAAAGTGAAAGGTCTAAGTTATTGATGCGAATAATTAGAGCCTGATGAGAAAAATAGAGTTAATTCTGATCTTATCGAACAATTGCTTCGGGCAATTGTTTCTTTGGTAACATATCAAAACAAAATTACTTTGTAGTTTCGGTTTTGATATTGGTTATCTAAAATGGTGTGTGGAACCCTCGTGCTTAACTCTTATAGGTTTTGCAAGTCTTTTGAGGTTTGTAAGATCCTTTCGGTTTGTCCTTTATTTGTTCGTACCTTTGTCATTTTGTGACAAAAAGGGAGAGAAATATATGGAGTAAACAAGTGATATTGGTATTGATTTGGTATCACTAAGGAAAGGACAATGGTGCTTAAACGCTTATATAACGAAAATAGTAAAGCATAGACTAAGTGGGAGTAACATATCATATTGATACTTGTGGTTATCTTAACTACAAAGGGAATAACAAAGACGTACGGATTGAAAATCTACCTATCTCACCTTTAGGGGGAGTATTTGCTTTGTTTTTACAATGTCAACAATGACATTTATTTTTGAATACATGCAGATTAGTAAGAGTTATTTTTGTAATTCGTTTATCTCCATATGTAATAGAGTTTTCTCACTAAATTGACAAAGGGGGAGATTGTTAGAGCACTGATCGGTTGAACCCACCAAGCATTGGTATGTCAAGATTGGTTGTCATATTTAGTTCCAAAACTCGAGTCGCTTAATAAGTAAACTAGAGTCAACTTCGATAGGTTAGACTAGAAACGATAGGCGTATTGTGCTCCAGTTACTCACAAAGTTCTGAAGATGGATTGAAGACAACAAAGACATTTTCCTTCAGCTTGAGGTCAGTAACTACAACTTAACTTGTTCCATTTCTATCTTGTGTCTTTCAAATATTTTTGATTGAAAACATAACATGCGAAGTTATATTATTATGATCAAAGTGTCAAAGGAATATATTGAATTACAAAGTATAATGTTTATCTTTTGAACTTCGTAGATATGACATCGACTTAATCTTTTGGATGTTATTATGACTATGTATATGGGTAACGGTGAAGATTTCACCCTAAGAAAGAATGTTTACATTTGTTTAAAGGAAGTACATTCGTAAACTTATTTTATGAATTGAAAGGGAAATCGTTAGGCTTATTGGTATTGTTATTCATTGCTTGTCTTTATAATACCAATATATGTGAGTTAGTAGAACCGATCATAACTTGTTGTGTATCATGGTATAACTAATCACAAGACCTAACTTATGATTTGGTATGACTTGTATTAGTATAACCAATCCTAAGTAATCACATGAGATGGTATGAATCGATCCTTGTAAGAGGTGCAACAAGTCTTAGTAATTGGTGTAACCGATCCTATGACTTGTGCAACAGATCACAAGTAAATACCTTGTCATTGTGTAACCGATCCTAGTAAGAGGTACAATAGGTGGTAACCGATCCTATGACAAGGTTTGACTGGTCACAAGAAGTCTCAACCCAATCCGAGCACGTTTTGTGTTTTTAACACAAAAATTTATCCAAAAATATCTTTTCGAATTTTCTATTATTCTATAAATATTAGAGATACCAAAAATATATTTGATTAATTTGGAAACGTGAATAATGTCAACATTAAGATTTGAGCATATTATTTTCAGGAATTACGAAAACCGAATTTTGCTATTTATTGCATATCTTGAGAATATTTTCGGTTTTGGAAATTCCTTGATGTCCAAACTTCCTTGTCTATAAATACTAAAGTTTGCATTTCTAGAAAACTAATCCTAAGATCCAGCAAAATTACCTAGTTGTGTTGTTACTGGTGGAGCCACCTATTCAGAGAGGAAAGTACCCTAATTAGGAGAAATCTCTTACGGACGCTCGCTTTAAAGACTTCTTTGGGATTGAGAAGCTCTACGAGTACCGTTGGTAGGAAACTAGATGATTGCATTGTTATTTTTAGTTTTTGATTATTGATTTGATTGACTAACGGTTGTTGAATCTTTGATTGCACCTAGTTTGTTTATTCTTGAGAACCTTCTCTTATGATATAAGGCTCACTCAAACTAGATCAAGGATTTATTGTTTCTACGGATCCAAGTTTTTCTAGATCCGTAAGATAGATTCATTGATTTTCCATTATTAACAGACTCCGCTCTGTGCGAAAAATCAAAAAGGAATCAAGTTTGTTGATGCAAGTTGTTACTTTGAAGATTAAATCGAAGATTGAAGACTTTGAAGATTTGAAGACTTTTGTTCTTGTGTTTTGATCTTGGTGTAACTTTCTGTGACTTGATTTTCCGGGATTAAGAGGTTGTTTATTTTCAATAAACATAACCCTTTTTAGATCAACAAGTAGTTTGTGATTTCATCATAAACCTTGTAATCAAGACTGATTATTTCGGTAATCATTGTCTTGTTTGATCTTGTAATCAAGGAGCTTCGGATCTGGTAACAGGTCTTAAAAATAGAAGATCCTTAACTGTGTTTATATCATATATTTCGGTATTGGGATTATAAAGTGGGTTTTGTTACCAAACAATTTATCCTTTACCATTTGGAATACGATCCAAAGGAATCTTGTCTTTCCAGTTAAAGATTGGTAGAAAAAGTTAGTGAGAACCATTAAGATGATATATTAGATTTAGTTCTAAATAGAACGCATGTTCTGCTAGGATATCTAGTATCAAACATCTATTGAGAACTTCGGTTCTGCTAGATATTATCAAAACAAATATCTATTGAGAACTTCAGTTATGCTAGATATTATCAAAACAAGAATACTGCTGAAGCTGAGTAACTAGGATTTTAGTTTACTTAGTATTGTCTACACGAAGTTGCAGGTTTACTTTTTGTAGCGTCTTAATTCATTGAAAATTCAAAATTGGACTAGGTCCCGGGGTTTTTCTACAAGATTGTAGTTTTCCTCATTAACAAAATTCTGGTGTGAGCTTTACTTTATTTTCGCATTATAATTGTGTTGGATAATGATCTTCGTTACCGACTCTCCAATAATACGACTCGTGTATTATCTACCGATCCGTTACAACTCTTTGTAACACGGCTTTCACTTATGTATTACATCTCGTAATACCAACAACAAAACAAGAAAAGAAGGATAGAAAAATATGATCAATCACAAAACTTAAACAAACTTACTTGGTGTATTGAGTCGAGTAATCTCTTTGCTTAAGACATTTGATGCCTTGTATATAATGTTGTTACAGATTTAGCGGTACATGTCTCCAACATCCAACAATACCTCGATGTTTTTCGCAACACTTCGATAACACCGAACAACGAACACGAATGGATGTAGCACAAACTCTTCTTTAACACTTGAAGACACATGCAAACTCTTAAATTTCTAGTACTAGTTTTATGACTCTAAAAAACATTCTTGCAATGGAGAATATGTGGGGTTTATATAGGTTCAAGGAGACTCTTGGACATGTCCTTTCGCCAAAAGTCACATCCTTTAATGGAGAGTCACATCCCTTGGGATAAGACACTAATGTTTAAAAGACTCAAGTGAGTTGACACAGCTATTCATATTTCTATTCAAAAATTCCAAAAATCCCCCAAATTGAATAGAAATTCATGCAAGTTTAATGCATACACTAGAAAGAGTTTGTGCGCGGAACATCACTGCATCGGGAGAGATAGCTTTTGGCTTTGAATCTCCCGTAGTGAATACCTACCGGGTTTACTAGTTGTTCGGTGAACGCGATGTCTTGAACCGCTCAACTTTATGATGTAAACCGATGCAATAGATATCACACAGTTTATTTCCTTACATATCCGGTTCTCGGTTGTGTTCGTTTCGGCCCTGATCGATGTTGGTTTTCATGAGTGCTCTAGATTAACTTAGCCTTATAGTTATCATGGAAGCGGCACCACTTCACACTCATATAGGTGATCTCCTATTTGAAAAGTATCCTGCCATACTTTCTTAGTGAAAAATAAGCCATAGGAATCATTAAGAGATATTCTCAACCTCTCACTTGACAGGCAACACTGTTTCATCATAGAAATGGAAAAGAGAGTAATCTCTCACAGTGTTTCCGGGTGAGTATAAATTTATAACTTGGTTGTCCCTTTTGAACCTAGATAACCATGGGATCTCCAATCGTTAGGTTGGGTGTCCGCTATAAATACTACTCTATTATAGGCTATCCCATTTCCCTCGATGACGTAATTATACGCTCTCTAGAATTCGTATCATTTGCCGGATTGATACAATTCACATACACTATTTCTTTTAGATGCGCGCACTTGAGAGCAATTGCTTTATGGTGCTATATCAACAATTAATTCGCCGGGACACCATAATATTTCAAACTATGTGTTATTTCCAAATAATTATATTGATTGATCCGAACAATACATTTATTTTGTACATACATATACTTACGCCACAAGTATATTTTCAAGGAAATTTCAAAGTCGCTCTTACTTTATTTCCAACTTTTAAAGAGCTCCGGAGTTCATTGTTGATCTTACTATCAACCTTTGTTTATTCGATTTCCTTGCTAACACAATCTTTCTTCAACGAGCACATAGTTTCTCATTTGATGATTTCAGATCATCTATATCTAAGAATTCATGTACATATCTCTTTCCTCGATATGTCGTATATATAGAGTACTAATTATTATCCTTGTGAACACATAAATCACGAAGGGATCCGAATGCTCACAATCAATCATCATCATCTAAGGAGATTTGTGATGATGATATCCAAGTGTTGATTCATTGGCTCAAAACCTTCGGGTTTATCATAGCCTCATCTAACAACTTCATGCGAGGCGTTTGCGCACGGGATATAAGTACAAGCAAAGAAAACAAAACGTATAAGTAAAGATCCATGGGGCTAAATAAATATAAAGTGCTGAAATGTAAATAAGACCATGGTTTACGTGGTTCAGCACTAAGGCCTACGTCCACGGGGTTTGTTGTTTTACTATATTCTTCACGGTTACACGAATAGTCGAATGACTTTTGGGTTTACATGTTTCTCTCTTCTAAATGATTAACTTACACTTGCAACTCTCTCTCTCCTTCCCTTCCTGATTCTCCCCATCTCCTTTCCTCTTGGTGGAGACGTGATATTTATAAGGTTAGAGTGTGGGACCCATCTCTGATGACCGTTGGGACCTTATCTTCTTGTGTCTTTGTGTCTATCACGCAGAGGTCTGCGTTTTCCCCTTGATCCCGCAGAGGCATCCACGCTCGTTCCACAGGTTGATCGACACGTACACTGCTCAGAGTGTTTAATGCGGGTGGTTGAGGAGTCTGCTCGTGTCAGACAAGTGTCTTCTGCCCCTGTCACGTCCTTGTCAGCTAACTTTCTCTCCACCGTTGATCCTAGCTTCTCTTTTGGGGATGCGATAAAGTAACTCCTCGGGGTTTATTTGGTGTTTCGTAGCGCATCATGTTTTGATGTTTTTGGCATGCATGCTTTCCACGTATCTTTTTATATACACGTGTCTGATAGTGAGATATATGTGTACACAATTTGCCCCTTTTCTTCGGGCTTGAATGTCTAATGGGTGCCTTGAAGAAAAACTATCATCGCATATTCTTCTCACTCCTAATAACTTCTCCTAGATACTTGGGCACGTCTTTTATTCGTGCATTAACTGCTTATGTAACGGGCACGTTTCCCATTCCTCCATTAATTTCCTTCTTTTTCTTTCGGGTATATTAAGGAGAGAAAGAAAATTAATTTCATTCTTCCTAAACATCCTCTCAGTTTTCAATTTTTTTTTTCAGCCCTTAAATTCTCTGCTTGTCTTCATTGAACCTGTGACCTTAAATTCTCTGTCAGTCTTCATTGAACCTGTGATCTTAAATTCTCTGCACCTTAGCATTAATCACGCCCGCTTCCACTGTTTGTTTCTTCTGCTACTGTTTTTGCCGGTAAGTTTTTCTTTTCTTTGTTTCCACTGTTTTACGCTGTGTTGATTTGTAAATTCTCTGCTACTGTTGTTCCTTGTTTGTGATGAAGAACTTCTTTTGATGATTGCATACTAGTTTGCCCCTGTTCTTTATCTTAAATCAAGGAAGCCTGTATTGCTTGTATTTGAGTTTTTTGAGGGTCTGAATTTTATGAAATTTTGAGCCTGTATACTAATTTTAGGGTTTCTGCGTTATTGTGTGTGTATTGCTATTGATGTGGTTTTTTGATCTTTGGTAATGTTTTTGAATGTGTGTAACTTGTTCTTGATTTTAATCTTTTCGCAGCCATGTCTGACCGTCCGCGGCTTACTTGTCAGACTCCTGGTTCTGGTCTATCGAGATCTCCTCCGCGTAGAGAGTCTCAAGATGATGTTCGTCGGAGTCGAGTTTCCTCTGGAGCGAAGGCCTCGTCTTCTAGGGAAGAGATTCCTCCGACAAATCCTTCTGGTTCCCGAAGAGTCTTCGATCGCGCAACGTCTCGTCATCGTGATGATATTAGGAGTACGCAGGCTCCGTCTCGTGTTGTTGCTTTTGACGTTCCTCCTCTACGTTCGTTAGTGCCCGAGCATCATCTGCGGTCCCCTCCAACTTTTAAAGGGAAGAATACGAAGGGTGTAGTTCTGAGGGCTGAATCTTCAAAGAATCCTCCGGTGAAGAGAAAAGCTTCCGAAGCGTTCATTAGTTCATCCGGCCCTGCCGAGGAGGATGAGGCTGCCCCCTTGATACGTAGTGTCTCGGTTAGTAAGAAAAAAGTAACCTTCAAGCATATTGATCTCGAAATATTCAAGGAAAAGCATGAGCTCCAAGCCTTCGGGGTTCGTTTCTATGCCCCTGAGGATGATATTACTTATGGGCTTATCTCAAAGTATGAATTCGATGAATTTCATTTGTTAACGACGGTTGGAGCGTTCGAAGCTGGTCTTATGCTGCCGTTGTACAAATCAGGTGATTCCTTCTACTATGACGTGCTCGCTAGTCGTGAAGGCTCTTCCACCAATACTCACAGCCGTTCTGTATCCCAATTATCGGGGAATTATCTTCGCGCCCTGAAAGAGTGCTATCTGCGGAGTAAGGGGGAGACGTCGATGACTTGCTACGTCCCCAATCCCGCAGAGAAGGAATGGTATACTCCTGAGAATTTCAATAACTCCTTCGGTGATTATGTCAATCGTAGGAACCGCAAGCCGTGGAGTGTCAGCCTTCGGAATCTCGCTGCTCCTCGGGGCGAGATTCGTCTGTTAAATGAGGTCAGTGATGCCAAGCTGAAATATGTTCCTGGCACGGAGGGGTCTAGTCATCGGAAACTCTTCCCAGCGCGCGAGAGGATCAAGCGCGATCATGACTACGAGTGGCACGCCACTGTTATCGAAATAGTTGGTCCGTGGGCTTACGGTTGGATTCCTGGTCCCCGCGGTTGGCGGCCTACCGAGAATAGTAAGCCACGCGAGTCTCCTCCATCTCGTTATGGAGAATTCTGTCCCTGGCGTTTGAACTTTGCGGGTATGAATTTTCCTTATGCCCTTGACGTCGTAGAGGGAGATGAGGAGGAAGGTTCTGGCGCTATACTTCCACCGAAGAATACCTCAACTCCTCAGGTACGCGGATTCTAGCTGCGCTTCTCCTTTTTTAGAAATTCATCTGACGGGAAAAATAATTCTTTTTGTGGTGTTGTTTTTCAGGTGTTGAAGAAGAAAAAGATTAAGCCGAAGCAGTCTTCTACTATTGTGATGGGCGAGGCTGAGGCCCAAGAAGAAGTTACTAGTCCAGTGAACGAAGAGTTTGCTGAGGATGAGGAGATTACATATGGGGAGGAACGTACTGGTACTTCCCCTATCAATGTCGAAGAAGAGGTCTTCGTTGGTCATGTTGGTGATGAAGGAAGGAACGAAGCCGTGGTGGCTGATGGCGTTGTTATTGGGGACATTTCTGTCCCTGCTGGTGATGTCGCGGATACCCTTCCCGCCTCTCAAGAATTTTCTTTTGATCGGATGTACTCCACGGGGGAGTTCTTTGACGATGCCCTCGATTTTCCCGAGGACTTCTCTTTACTTTCCCCCAATGATAATTGGGATGTTCTTGGTGGTGATGGTAATGGACGCTACTGTTGAAGATGGTGGCGCGGAGGAGCATGCTGCATGTAGGCGCGGAGGAGCATGCCGACATTTGTGCTGAGGGGGCCGTGTCAGAGAAGGGGAAATCGGTCATTGATGCGCCTGCTGATAATCTTCCACAGTCGCCGACGTCTGAGGGCGAGGACGCCATCATGGATTGGTTCAAGGAAAAGAATCTTCTATTTGTCCGTCATCCCGCCCCTGTTGTTGCTGGGGAAAAGGAATCTACTGCGTATACCCGTCGCATGATGGAGATGTCTTCTAAGGCGCGGGTGTCTGAAGCCTGGGGAAAAAATTTGAGTGTTCCCGAAGCTACCCTTGTGCCGGAGCCTCCTACTTCCGTTGCAGATATGATGGCCATCGCCGACGGGTATCAATATGGCTTTCCGCAGCAGCGTGTCTTGGAGGTAAATTTTCGTACATACTTTTTTGACAATCGAATGCTTCGGTGAAATAATGTTTGTCATCTTGATGTGTAGATGATGAGGAGTGAGCATTGTAACCACGTGCTGTATCAGTTCTTCAAAGCGAAATCTCTGAAGCTCGAGGCTAAGCTTCGTCACAGAGAAAAGGAATTATCTGCGGCTGAGGTCGAAATAGAAGAACTGAGAAAAAGCCTCAAGGAGAAAGAGAAGCTGGGTGAAGCAGAGGCCGGTCTTCGTTCCGAGCTTGTTGCTGTTCGCGCTGAGTTAGAGCAAACTCGCAGCCAAGTTTCAACTTTCACAGGTTTGGTTCTTTTTCCCTCGCAGTATGTCGTCATTCCTCTATTTCTTAGTTGTTCTGTCTGAGTCTCCCCACCCTATCTCCAGTGGGTGGCGTCCCCGAGCTGATATGGCTTCGAAACGAAAGAGCTCGGCAAAAATCTCGTATTAGAGATCTGGTTGAGAAAATTAAGAATGAAGCCAAGAAATGGGATGCTCGGGCTGAGGTATGGCGCGCGAGGCATGTTCAGATGGTCGACATGCAAAATCTGTACAACCATGATCGTGCTTTATTTAATGGCACACTGCTGTGGACACGTGATAGTCTGCGGGAAGCCCGTGAGCGTACTTCCTTGCTGGAGTCTAGGATTCAGCTGCTGGAAGAAGAATTACAGAAGGCTCGATCCATTCCTCTTTCAGGGGTTAAGGATAATATGCTCTGTCTTGTCAGAGAAAGAGATGATGCCCGTGCCGAAGCCCATGCTCTAAGCAAGGCCCTTGCCGCGTCCCGCGTTGAAGTAGCTCGTCAGGCTGAGTCTGAGAGGAATCTTGAAGTGTGTATGTACAGACTTAGCAAAGGGGTCTCAGAGATAAATAAAGAGGTCGACCATCTTCGTCACATGGACTCGATGAAGCAGGTAGAATTAGATGCCTGTCAATTTACTCTCACCAACCTTCAACTAGACTATAAGAAATTATCCGCGGAATATGACCATCTTGATGAAGCGCGAGATGCGGTTGTTAATGAGTATGAAGAGGCTTCGGCTTGTGTCGAAGGTATAATCCTATTTCATCGAGTGTGACCGTGTTTTTTTTCTGCGCTAACTCCGTGGTGTTGTCTTTTTCAGAGCTCGAGGGACACCTTCGCGTCACAAATGAAAAACTTGAAAAGGCTCAATCTTCCTTAGCGCAGCAGGAAGAACAGACCAAGCATTTCAAGAATTTAGCGGCAACCCGCGAGGAGGCCGTTGGTGCTGCTTCTAGAGAAGTGAATCGGCTATCTTCATTATTATCCCAAGCCCAACAGCGGACAACAGTTATTAAGCACAAGGCTCGTTGTCAATTGGCTGAGGAGACGAACAAGATGCTGGAGAGGATAGAACTTGGCCTAAAGAACGAGCATGGTCTCGTGAAGAACTATCCTCGTCGTCCAGTTACCTCTGCCTTGCCTGACTCCTCGGGACCCTCTTCTGGTGGGAGCGTCCCTTCAAGTCTTCGGAATAATCCTGCCGATGGGCAGCAATCTAGGCAGAGACCGCAGTATTTTGTAGGGGCCGCGGCATCATTATCTTTCCCCTTTTGTAATCATGTAACAAGAATATTTTTTGTTGATATCCTGTAAAAGGAATATTTTTTGATGTGTATCCTTGAATTGACCTTTCACTTTTTGTAATCATCCTTTATGAAATGGATCCTTTTCTTGATATACCTGCAATGTTTGTTTGTTTTTATTTTAAGCATTTGTGAAAAAACAAAACAAAAGTTTTTAAGTGTTTGAGTGCGATACTGAAGGAAAGTACCTTCGTGATCGTCTTGAGACCTGTCACCCCGCTGGCGAATCCTGGGCCAGAGGATTCCCAGACGGTGGGGGCCGGGGCAACGTTCTAGGATATGGGATTAAAATATTTACACACCCATTCCGTCGACCCGTTGCCTTAAGATTGGTTGGGTATCTCTTTCTGCTGGGTGCCTTCCCCCTGGTCTTACACTTATGGACACTGATGGGGGAGCCCTGAGAGATTGCAGATTAACTACTTTCCCCAATATTGTCGATTTCCGCTGACTTGATAATTTGAAAGCTTGTTTGATTGATAAGTTGAGGCCTGCAATTCCTCTTCCAGAGATAGAAACATGTGGAGCGGTCAGGCTCCCTTCTTCTTCTGGTACACTCCAAGCAGATTCAAGTCTGCGTTGCTCCTATGGGAAGTATGGTTTGAGCCACTTAGCATTCCAAGGATGCCGGAGGACCTCGCCTTTTAGATTACGAAGGTAGTAGGAACCGTTACCCGCAACGTCGTGTATTACAAAAGGTCCTCCCCACGTAGGTGCTAATTTTCCCCATTTCTTTTCTTGCTGATACCGTGGGATTGTTCTCAACACATACTGCCCCTCTACAAAATTCCGCAGCTTTACCTTTTTGTTGTACTCCCTTGCTAGTCTTCGTTGATAATTTTCCATCTTTTGTAATGCGACTTCCCTTCTTCCTTCCAAGTCGTCCAACCTTTCTAACATCATATCTGTTGTGAGGTTTTTCTCCCAAGCTTCGGTCTTCGTGGTTGGCATGAGGATTTCCGTAGGTATGACTGCTTCAGCTCCATAAGTTAGAAGAAACGGGGATTCCCCGGTGGCGGATCTTCGTGTTGTCCTGTATGCCCATAACACATTGTGCAGTTGTTCGCACCATCTTCCTTTATGCTCGTCTAATTGTTTTTTGAGTATAAGGGCGAGGGTCTTGTTGGTAGCTTCCGCTTGTCCGTTGCTTTGAGGGTATATGGGGGTGGACTTGTTCTTTCTTATTTTGAAAGTATCGAAGAGCATGTCTATATTTTTCCCCTGTAATTGCTTGCCATTATCAGATACGATTTCAGCGGGTATACCAAATCTGCAAATGATGTTCTGGAATATGAAAGTAAACACACATCCACGTCTCTGATCCTGGCCAAGGCCTTAGCCTCCACCCATTTACTGAAGTAGTCCGTGGCTACTATCAAAAATCGTCTTTTCCCTGATCCTTCGATGAAAGGCCCGACGATGTCTACGCCCCATTTTGCAAATGGCCACGGGCTATCGACGGAGTTTAACATTGTCGCCGGCGCGTGGATCTTTTTTGCGAAGCGCTGACATTCTTCACATCGTCGGGACATCCTCGCGGCATCCTGTATCATTGTCGGCCAGTAATATCCTTGCGTTTTTGCTTTGTCAGCTAGTGATCTCATGCCGCTATGATTCCCCGCGTCACCATAATGGATATCATTTAAATTCGATGCCCCTCTTTCCGGGACAAGCAACGTAGTAATGGTCCAAGGAAGGATTTCTTATACAGGACCCCATCCCGAAGATCATATCTTCCCACTTTGGAGAGTATCTTCCTAGCTTGTTTCTGATCCGCAGGTAAGCTTCCTTTTTCGAGAAAGGCATGGATTGTCACTCTCCAGTCATCTTCGTTGCTGAAGTCTTCGTCTTGATTTGCTCTTGAGGATATCCTCTTCGTCAAAGTCATTATGGATGTCTTCTCCTACCTGGTCTTCGATATTTTCTTCTTCCACTGTATCTTGATTGGTAGCGAAGGAGAATTGAGATGCATCGAAGGCTCGTATACCCTTGCTATTTTAATAGCTTTGACATTTTTATCCCTCAGCATGGATGATATATATGCTAGGGCATCCGCGTGCCTGAGGTCCCTTCTGCATAAGTGCCGGAACTTAATGTTCGGGATTTGTGATGCCAATGTTTGGACCAAGGCCATGTAAGCTGAGAGGGTGTCATCGTACACATTATACTCGAGCCCTATTTGCCGTATGACAAGCTGCGAATCACTTGTCAGCCTTACATCTTTACCCCCCATCTCTATTATTATACGGAGGGCGTGTACGACAGCTTCGTATTCAACAATGTTGTTGGTATGCTCTTTGAATTCCAATCTAAGTGCCTGTATAATCCTTTCTCCAGTTGGGGTGATAATGACAATGCCTATTCCTGCTCCTTCCTTATTTTTGGATCCGTCGACGAAGACTTCCCATTGTCTTTGACTCGCAGGTTCGAGGATATCCATTGGATCCTTGTTTTCTTCCTCGGCTTCTGGTATTCCCTTAATCTCTTCGTCGTTGTCAAGGGGGAGGTCTGCTAAGAAATCCGCCAGAACTTGGGACTTCCGAGAATGTTGAATTTCATGAATGATGTTGAATTGGTCCAGATGGGTGTTCCATTTGGCTATTCGGCCCACTTTTTCCCGTGCTTTTGAGGACTGCTTCCAATGGTGCTTTGCATGGGACCCTGACGAGGTGAGTTAGGAAGTAGGTTCTCAGTTTTTGGGTAGCCCATACCAGTGCGAGGATGAGTTGTTCAATCTTAGTATAATTTCTTTCCGCAGAATTGAGGGTCTTGCTGACGTAATAGATAGGTTGTTCTATCTTTGTATTGGTTTTGACTAATACCCCGCTGACTGCGTCCTCTGTTGCTGCTATGTATAGTGCCAAAACCTCGTCAGGTCTGGCTTCTGCAGGATCGGGATTGAGGCTAGGTGTTCTTTGATTTTTTGGAATGCTTCCTCGCATTCAGCGGTCCATTCGAACCTGCTCCCTTTTTTGAGAATATTGAAGAAATGTTTGCATTTGTCCGAAGACCGTGCAAATAAATGCCCAACGCTGCTATAGATCCATTGAGCTTCTGCACTTCCTTTAAATTCTTTGGGGACGGCATCTCTACTATGGCTTGAATCTTTGCTGGGTCTACCTCGATGCCCCTTTTTGTTACCAGATACCCGAGGAACTTCCCCGAGGTGACACCGAAAGTACATTTCTCCGGATTCACTTTCATGTGATGCTGTCTCATTGCTTCGAAGATATTCCTCAGGTCCTGGTGGTGATCTTTACGCAGCTCTTGCTTTTGACGAGCATGTCGTCAACGTAGACTTCTAGGGTTCCTCCAATCCATGGCTTGAAGATAGCATCGACCATCCTTTGGTATGTTGCCCCTGCGTTTCGAAGTCCGAAAGGCATTCTAGTATAGCAATAAAGGCCATGTGGGGTGTAGAACGCTGTGTGTGGCTGATCTTCTTCTGCCAGGGCTACTTGGTTGTAACCAGAATATCCGTCCATGAACGACAGCTCTTCGTACCCTACACTGCTTCACCAGTTGATCTATGCTCGGCAGGGGATAGCTGTCCTTTGACATGCCTTGTTGAGATTAGTAAAGTCGATGCATATTCTAACCCCTCCATTTTTCTTAGGAACAATGACCATGTTGGAGATCCAGGTAGGATACTTGACTTCCTTGATAAATCCTGCGTCTAGTAGTTTCCGAAGTTCTGTTTCTACTGCCTCATGATACTCTGGAGCTACTTTTCGTATTTTCTTCTCTGCCTGAACGGGGGCGTGCCCGGTTTGATGCGTAGTTCATGTTGGATTACTTTTGGGTCAATCCCCGGCATATCTCCTAGCTTCCAGGCGAACACATCCGCGTATTCCTTAAGTAATTTGGTTAAGGAATGTTCCCTTCCTTCGTCCATTATGGTCCCGATTTTGATCATCTTCGGGTTTTCTTCCGTTCCTATGTTGATTTCCTTTACGGGCTCCACTGGTGTGAACACAGGCTTCGGGTTTCCGAGGACTGGGACGTTCTTTAATTGCTATTTAGCGTGTTTGTTCTTCGCTGGTTGTTGAAGTACTTGTTTCTCTTGTGCTTAGGACATTATCATCTTTCGTCAAGCCCTTCCCTGTAGTTTCCTTGAGGAACAGGTCTATGGCCTTCTCTTTCGCGGTTTCTTGATTTTTTACTCTTCGGATTTTTCGCTGCTCTTCTTGCTCGTTGTTGATATGATCCTGAGTGGCCTGGCACTCTCGCGTAGTGATCCGATCTCCCTTGATTTCCATTACTCCCTCAGGTGTTGGAAATCTGAGATATTGGTGGTATTTGCCGCAACTCCTTTGAGCTTATGTATCCATTTTCGTCCAATAATAGCGTTGTAGGGGGAAGGGGTGTCCACCACACTGAATCGGGTTTCCAGTTTCATGGGCCCTGCGTTAACCTGCAACACGATGTCTCCCAAGGGCTTCGTGGCTGCTCCATTGAATCCGTAGATGGTGTGATAAGAGGTCATTAACTGTTCATCATGGAGCTTCATCCGTTTGAATGCATCGTAAAATAGGACGTTTACGGAGCTTCCCCCGTCTATGAGGATCTTTTTGAGGTTACATCCAGCTACTGGTAGTGTTAGGACCAAGGGATCGTTATGGTCTTCCATATCTTCTTCGATATCCTCGGCATCGAAGATGATAGGAGATTCCATCCATTCTTCGTGTTCGTCCACCACTATCCCATCGACCTTATATAATTCGCAGCGGTCTTCGAATTGCTTCCGTAACCTCTTTCCTATCTGCGCTGTAAGTGAGGGTCCTGTGGCTTCAGAACACGAGATGGTGTTGATTGTTCGGTTTCCTTCCGGAAGTTGGACTGGTTTGGTTCGCTTAGGATCTGTCCTCGGTAACATCCTTTCGTACGTAATGTTTGAGCTCTCCCGCATCAATTAATTTTTGGATCATTATTTTAAGGTTCTTGCACTTTTCGGTCTGGTGTCCGTTGAAACAGTGATATTCACAGTAATCTTTAGACTTCTCGGATCTCGGGGCTGCTTTCCCTTAGACCATGGCCACTCCAAGTTTTCCCTCCCTTTGATCTCTCGTAGGATACGAGCATAGCTAGCGTTGATTTCGTGTAAACTTGATCTTCGAATTTTCGGTCACCTGCTCTTCGTTCATCCCTTCGTTCCTTCCTATCTTCGTGAGGTCTCTCCCCTGAGCAACTCCTTTTGGCCCCATTGGTTTGTTCCGCTGAATTGGTGCGGTGAGACCTCTGCGGATATGCCCTCGGGTTTTCCCGTTGAATTTCTTCAAGTCGAGCGTGCTTTTCGATAATTATTCGAAGATCTCCCTCGTCTTAGGCACGCTCCCATGAATTTCAACAAATAGGGGACTCATTCGGTCTAAGCCCATTTGTAGCAATTGATGCTTACCACTGGGTCCACGCTCCCTATGGCTTGGCAGATCTTGTGCCATCTGTTAGTGTACTCCCTCGTGGTTTCCTTGTAGCCAATCGCTAGTGAAAAGAGCTTATCCATTCCGGTGTTTACAGTCTTGTTGTACATATACGTTCTTAAGAATTTCTCTGCGAGTTGGTCGTATGAGTGGATAGTTTTGGCAGATTATCGAACCATGATAACGCCGATCCCTTCAGGCTTGACGGGAAGTATCTGCAGAGTACGGCGTCGTTCTGACCCCATCTAGCTAAGACACGGTTGTAGTACCGAATATGTGCAGCAGGGTCGCTGGATCCATCATAGCATTCGAACGTTGGGACAGGGCATTTCAGTGGAATAGGGGTTTGGCCAAGCGATGAGTTAAGGGCGTGGAGTTAGCTTCTCTCATGACTCTTCTAACCTCCCCCCGCCTTGTTTTTTTTTAATTGCCTGATCTCGGCCATCATCTCATCTCGTAGTTCTTCCATTGCGCGGTGGTGCCCTAAATTCTTCTGCGTTACCGTCTGACTCTCCATCGTCATAATCCGGGTCGATACGCTACTTCCCTTGTCGCGTCTTCATTAGCCGCTATGACGACTCTACAGTCTCGGTTTGGCTCTGGTGCTTTGGAGTTTGCTTCATCAAGTTGTTGGCTGGTCTTCGTGCTTAGAGCAATCCGCTCCTTTAAATCTTGATTTTCTCTGGCCAACAGGGCTACAACATCTGCGTAAACCTGCTGGCTCTTCTTCAGTTCCTCAAGCTCAGCCATCAGTCGGTGTGATTGGTTGGACCCCTGATTGGGGTCCCAGCGCGTGCTACTACAGCCATGGTGCCGCCCTCCTCCATGGTCTGCACTAAAGGTGGAGGGGTTCAGCTTCGGTTGCTGGCATTTCCAAATTGGGGTGAGTGCCCCTCTGCGGTGCTAGAGCCGCCGGTATGGTTTTGATTTTGATCATTTGTTGGTGGCATTCCAAAAGTTAGAAGGTGCACGGGTTGGAATGTTCTGGATTCATCCACCCTTTCTCTTGGTTGATTAAGTTGATTCATGGCGCAAGTATTGCTAGCCTCTGCAGCCTTCGGGACTACCGCAGCCGCACCGTACTTTGTCGCTGCTGCTCTGAGAGCCGCCGCTGCAACTGAATTAGCGTTCATAGGTGAAGTGATTTCCGCAGTATCTTGCCTTTGACTGGTCATTTTAGCTTTATCTCCCTTCTGCTTGCTTCGGGTGATGACCGGGGTTGTCCTGGGTGTTTCTTTTGACAAGCTTTGGATTTTCCTGCTTCCTGCGTCTTTTCCATCACGTGTCCTTTTGTTGACAATGAAATCTCGCCGAAACTCGCCTTCTTTACTCACAATACGTCCTTTCTTTCTGCATAAGGCATTTCAAACGAAAAACGGGAATATCCGCGTGAAGCGGGTTAGTTGACGAAATACATTCTTCCAGGAGAGGATTAATACACGCAAGTTACAATATACGGGTTAAAGTTTTATTAAAGGAGATCCTTAGTATAAAACTACGAAAAACCCCCCAGAGAGACGGTTCGCATGAGATCTAAAGAAAATCGTAAATCCGCGGATTAGAACAATAAATCTTATCGAAGATAAAAGGTGGGTTTTTAACACAATACAGTTAACAAATGATCTATACGGTCCGAGGATGATAAATCAGAGCAATCATATGCCAATTTAAAATGAAATCACAGGATAAGATAAATCTTTTACCGGGACGAAGTCCCTGTTTCTAGCGCCAAATTGTGAACACACAAATCACGAAGGGATCCGAATGCTCACAATCAATCATCATCATCTAAGGAGATTTGTGATGATGATATCCTAGTGTTGATTCATTGGCTCAAAACCTTCGGGTTTATCATAGCCTCATCTAACAACTCCATGCGAGGCGTTTGCGCACGGGATATAAGTACAAGCAAAAAACAAAACGTATAAGTAAAGATCCATGGGGCTAAATAAATATAAGTGCTGAAATGTAAATAAGACCAGGTTTACGTGGTTCAGCACTAAGGCCTACGTCCACGGGGTTTGTTGTTTTACTATATTCTTCACGGTTACACGAATAGTCGAATGACTTTTGGGTTTACATGTTTCTCTCTTCTAAATGATTACTTACACTTGCAAACTCTCTCTCTCTCTCCTTCCCTTCCTGATTCTCCCATCCCTTTCCTCTTGGTGGAGACGGGGTATTTATAAGGTTAGAATGTGGGACCCATCTCTGATGACCGTTGGAACCTTATCTTCTTGTGTCCTTGCGTCTATCACGCAGAGGTCTGCGTTTGCCCCTTGATCCCGCAGGCATCCACGCTCGTTCCACAGGTTGATCGACACGTACACTGCTCAGAGTGTTTAATGCGGGTAGTTGAGGAGTCTGCTCGTGTCAGACAAGTGTCTTCTGCCCCTGTCACGTCCGTGTCAGCTAACTTTCTCTCCACCGTTGATCCTAGCTTCTCTTTTGGGATGCGATAAAGTAACTCCTCAGGGTTTATTTGGTGTTTCGTAGCGCATCATGTTTTGATGTTTTTGGCCTGCATGCTTTCCACGTATCTTTTTATATACACGTGTCTGATAGTGAGATATATGTGTACACAACTTTATCTAACTCATTTAGTAAACACACCCACGCATGTCCGGTCTAGCAGATTTATCTCTTGTACTTGCTACATCTTTTGAGCCCCCCACGTTTTGACGAATTCACCAGCATGAAGAAACTCATCATTTTCGTCTCTTAGCAGTACAATGCTATTCTCTACGCATACCAGCAGAGTTGAAAACCCCTTGAGTTTTCACCTATCTCAACATAATAAGATAGGATATTTATTAACGGGTGCCAAAACTTTGTGTCAGTACAAATAAGTTTTGAAAACAGTATATCATCCATCGCAAGATTCTAATTGCACCAATTCAAATTAATTTGAAAGTTTAAGCGAGGCAGTAGTTCCCGATTAAAATTACGGACTTAAGTCACTAAATCAATCAGTCTTGATGAGTTAATTAATCACTGATCATAAATCAACCTCTAATCAAGCACAGATTAAGTAATTACTCACTCAATTCTTTGTAGTGACCATATGCCGAACATGACGAACTTCTCATTTGAACTTTAACTTCAACGATGGATAATCTATTGCATAGTTAGTGTAAACTATATTTGCTTAGCATGACCCCCACAATTCCTAGATATCCACTAGGATTTAGAAAATCATTATTATTTCTCCTTATTGATGTATATTTCAACTTGGCAACAACCAGGCGCCCTTTGCTGAAGAGACGCGCATTTTGACAGTGCGGACCAATTTGGAATTGCTGTATCCTTCGCATCTTTGACTCCAAATAGAGAATTTCCAAAAAAATGTAATCAAGACAAAATCCTGATCTACAACTTTCACTTTTTACCACAAAATCAAAAGAGCAATAAAAAGATATTGGAAAATCATTCTGGGCTAGAACTGATTTCCTGCTCTTCAAAATTTCTGCAGAAACGAGACCCAACTTTCTGAAATTACTTCCACCATTCCAAAAATTCTGAATTTTGGTGTAGAATATTATCAGAATGTCTTGAATACACGATTAAAATTTCCAACAGACCTACAAACTTGAACATTTTCACTAATGTTCATTCTCAGTCCGTTGTTTCAATCAGAGTTTTATGAATCTAAAACTCATTGATTGAATGAAAAGTTGTTGTAACCTTCGTGCCCCCACATTGAACCACTACTAATATCAGAATTAGTATATCTGTTCAAAGCTATTTGGTTTTAACCTCTCATTAAGGGCAGCAGCTTTCCTCCCTTAATTGAGAAAGGGCTGATCATAAGAATCCAGATTCTTTCGATGACAGATAAAACAAACTATAACGGTTTGATGAAATAAACAGTACACATCTCATTTCATTGTGACCAGATGAAACAGAGAAGCCGTAACCGGTTTCTTTCCAGTTTCTTGTTCAATCGCACCCTTTCGGATTTTGAATCCTCAAATCGGTGTAACCATCACGTTGGGATAGCCAACTTAATTCAAACCACTATCTTCTGTCAGAGAAATAAGTCTTCTAGTGTGTCATTCTCGTGCACTGTCAGCTATTACAAGTGTTCATCGTTTAGTGGTGTTAGTAATTAGTTACGTGTCAGTTAGCTATTGGTCTTAGCTGTTACAGCCTGTAATATGTCGGCCAGATAATTCAATAAATATCTGTGCTTTGTGTCCTGTGTCTGTAAGAAAAACAAGAATCAAGAAATCAATGAAATAGAATTTCATCTTCTTCTCTGAGAGTTTGTTTAACAACATTTTGACTCTCTGACATGGTATTAGATACCTGTTTCAAGCCCTAAAATTCTTTTAATCACATAATTTCTTCATCAACAACAACATTAACAATGGTTGAAACTGAAAAAGATATTCCACTTACATTCAAACCACCATCAAAACTATCATCAACCAATTACACCTTATGGAAATCTCAGATTGTACCTCTATTACGAAGCTATAATCTCTTCAGGTTTGTCGATGGATCTTTTCAGTGTCCGATTAAATTCTTCCGCAAAACCTCTACTGCTGGTGAAGCTCTTCTTGCAGCTTTAACTATACCAGATCCTGATCCAGACAAGATTTCATTCGCAATCCGCTTTATAATTACTGGATAAATCAAGATCAAGCAATTCTTTCCTGGTTATTCAGTGCCTGCACCGAAGAAACTCATTCACAGGTAATTGATTGTACTTTCACTCATGAGATTTGGACTAGATTAGAACACAATTTCAATGCTTCTACCAAATCAAGATTGATGCAACTTAAATCTGATTTAGTGAATCTCAAGAAAGGTAGTGAATCCATGATTGTTTACTTCAATAAAGATAGATCTCTATCTTATCAGTTGTCACAAATTGGTAGAGCAATTTCTGATGAGGATCTTGTATTTCATATCCTCCAAGGATTACCACCTGAATTTAATGCTTTCAAAACTTCTATAACTACACAACAATTGAAGAATGATAATCTCATCACCTATTCTGAGTTACTTGGATTGTTATTATCTGAAGACCTGCGTGTGAATTTTGAGTCTAAATCTGATCTAATATCAGTTTCTGCAAATGTCACAACACAACAGTCTAATTTTTCAAATCCAAAATTTTCACCTTATGACTATCAATACCCTGCATATTCACACTCTCCTACAACTTATTATCAGAATTACTCTGGTCCTGTGTATTCTACACCTCCACATTAATCTACTAGAGGTTCATTCAATCGATTTAATAGAAACAGAGGTAATAGAGCTGGTGGAGGTTATAGAGGTGGTTTTCGTGGTGGTAGACCAGATTTTGGTGGTAGAACTGTAAGATTTGACCATGGTGGTCGCTCTAATCATAATAATTTCTTTCCACCACAACCTCAAGCTCCTTACACTGATGGTACTCCTCCTTGTCAAATCTGTAAGAAAGATGGTCATCTAGCTCCTACTTGCAAATACAGATACAACAATAATTCCAATGCTCAATCTTATAACACTAGTTATGATTACTATGGTGAAGACTATGATGGATTTTGGTGTCCAGAACCAGAAGCCTTTGCAGTTTATGATCATTCAACTTCCACTACTTCTTCTAGTTCTTCTTGGGTGCCAGATTCAAGGGCTACACATCACATTACTTCTGATCTTTCCAATATGAATCTTCATTCAGAGTATCAAGGTCATGATCAATTTAAAGTTGGCAATGGCTCAGGTTTTCACATTACACATATTGGTTCATCTATTTTTCAGCATGACAATGTTCAATTTACGTTGTCTAATGTTCTTCATGTGCCTACAATTACAAAGAATCTTATTTTTGTACATCAATTTACAAAAGAGAATAACTGCTTCTTTGAATTTCATCCTACTTCATTCTTTGTGAAGGATTTGACTACTCACAAGGTTCTTCTCAGTGGGCCTGTTAAAGATGGATTATATCATTTGGAATTCTCTGCAGCTCAACTCAAGCAAGCTTTTACCACTACAAGATCAGCAAATTGGCACAATAAGCTAGGTCATCCTGCCTATAACACTTTGAAACATGTTTTATCTTCTGTAGATGAAGTCATTGACAAACATTTATCTTCTCAAGTTTGTTCTGCATGTCAAGTAGCTAAGAGTCATGCTTTTCCATATTCTACTAGTGTCAATAAAGTGTATGGTCCTTTAGACCTTATTCACTCAGATGTATGGGTTTCTCCCATTTGCTCTATTAATGGATATAAGTACTATGTTTCCTTCATTGACTCTTATAGCAGATTTACATGGATTTATCCTTTGGCATATAAGTCAGAAGTTCTTGATACTTTTATCAAATTCAAATCTCATGTTGAAAACCTACTGAGCAGGAAGATTAAATTTGTACAGTCTGACTGGGGAGGAGAGTATATAAATGTTTCCACTTATTTGGATAATTGTGGTATAGGTCATAGAGTTTCATGCCCTCATGCTCATGCTCAAAATGGCACTGCTGAGAGAAAACATAGACATATAGTAGAAACTGGACTTGATCTATTGTCTCATGCTTCTCTTCCTACTTCTTATTGGAGTTATGCTTTTGAAACTGCTAACTACTTAATCAATAGACTTCCCACACCTACACTGCAACAAATTTCACCACTTGAGTGCCTCTTTCAGATCAAACCTGATTATCAGCTGCTACATACTTTTGGTTGTGCATGTTTTCCTTGTCTCAGACCATTCAATACTCATAAATTGGAACCAAGATCAGTCAAGTGTATATTTTTGGGTTATAGTAAAATGCACAAAGGTTACAGATGCCTCAATCCTTCTACAAACAAGATCATTATCTCCAGAGATGTTGTATTTGATGAATCAGAGTTTCCGTATCATCAACTATTCACAGCTGTATCATCTGACAACGCCTCTAACTCACATATGGAGAATTCATCATCTATAGTTACTTCAGCTGCTATTTCTAATGAAGTGGATGATGACTTGTCATCTACACCTCTTACTTCTTCTCCAATACCTGCAACTACACCTGCTCCAACTGTTAATGATCGTTCTATGACAACAAGAGGAAAGAAAGGCATATTTAAACCAAAAGTATTTGCTTCAGAAGTTCAAACTGTTTATGAAGACATTACAGTTCCCACTTGCTACTCTGAAGCTTGCAAGGATCCAAGATGGAGAGCTGCTATGGATGAAGAGATAAATGCATTACTGCAAAATAGAACTTGGAAATTGGTGTTAGCTTGCTCCACTGAAAATGTCATTGGCTGCAAATGGATCTTTAGAATCAAAAGAAAGGCTGATGGCACAATTGAGAGATTCAAAGCTAGATTAGTAGCAAAGGGGTTTAATCAGGTTGAAAGCATAGATTATCAAGATACATTCAGCCCTGTTGTCAAACCAACAACAGTGAGATTAATACTTTCTATTTCTCTCTACAAGGGATGGAACATCAGACAACTTGATGTTAAAAATGCTTTTTGCATGGTCATTTATCAGAAGATGTTTTCATGGTTCAGCCACCAGGATATGCTGATAAGCTCTTGCCAAATCATGTCTGTAAACTCCAAAAATCCTTATATGGATTGAAATAGGCTCCAAGGGCTTGGTTTGACATACTTAGTCAATTTTTGCTGAAAAGTGGCTTTCTTCCCTCCAAAACAGATACTTCTTTGTTCTTCAAAGTTACTTCTACTACACCCTTGTATGTTCTTGTTTATGTTGATGACATTCTTGTCACAGGGAGTTCACCTACAGCTATTGATCATTTACTTGCTGATCTGAGTAGAGAGTTTGCCATCAAGGATTTGGGAGAATTGCACTTCTTTCTTGGTATTCAAGCTTCTAAAAACAGTTAAGGTATTTTACTTTCTCAAGAACAATATATATCCAACCTGCTACTCAAGACAAAAATGTCATTTGCACATTGTTCATCTACACCAATTGCTACCACACACTCTACTTCTCAGTCTAAACCATTTAGTGATCCATCTCTATACAGAAGTGTGGTTGGTGCTTTGCAGTATGCTACAATTACTAGGACAAATATATCCTTTGCAGTCAACAAGGCTTGCCAATTTATGCAGTCTCCCACTGAAGCTCATTGGACTGCAGTCAAGCGCATTCTCAGATATTTACAAGGCACTCTAGGCTATGGTCTGCAATTTAAAAAGATCTATCTCTCTACAACTTCAGGCATTCTCAGATGCAGATTGGGCTGGAGATCTTATAGACAGGCGATCCAAAAGTGGCATGACCATCTTTATGGGACCTAATCTAATTTCTTGGTGCTCTCGTAAGCAGAAGACTGTTTCCAGGTCAAGCACTGAGGCTAAATACCGTGCTCTAGCCGATGCTACTTCTGAAATTGTGTGGATACAATCTCTTCTGTCAGAACTTCATTTTTCTTCACCAAAACCACCTGTTCTTTGGTGTGATAATATGGGTGCAACTTATCTGAATGCAAACCCGATTTTTCATAATCGTATGAAGCACATCGAAATTGCCTTTCATTATGTTCGAGAGCTGGTAGCGTGTAAATCTTTAGAGGTACGTTTTATATCCACACATGATCAAATTGCTGATATTTTCACCAAAGGGTTAGCTGCCACAGGCTTTTCTACTTTGCGTTCCAAGCTCAGTGTCTCTCCTTCTCATTAGACACGGGGGGTGGTGGTGGTGGTGGTGGTGGTTAGAGAATATGTCTTCTAGTGTGTCATTCTTGTACACTGTCAGCTATTATAGGTGTTCATCGTTTATTGGTGTTAGCAATTAGTTATGTGTCAGTTAGCTATTGGTCTTAGCTGTTACAGCCTGTAGTATGTCGGCCAGATAATTCAATAAATATCTGTGTTTTGTGTCCTGTGTCCGTAAGAAAAACAAGAAACAAGAAATCAATGAAATAGAATTTCATCTTTTTCTCTGAGAGTTTGTTTAACAACATTTTGACTCTCTGACATCTTAAAACTTCATGCTGTTTGCGAATCAAACAACGAGAAGGCACCGTTTGTGTGTCCTATGCTGATATCCCGTCCAAGACTTCTTAATAGGAAACCTCGACAACTTGAACTGAAAATATGTAGTTTAAAATGATTCAAATAAGAATCTCCAATTATCGTTTCGTTTACATCCCAATTCCCAGACGGTTACTAACTGGATTTACATGGAACATCAAATGGCAGAATCTGATTATGTTCATTGTTTAAAATAAACAGACACAGATGTAAACACCATGAACCCGCGCTTAAGCAAAATGTTTGGGATCAATGGATCATGACCTTTTCTGCAATCGGTATTCCAACCGATTTACACTGTAGAATTTGCATCTTCGCCCATCTCAATTTTGGGTGTATAAGATGGTCAACCAAAGACGCCCATTCGGATTTCTCTTAGAGGGAAACACAGATTTACTCAGTGGGAATGTGTAAGACTTTGGTTCAGAGTATACCTTCTTAAACCTTCGAAGTGTTATCCACCAACGCATGTTTCCCAATTTCAAAAAATATTGGAAACTGCCAATCAAAACCATGTGCAAGTAACCGTCATGCACCCTTTCATACACCAAACGTCTTCTTAGAAGTATTTCCCATAATTTAAGAAACTAATTAGTGTTTCCATCTAACCGTCATACATCTTTTCATGTACAAGAAGTCTCTTAGAAGTATTTCCCATACTTCAGACACTAATTAACGTTTCCATTTCAAGAGAAACAGGAAGGTAACGACGGTGTGAGACAATTTAAAGCCACATACAACTGACACTTATAGAGTGAATTGCATCAATTCGTACATCTATGTCAAGCAAGTGTCTATGTACCCATCAAACTTGTATTTGTGAGACTTTGACATAGGTAAGTCAGCACACGTATTTGTTCAAGAACTTCCATTATTGACCAATCTTCTTGAATTTCCAATGCATTAGATGGAGAAATATCAGGATAGATTTCAATCAAACAGATTCATTGAACCAATACTTTCCAATCGATAACAAAGATTAATAAACGCTCAGATGTCTTAAGATTGTTGGATAATGATCTTCGTTACCGATTCTCCAATAATACGACTCGTATATTATTCACCGATCTGTTACAATTCTTTATAACACGGTTTTCACTTATGTATTACATCTCGTAATACCAACAACAAAACAAGAAAAGAAGGATAGAAAAAGATGATCAATCACAAAAATTAAACAAACTTACTTGGTGTATTGAGGCGAGTAATCTCTTTACTTAAGACATTTGATGCCATGTATATAATGTTGTTACATATTTAGCGGCACATGTCTCCAACATTCAACAATACCTCGATGTTTTTCGCAGCATTTCGATAACACCGAACAACGAACGCGAATGGATGTAGCACAAACTCTTCTTTAACTCTTGAAGACACATGCAAACTCTTAAATTTCTAGTACTAGTTTTATGACTCTAAAAAATATTCTTGGAATGGAGAATGTGTGGGGTTTATATAGGTTCAAGGAGACTCTTGGACATGTCCTTTCTCCAAAAGTCACATCCTTTAATGGAGAGTCACATCCCCTGGGATAAGACACTAATGTTGAAAAGACTCAAGTGAGTTGACACACCTATTCATATTTCTATTCAAAAATTCCAACAAATTGTTTTTATATTATAATTCAAGTAAATACACTTGTACGTTAACTAGGCACTTGATATTTATCTTATAAGGTTTCAGTTATACCGTACTATTATCAAGTGAACACTTTGTTGTAGTATTGTCTCGATTTCATATCCATAAACGATCACACAAAGTGTATTGGATTTCTCCACTTGACTTTGATATTCTCACATTGTTAGGCCAGTCCGGACTAACCCTATTTCAAGTGGACACTGTGTTGAAATATTCCTTGAGTGATTGTATCTCCAAGAGGTTTATACACGGTAGAAATTGAATAGGTTGTGATCAAATGAAAAGATTGTGGTGTATTTGGGTACCCTCGTCTTTTCAGTTTGCCTCTTTTTTCGAGAAAACTACCTCCTTCTACACGTCATACCTTTATTGGGAAAAAACCAAGTTATGACGATTGAGCACGTTTTCCCATTTTAGGAAACATTTCTTATCATCTTTAAACTTTTGATTTTGAACAAACTTTGAGTTTGATGAATGATTATGTACTCATTAACCCTTCCCCTTGACTTAGAGTTAGATTTCTAAGAAGAAGATTATGGATTATCTTGAGTTCCTTAGAAGATGAAGAACATCATGAACAACTTGTCTTTTCAACTTTCATAGGATGATATTTTCTCTTATGAAGTTTACTGACTTAAACTTCTTCCTAGATATTTCATGGAGGAGATCGTTTGAGTGTTGTTTTGAAGTGCTTAAAGCTTCATTTTCATTCTGATCTTCAACTCTCCTTATTAGAGCACTGCTCGGTTGAACCACCAAGCGTTGGTATGTCAAGATTGGTTGTCATATTTAGTTCCAAAACTCGAGTCGCTTAATATGTAAACTACAATCAACTTCGATAGGTTAGACTAGAAATGATAGAAGTATTGTGCTCCAGTTATTCACAAAGATATGAAGATGGATTGAAGACAACGAAGACATCGTCCTCCAGCTTGAGATTAGTAACTATGACTTGACTTGTTCCATATATATCTTGTGTCTTTCAAATCTTTTAGATTGAAAACTTAACATGCCAAGTTATATTATTATGATCAAAGTGTCAAGGAATTTATTGAATTACGAAGTTTAATGTTTATCTTTTGAACTTCGTAAATATGACATCGACATAATCTTTTGGATGCTATTATGACTACGTATATGGGTAAAGGTGAAGATTTAATCCTAAGAAATAATGTTTACATTTGCTTAAAGGAAGTATGTTCATAAACTTGTTTTATGAATTTAAAGAGAAATCGCTAGGCTTATTGGTATTGTTATTCATTGCAAATCTTTTGAATTACCAATTTGTGTGATTGTGTATAACCATTCATAAACGTGTTTATGTATCTTGGTAAAACTAATCATAATGCCAGACTTTTGTATTGGTATGACTTTTATTAGTGAAACCGATATTAAGTAATCACCTGAGATGGTATGAACATTTGCAACACGTTTTTAGACATTGTGGGAACCGATCCTATGAACATGTGCAACCGAATACAAGTTTATACCATAAATATGTGGGAACCGATCCTAGTAAGAGGTGCAACAAGGGGGAACCGATCTTATGACTATGTAGACCGGCCACAAGAAGTCTCAACCCAATCCGAGCACGTTTTGTGTTTTTAACACAAAAATTTATCCAAAAATATCTTATCGAATTTTCTATTATTCTAGAAATATTAGAGATACCGAAAATATATTTGGTTAATGTGGAAACGTGAATAATGTCAACATTAAGATTTGAGCATCTTATTTCCAGGAATTACGAAAATCGAATTTTGCTATTTAATGCATATCTTGAGAATATTTTCGGTTTTAGAAATTCCTTGATGTCCAAACTTCCTTGATCTATAAATACCTAAGTTTGCATCTCTAGCAAACTATCCTAAGAGCCAGCAAAACTACCTAGTTGTGTTATTACTGGTAGAGCCGCCTATTCGGAGAGGAACTACCCTAATTAGGCGAAATCTCTTACGACCGCTCACTTAAAGACTTCTATGGGATCAAGAATCTCTACGAGTACCGTTGGTGGGAAACAAGATGTTTGCATTGTTATTTTAGTTTTCGAATATTGATTTGATTGATTAATAGTTGTTGAATCTTTGATTGCACCTGGTTTGTTTATTCTTGAGAACCTTCTCTTCTGATATAAGGCTCACTCAAACTAAATCAAAGATCTAACGTTTCTATGGATCCAAGTCTTTCTAGATCCGTAAGTTAGATTCATTTATTTTCCATTGTTTACAGACTCCGTTCTGCGCAACAAATCAATACGGAATCAAGTTTGATTTTGCAGGTTGTTACTTTGAAGATTAAATCGAAGATTGAAGTCTTTGAATATTTGAAGACTTTTGTTCTTGTGTTTTGATTTTGGTGTAACTTCCCGTGACTTGATTTTCCGGGATTAAAGAGGTTGTTTATTTTCAATAAACATTACCTTTTTTTAAATCAACAAGTAGTTTGTGATTTTATCATAAACCTTGTAATCAAGACTAATTATTTCGGTAATCATTGTCTTGTTTGATCATGTAACCAAAGAACTTTGGATCTGGTAATAGGTCTTAAAAATAGAAGATCCTTAACTGTGCTTATATCATTTATTTTCGGTATTGTGATTATAAAGTGAGTTTTGTTACCAAACAGTTTATCCTTTACTGTTTGGAATACGATCCAAAGGAATCTTGTCTTTCCAGTTGAAAGATTGGTAAAAAAAGTTAGTGAGAACCATTAAGAAGATACATTAGATTTAGTCCTAAAGAGAACACCTGTTCTGCTAGGATATCTAGTATCAAATATCTATTGAGAACTTCGGTTCTGCTAGATATTACCAAAACAAATATCTATCGAGAACTTCGGTTCTGCTAGATATTATCAAAACAAGAATACTGCTGAAGCTGAGTAACTAGGATTTTAGTTTACTTAGTATTGTCTACACGAAGTTGCAGGTTTACTTTTTGTAGCGTCTTAATTCATTGAGTATTCAAAACTGGACTAGGTCCCGGGGTTTTTCTGCATTTGTGGTTTCCTCGTTAATAAAATTATGGTGTGTGTGCTTTACTTTATTTCCGCATTATAATTGTTTTTATATTATAATTAAAGTAAATACACTTGTACGTTAACTAGGCACTTGATATTTATCTTATAATATTTCGGTTATCAAGTGAACACTTTGTTGTAGTATTGTCTCGATTTCATATCCATGGACGATCACACAAAGTGTATTGGATTTCTCCACTTAACTTTGATATTCTCACTTTGTTAGGCCAGTACGGACTAACCCTATGTCAAGTGAACACTGTGTTGAAATATTCCTTGAGTGATTGTATCTCCAAGAGGTTTATGCACAGTGGGTCTTGTATACGTTGTGATCAAAATAAAAGATTGTGGTGTATTTGGGTACCCTCATCTTTTCAAATTGGTATCAGAGCAAGCAAACACGAAAATATCTAACAATCTGTGTTTGGCGTGATCCAACATATAAGTTTTGAATCAAATGGTTGATTCAATTAACGTACCGCCAGGGTTTGATGGCTCAAACTATCTATGGTGGAAAATGGCTATGCAGTCTTTTCTTCAATCTCATGACTTTAACACTTGGGTTTTAATTATTGATGGGTATGAACACCCAAAAGTACTGACAACAACTCAACCACTGAGTTTAGACTAAAGGAATTGAAAGAAATCAATAATGAAGAAAAATTGCTTTAGAAGAAAAATTCCTATGGATTGAACGTCATTTTCCATGCTGTAACTCGAGACCTCCATCATCATGTAACCAAGTGTAAAACATCAAAGGAGGCTTAGGATATTCTTAATATCGTATTTGAAGGGAATGCCTCTGAAAAAGAAGCTAGGATTCAAACCCTATCTTCTAAATGGGAAAACCTTTGTATGGATGAAGACGATACCTTTGATGAGTTTGATCAAAAACTTTCTGAAATAGTGAATGCCTTTGACGCTCTAGGAAAAACCATATCAGATAAAGATATTGTGTGTAAAACTCTAAGGTCTTTACCATCAAGATACGAATCTAAAAAGCATGCCATCATGGAAGAAAATGATCTTTCCACACTATCTAGAAGCGCTCTGTAAATTAAAGATCTTTGACCTTGAATACCAATTCAAGAACGAGGAGGGTATTACCCTTAAAGATGTAACTAAAACTAGTTCTTCAGCAGAAAATCCTTGTGATACAAAAACTGAGAATTTTAGTGTTGATACGACTGCACGAAAATTTAGAAAGTTATTAAGACAAAAGAGAATGAGCTCTTCTAAAGATGCATCTTCTCCTTCTCAAAAATCACAGAAATGTGTAGAGAATAGAGAACAAAATGATGGTGATAGCTTTAACTGTTCCAAGGATCAAGAGGACAAAGCTTTCACTGCAACTGTTGAATGTACGCCAGAGCCAAAGGCACTCGACTGTGATCTTCATGAAGAGAATGAATGTCTGAAAAAGAAACTTGATGAATTAAAGAACGATATAGAGATTATTAGTGCTGGTAATTATCTTGAATGCATGAAATGTTACAGAGAGAAAATCGAAGAAAGTCATGATCGATAAGTGAATCTATACACAGAGTTGGAGAATCTAAAGAACACCAAGGTAAGTAATTCTACCGAATCTGAAATACATTATAAAGTTCAAATTGATAAATTTAAGGTTGATTTAGATAATGCTCTTGAAAAAATAAAAATGTTGGAGAAAGAGAATATGAGTCTAAAAGCGGACTTGAAAAAGTTCGATAGTAGCACAAAACAACTTGACTCAATGTTGAAGTTAACTAGAGTTCCTCGTGACACTCGAGGATTGGGCTACAAAGGTAAACAAACTTTGAATGCTAAACAGGAGAAAAACTTTGTAAAGCCTAAAGACTCTTTTGAAGAAATTGCTTCAAAAGTTGCCACAAAAGATTGCTCTTCCATAAAAGAAAAATCTGTAGCACCTTCATCTTCAACAAAAGATGGAAAACGTAAAATTCGTCAAAATCTAATACAAGTGGATCCACAACAAAGTAAAACTAAGTCTCATGATTCGTGTGTTACTAAGCATTACTTTTATTGTGGAAATAAAGGACACTTGGAAAGGGGATGCAGATTCCGTAATAGGAATGAGAAAGCCATAGATGCTCGCGTTTCCACAAAATTGGCTGAACTCAATAATGCCCGTCGTGGTAAATCAGGTCATCATTGTCCTAAAAATGAGCAAAAGAATTATTATAATTATTGTTCAAAGTCTACTTATCAGGCTTCTACAAATTTTTCTCATAATCGCTCAAACAATAAAAGGAGAGATAACTTTGTAAAGACCAGATCTGATATTCCAAATTGGAGAAAGGCTAACTCTCAGAGTTTTCAACATTTCAGTTACCCTAATGTTTCCTCAAGAAATTCATCTTGTATTTGAGGAGGAAATAATAGGAAGAACAAAGCTGCTCCTATAAAACCCATTTCTAAATGGAGTCCAAAGTATTCTCTAAAGACAACCAGGAAAGTATCAAAATATACTCACAATGATGACACTCGAATGATAAGTTTCAATACTCATGACATTCAGAATATTGTGCTAAACGTTCTTGATAAAATGAATGTATCTCCATGTTGTCATCGTTATATGAGATAATTAGGTCTCATATCGGTTACCTTTTTATGATTTTGGGACTTTTGATTCAGCGAATTTCATATCTAACCTTTTGGGTTGCTTAATCAAATAATCATAAAAGGATGATGACAATTAATCTCATATGTGAGTCACGATTATACTATTATCAATTTATTTCTCATAAGTTGTGTATATAGTATACATATGAGTCTTTGGTATTAGTTTATTACTATCATAACGTAATAGTTAAAACCATTTCAACCTTTTTCTGGTAAAGGTTTCTTTTGCTGTTCTTATGACTTTGTGAAAGGATGGCAAAACAATGAGGAAAAGAGGATGCGAAATTTGAGGTAACAAATTTGCTAGTTAATCGTTTTCATGTTTAAGAAAAGCCTGATTTTATTGCATATATCTATTGGTTTTGCTTAACAAAATTTCGGTACAATTGATGTTTATTCTGTTATTTGTGTATGGATGTGTGTGTGATTCAATTATTTCCGGTTAAGAAAAACTATTGTTATCTTGTTTTATTGTTTGGTATCAATTGTTTAGGCTTAACGAAATTATGGTGCAATTGCGGTGCTTTAATGTCTATGTTGTTTCAATTGCTTCCAGTTAAGATAAATAATTATGCAAGTTGATTTATTTGGTTTGTATGAATTGTTTATTTCTTAACAAAATATTTCAGGATCATTTGTTTAGTCCAATTCGATTACGAATAAGAGAAACTAAGTTAATTCTGATCTTAGTTAGACTTATCAAAGTGGAGGATTCGGTTATTCAAGTCTAACTGAATGCCTTAACAAGACATACTATTTAACTAACCTAGTACTTGTGTTGTTTAAAGGATGAAGGTCTAAGTTCTGGTTTGAATAATTAGAACCTGATGAGAAAAATAAAGTTAATTCTGATCTTTATTTTTGTCTTATCGAAATACGCGATTGTATTTGTGCACTTGGTTTAACAAAAAGAACTAAGGTGATTAGTCAATTTGTTAAACTATTAGGAAAAATTGCTTCGGGCAATTGTTTCCTAGATAACGTATTAAAACCAAATTACGTGTAGTTTTGGTTTTGATATTGGTTATCTAAAATGGTGTGCCAAACCCTCGTGCTTAGCTCTTATAGTTTTGAAAATTATTTTTAAGAGATCTGTAAGATCCTTTCGGTTTGTCCTTTATTTGCTCGTACCTTTGTCAATTTGTGACAAAAAAGGGAGAAATATATGGAGTAAACAAGTGATATTTGATTCACCAAGGGAAAGGACAATGGTGCTAAAACGTTTCTTTTAACGAAAAGAGTAAAAACACAGACTAAGGGGGAGTAACATATCATGTGATTGTAGTTATGAGGGACTACATGAAATAGCAAAGACGTGCGGATTGAAAATCTACCAATCTCACCTTTAAGGGAGTAGTATTAGCTTTGTCATCATAATGTCAACAACGACATTTATTTTTGAATATATGCAGATTAGTATGAGTTACTTTTGTAATTCGTTTATCTCCATATGTGATAGAGTTTTGTCACTAAATTGACAAATGGGGAGATTGTTAAAGCACTGCTCGATTGAACCCACCAAGCGTTGGTATGTCAATATTGATTGTCATATTTTGTTCCAAAACTCGAGCCGCTTAATATGTAAACTACAGTCAACTTCGATAGGTTAGACTAGAAATGATAGAAGTATTGTGCTCCAGTTACTCACAAAGATCTGAAGATGGATTGAAGACAACAAAGACATCGTCCTTCAGCTTGAGGTTAGTAACTATGACTTGACTTGTTCCATATCTATCTTGTGTCTTTCAAATCTTTTAGATGGAAAACTTAACATGCAAAGTTATATTATTATGATCAAAGTGTCAAGGAATTTATTGAATTACGAAGTTTAATGTTTATCTTTTGAACTTCGTAAATATGACATCGACATAATCTTTTGGATGCTATTATGACTATGTATATGGGTAAAGGTGAAGATTTCATCCTATTTGTTACAAGATCAAACAAGACAAAAATAAAGGTTCACTCTTAGAGCAGCAGGTGTCTAGATTCAGACGAAATCACCTTTTTTAGAATATGATTCAATGCTATTATCTCATCACCTTATCATGAGACCATCCCTTGAGATGTTGACACGTGGCCATCGGGTAATTTACCGTCACAGGTGCTTATAAGCTGAAGTATCCCCCTGCGAAGAAGAAATTGATTAAACATCTATTCAAGGATCAAATATAGTCAAATACGTCGATAAAGACTTTGGATATGGTTGCTCAGGTGAAGAGTTGTTACGGTATTAACATAAAATATCATCATGCTTATAAAGGTAAGGAAGCATCTCAGGCAGAGATATATGGCGATGATGTAAAAAGTTATACAGATCTTGTTTGGTATGTTGAAGCCATAAAGGCTACCAATCTAGGCAGCTATGTTAATTTTGAATATAATAAAGAGACTAAACGGTTTGAGAGGCTTTTCATATGTTTTACTGCATGTATTGAAGGATACAGGTTTATTCTCCCTATGCTTTACTGTGACGCAACATTTCTCACTGGGAGATTCAAGGGAACATTGATGGATGCCACTGGCGTGAATGGGAACCAGGGTAAATTTTCTTTCTTTTCTGTATACCTCATATTAGTTTGTTGTTTGATTTTAAGAGCAATGCAAATAAATGAAGTTTCTCTGTTAAGCTTTTATTTTTTAGAATGAACTCCTTTTTTGTTAAAGAAGAAGTATTCCTATCTGTTACTTTTTTATTTTTTTAAGAAGAAGGTCTTCATTTTAAGAGTGAACCTTTATTTTTGTTAAGTTTTTTAGCTGTTCATAAATGGGAATGAACTCCTGCTGCTTGTTTATCTTTTACTTTGTTAAAGTATTCATTTTAAGAAGTATTCCTACTGCTTGTTTATCTGTTACTTTGTTATTTTGTTAAGAAGAAGGTTTTCATTTTAAGAATGAACCTTTATTTTTGTTAAGTTTTTTGTATGCATTGTGATCTTAACGAACTAATAGTTTTTCTCAATGAACTGACACTTTTAGTTCTTTTGTTTTCTTTCATTCTGCAGGTTTTTTTCCATTTGTGTTTGCTTTAGTTCCTTCAGAAGACATTGAAGGTTGGGAGTGGTTCATGGAAAACTTGCAGTATTGTGTCGGCTTTCGTCCTATCACCTTTATCACTGATCGTCATGAAGGGCTTAAGCAAAGTATTCCTATTTTTTTCCAAACTCTTATCATAGTTAATTTTTTTTATCATTTGAAGAATAACCTCCCTATCAAGAAAGGACATGAGAAGTATAAACAAGTTCTGGATTTGTTCTATAAAGTTGCATACTGTTACAACATTGTTAAGTATGAGTCTGCGTTGGATGAGATGTGCATCATTGGATGTGGTTGGGTTGCCATGTACCTCAGAAATATCGATCCCAAGCACTGGGAAAATGCTTTCTTCTTAGGATGTAGGTATGGGACACACTCATCAAGTATTGCAGAATTTTCCAATAACTGGATTCATCGTGAAGGGGATTTTCCTCCATCTTCTCTTGTTGATGAGATCAAGATAAAAATTATGAGGATGAGTTCAGAAAGGCGTGAGCTTGGTAGAACTTATCTAGATAGTTTGACTCCCATATATAAAGCATTACTCAAGTCACATGTCGATATAGGTCGTCCATGGAATGTTACCGAGTCAGGTAAAGGTATCTATGAGTTCACTCTCCCAGCTCTCATGATGTTGATCTGATGCAGATGACTTGTACTTGCCAGAGATGGAAAGTGTTTGGGTTCCCTTGTGCACACGCCACTGCTGCTATTACTCTCAAGGGTCCTGAGATGTTGATGTATGTTCAGCCTTACTTTGGTTCAAACCATTTTGGAATTCTTATGCTCTTGCAATTCGACCCATTCCCAACTATGACAGGCCTGAAGTGTATGAACCTGAAGACCACTAAAGAAGCGTATTCGTAGTGCCTATGAGAAGGAGAGGAGAACTATGAAATGCTCAAGTTGCAATAAGATTGGGAATCACAACAAAGCTACCTGTCGTCAATTACTGCTGGAGTAGTATGCCTGAACTTTTTATTTTTAGTTTATGTTTTTTATGGTTTATGATCTGCTATTACTTTTGATTATGAACTGGTGATAGTTTTTTTTTTAACTTTTGATATGCACTTCATTATCTGGAATGAACTTCATTTTCTGGAATGAACTCCATTTTTTTTGTAGAACTGCTATTTGTAGATGTTATTTCTACGGGAATGAAAAAATGGAATGAATTTGTACCATATACTCTATCAGTTCATTTTCTGGAATGAACTTCATTTTCTGGAATGAACTTCGTTTTCTGGAATGAACTTCATTTTCTGGAATAAACTCCATTTTTTTTTCTAGAACTGCTAATGAAATGTTGATGTTATTGAATGGGATATGTCCTACATTTGAAATGTTAATGTTATTTTACTGCTACTTTGAAATATCATTTATATGGGATATGTACTTCATTATCTAGAATGAACTGCCATTCTATCAGTTCATTTACTAGAACGAACTTCGTTTTCAGGAATGAACACAACTTTTCTAGAACTGTTATTGAAACGATAATGTTATTCAATGGGATATGTATTGATATTTGTATCGGTTTATTTACTGGAATGAACTTGTATTCCTCCATAAGACAGCAAGACAAAACATTAAAGTTAAAAAAAAACATAAGACAAAACATTGAAGTTATAAACATAAGTCAAAGTATTATCTACTAGTGATCTACTATCCAAAATGTAATTAGAAGCTAATTCAGGTAACAATAGACATAAGAGTTTTTCTGTCTAATCTATTCTACCATTATCAAGTATGCAATTGCGAAGGTATTCTGAGTTGGTATATTCACCCCAACTCTCTTCATCTCCTGATGCAGTAAGAAGTTTGTAGGTTTATCTCAATTCTTCTTGCTTGCATCTTGTTTACCATGTCAGTTTTCTTCATCACACTCTGCGACTTGGTTGTGGTTGGCTTGACACTTTTCTTGATCCAATAGCAGTTGTAAATAGGCAATCTGGGTATCTCCCTTGATCTGGCACTCCTGGAAGATTGTCAAAGTTAATGCTGGTGCATCTTTCCCTATCCTGAGCTTGTAGCCACGAGTTGATGTGTTTGATGCAGTAAGCAGCCATTCTGTTTGCGTCAGTCTCGTATTGCTTACCAAGCATTCCTATTTTGATGGAGTTGTAATGCTCCCAAGTGTAGTTGGTGACGTCAAAAACCAGCAGATGCCAATGTTCACCTAGAGGCCTTTTTGATTTCGTGTTACCATTGTGTGGGTCAATATACATAGGAATGAACAACTTCTCGGTTCTGTGATGCATGTCTCTTATAAACTCATCAACTTCCTCCGTTCTCTTCAGTTCATTGTGCCGCACAAAAAATGTCTGAAAACAAAAAGAGAAATGAACTAGATAAGTAGTTCATTCTATGCATGTCTAGATAAGTTCATTATACAGTTCAAATAGATAAAAATCAAATAAACTTCATAACGATGCTTTTTTCTCTAAATCAGATAAACTGTAATCAAACAGTTCATTTATCAAATGAATAGTTAGAAACACACTTACGAATGTTGTTGGATTCATAATCTCGAAGTTGATATACTTTCTTCGAGTCCCATTGTCCTGTCTCTCTATGAACATTCTCTCCTTGTTTGGAGCTTTATACTTTCTGTATATATATAGTAGTCCAACAAGGAGGTGTCCAAGTATTCATTGAATAGCAGAGAAATAATTTCACTCCCTTGGAATGATATTGGAATTTTCTTGTGATTCTATGCTTTCCAAGCTGCTTGACTGCAAATACAAAGAAAAATGAACTGTCAAAAGTTTATACCAAAAAATTGTTGAAGAGAAACATATAAAGAGTTAGTAAGAGAAACATACGTAGTCATAGCTTTGCAGAAGAAATCACCAAATACCGCCAGCACAACATTATCAAATTTTTGGTAAAAAAGGAGATCTCCTCAGTTCTGGTAGATTTGGGGTGATTACCTCTCTTACTCTTATAGGAGCTTGTGGTGCTGCTTCTTGAATCTGATATTCTTGATGCGCCTATGGTGTTTCTCCCTGAACATTTGCAGGCTAAGATCCTCTTTTCCTCTTACCTACATTTCCAACAGGGTTCTCCTTCTGTACATTATCCTTCTTTTGTTCTTCATCTCTATCAACTTCAGGTGAAATCTTTGACACTACCTTTTTATCCTTGTTCAACTTCAGTCCGATTCTTGTTTTTTCCACTAAAATCTAATCCAGATATAAAATCAACTCCATATTGGTTTCAATGGTTTGTTTGCTCTAGTAGTCATTCTATTACTTTCTTCTGGTACTGGTACAGGTGTGTGCTGAGTCTGCTCCATCGATGAACCAAGGCCTGTTTTATTCAGTTCTGCAACTATTCGTGAAGCTGTCTCCACATGTGCGGCAGTTGTCCTTGCTTTCTTTGATCTAGTAACCACTCCAGGTTCGTTTTTGCAACATAAGGGTGGGTTGGAACTGTGACATGCCAATCAAAAAACTAGGACGACTACAGTTGATTTCGTTTATTGTAGTTTTGATGATGGTGTCAGCTTCATCTTCATTAAAATCTTCATTCTTCTGATTCTTGTCATCAATAAACTGCAGACTCACATGCTCTTCATTGACGAACATATCTGATGTGTTTTTCAATTGAGTTGTAGTAAAAAGGTTCGTTGAGGCTTGTGAAAGCAATGGATTTTTAGACTTATAAAACTTAAAAGTAAAGAAAACTTATTACAAAATTGACTTCAAGATATGAGAAAATAACCAAGACACTGATTCCACTATTACACATGAATTAATGATGGTAAATAATCCAAAACTCTAATTATCTTTTAAGTCCTTTATATCTTAACTCACTAATAATCAAGCAAATTCTCAAACATCAATTGTATCCCTTAAGCATAGATTATCTAAACAAAGGATAACTTATCTAATTGAATCACAACTGATTAGGAAAATTACGCAAACAATTTAAAACTCTGCAAAAGCAGTGATTGAGTTAATTATAATTAAATATTAGAGAAAATAAAATAGTTACTAATTATTCATGCGTAAATAGCTTCCTCATTGCCTTGGTTGTGGGAGAATTAGCCGCTCATCATGTTGGAAACACGCTCAAAAATCATTATTATTGCTCAAAGGGTGTTTACAAATGATGAAAATGGGAGAATTATAAAAAAAATCGGGTTTGTAACAATTATATTTGTTACAAACCAAAAAAAAAACGATACAGAGGATGTGACTGTTACTGTTGTTCTAAGACCCACAGCTCTGTGTCGCAACCGCAAATAAGTCTGCCTCTGATGTACGACCCTCGGCCGTGAGTCGTTGTTACTGTTGGAAAACGATGGTCTTGAATGGTCCATTCTTCGTGTTCTTCAATGGCAACAGCAGCAGCAGGTCTCTCTGCAACTTGGTGTTTCGACTCTGTGGTGCTCTATTTCTCTCTCAAACTCTCTGTAACCCCTCTCTGGTGCCCGAGAACCTATTTTATACTCAACAGGGTCATCCAATCTCTGCATTAACTCCGGAAATCTCTTCATAACTGGCCAGTGAAAAAAATATTCTCGGGAATATTTTCTTCCCTATTTTACCTCCTCACGCGTTGATTCTCTGCCAGCACACTCTGAACAGGTCAATACAGGTTCCAGAATGTTGATCGAGTCATCAGAACATGTTCAAACTCTTCAAAACCAGTGAAATATTCTTCCCGAGAAAGTGTTGCTCTGTTTACTTCTACGCGAGAATCCAGCCAATTTTAATAGATCAAATCACTCATGATAGTTTTGTTGGGACATATCACAACTACCCAACAAATTTCATCCCTTTAGTCTACCTAGAACTCCTCAAACTTCGATCGAAAATCACACAGTTCTGTTCTTCATTTTCCCGCCAAAATGAAATTTTGAATTTGTTAAAGAAGGTCACCCCTTATCCAGTGGTCACCCCTTATCCGTTGTTGGAGTCCGAATAACATATGTCCTCCGGGGTGCCTTTAACAACTCTTTGAGCCGAATTTTCCATCAATATTTATTTCCAAAAAATACCTACAAACACACAAAACACCAAAATAAGTACGAAATCGAGTACTAACAATACGAAACATTGAGGACAAATTAGACACATAAATGCGTCTATCAAATACCCCCAAACTTATTATTTGCTAGTCCTTGAGCAAAACAAAAAAATAAAACCGAGTTAATCTCGGGAGGGTTTACCAGAGGTGTACCCACAAAACCATTACTCCAGATCCTAGCTATCTAGGCAGAACCTTGGAAGGCACTAAAGAATCTCCTTGGTTGGCATACTTATTGACTACAGGAGGAAGTACCCTGATGCGAAATTCTAATTGTTGTACACGAGTTTGCACTCAAGCATACTAAAATTCATATAAAGTGACAGAGCTCTACTCATATAGTTTTTGTACATCATAACCGGAGTCAACCAATTACATGAAAAGATTAAGAATATGGATAAAGAGAAAAAATCGATGGTTTAAAGTGAACGGTGTTTCTCATATCTGTCTGAAGGCCTTTGCCAAGATGAACCTATCCTAATGGACTGAGATACCGGTCTGACTAATATCAACACAACTGGCATATACAAGGGGACCAGTGGTCGATAAACCTAACTCTAGGACAACACAACTGGCATATACAAGGGCACCAGTGGTCGACTTTATTGAATTTATTCCGGTTGGTCTGATGGTCTGGTCTTAATTCTCCTTTTTTTTTTTGGTATCTCAATCACCCTATTTCACCCTAGCAAAGGTAACAACTTGAATCGTGTGCCCCACAAAATCACTTTAAAAATAAAAACAGAAGGATTAGAATTCAACGAGATATGGCGAAACTACCATGTTTTTTTCTTAATTCTAACACCTGAGCTCTGTGCTTTTATGAATAGACTCTTTAGATGTTTCCATCTAATCAGATTGGTTCCTCAACTCCTATAACCAAGATGTTCCCATCCACTTAGATTGGTTAGTGCCAACCTTAATAAGCATAAATTTCTAGGCTCCGGAGTTTATTTATTGCAACTAAAAGCTAAAACGTTTCTTCCCCACCCCTAAACTTAAATCTAACATTGTCCTCAATTCTAATGAAAGAGCAATACCAAAAAGTAAAGTAACACGAAGAATCAGTAAAGAGATAAGTCGGAAAGATAGTACCTGGGTGAAGAATGAAATCAAAATCTAATATACAACATAAAATCGCCTCGATGGTCAATCAAGGGTAAACAGGGTCCTCCGGAGGGACCTCCTCAACATCACCTGTAGGAAAGGGCTCTAAAAAGGGTTTCAATCTCTGACCGTTAACCTTCGAAGAACTACTACCATCCGGTGTCTCAATTTCAACAGCTCCATGAGGAAAGACATTGCGAACAATAAAAGGACCCGTCCACCGAGAACGTAATTTCCCAGGGAAAAGATGCAAGCGGGTATCATACAGAAGAACTTTTTGACCTGGAGAAAATGACTTCCGTAAAATGTTTCTATCATGCACAAGTTTCATTTTGTTCTTATACTCCTTCGCACTATCGTAAGCATCTATACGAATCTCGTCCAACTCATTGAGATGGAGTTTCCTATGGGCTCCTGCCTTGTCAAGTGAAAAATTTAGCTGCTTAACAGCCCAATAAGATCTATGTTCTAACTCAACAGGTAAATGATATTCCTTGCCATACACAAGCCGATAAGGCGGCATTCTAATGGGGGTCTTAAACGCAGTACGGTAAGCCCATAAGGCATCAGTAAGCCTAGACGATCAGTCTTTCCGATTAGAATTAACTGTTTTCTCTAATATACGTTTTATCTCCCTATTGGAAACCTCAACCTGACCACTATTCTGAGGATGATATGGGGTAGCTACCTTATGTGTAATACCATATTTCTTCACCATAAGCCTAAAAGGCCCATTACAAAAGTGCGACCCTCCATCACTAATTATAGCTCGCGGTGTACCAAAACGTGTAAGTATATTATTTTCAAGAACTCAATCACAACCCTATGGTCGTTGGTATTACACGCAACCGCCTCAATCCACTTAGAGACATAGTCTACAGCGACAAGGATGTATAGGTTACCAAAAGAATTAGGAAACAGACCCATAAAGTCAATACCCCACACATCAAAGACCTCAACAATTAGAATCGGGTTCAAGGGCATCATGTTCCTACGAGAAATGGTTCCTAATTTCTGGCAACGTTCACAAGTAACACAGTAACTGTGGGAGTCTTTAAACAACGAAGACCAATAGAATCCACACTGCAATATCTTAGCAGCAGTCTTCTTAGCACTAAAGTGACCTCCACAAGCATGATCATGAAAAAAGGAAATAATACTGGACTGGTCACTCTCACGTATACATCTCCTAATAATCTGGTCTGGACAATACTTAAATAAATAAGGATCATCCCAAAAGAAGTGCTTAACCTCGTCTAAAAACATAGAACGATCTTGTTTACCCCAATGTTGGGGCATTCGACCAGTAACAAGATAATTCACTATATTCGCATACCAAGGTGCTTAGGTAACAAAGAACAGTTGTTCATCAGGAAAGCTATCCCTTATAGGAAGGGATTCATCATGGGAATCAACAACTAGCCTAGACAAGTGGTCTGCTACTACATTTTTGGCACCCTTTTTGTCTCTAATGTCTGGAGAAAACTCTTGCAACAAAAGTATCCACCTAATCAATCTAGGTTTCGTATCCTTCTTATACAAAAGATATTTCAAAGCAGCATGATCAGTATATATGACGATCTTAGAACCTAAGAGATATGGTCTAAACTTGTCTAAGGAAAACACAATGGCTAACAGTTCCTTCTCGGTGGTGGTATAGTTCAACTGGGCATCATTCAGAGTTTTCCTAGCATAGTAAATCACATGAAGTAATTTGGTTTCTCGCTGACCTAGCACAACACCAATAACATAATCTGAATCATCACACATGATCTCAAAGGGTAGGTTCCAGTTGGGTGCCTGGACTATGGGGGCGGTAGTGAGTAAAGTCTTAAGCTTCTCAAAAGCCTCTAAACAAGCATCATCAAAAACAAACTTAACATCTTTTGCAAGCAAATTGCAAAGAGGTCTAGAAATCAAGCTAAAATCCTTAATGAATCGACGATAAAAACCAGCATGCCCTAAGAATGACCTAATATCTCTTACGGTTTTTGGGACCGGTAAAGTTTTAATAAGGTCAACTTTGGCTCTATCTACCTCTATACCCTTCGAAGATACGATATGCCCTATAACAATTCCTGAACGAACCATGAAGTGACATTTCTCCCAATTAAGAACCAGATTCTTTTCCTTACACCTAGTCAACACTATTGACAAATGATGCAAGCACTCATCGAAAGACGAACCAAACACTGAAAAATCATCCATAAAGACCTCTAAAAACTTTTCTACCATATCGGAAAATATGCTCATCATGCAACGCTGAAAAGTCGCAGGGGCATTACATAGCCCGAAAGGCATGCGTCTATACGCAAACGTACCAAAGGGACATGTAAAAGTAGTTTTTTCTTGGTCTTCTGGGGCAATAACGATCTGATTGTAGCCTGAGTATCCATCTAGAAAACAGTAATGTCTATGTCCAGCTAATCTCTCTAGCATTTGGTCGATAAAGGGAAGGGGAAAGTGGTCCTTCCTAGTGACCTTGTTCAATTTCCTATAGTCAATACAAACACGCCAACCCGTGGTCACTCGGGTCGGGATTAACTCATTGTTATCATTCTGGACTACAGTAATACTGGATTTCTTTGGAACAACCTGAACGGGGCTGACCCACTTACTGTCTGAAATGGGGTAGATAATGCCTGCATCTAACAACTTAAGAACCTCGGTTCGAACTACTTCTTTCATATTAGGGTTTAGTCTTCGTTGCATCTCCCTAGATGGTTTGTTATCTTCCTCTAAATAGATCTGATGCATACAAACAGTAGGACTTATACCCTTAATGTCAGCTATGGTCCACCCTAAAGCTTCCTTGTTGTTTTGAAGGACGGTCACTAGCCTACTTTCCTGATCACTATCCAAGTCGGAAGCAACAATCACAGGTAAAGTCTCAGACGGGCCTAAAAACACATACTTCAGGGTATCTGGCAATGATTTTAGGTCCAACTTAGGAGGCTCTTCTCACGAAGGAACTAGGGTAGACTTAGAAACTGGTAGTTGTTCGAACTTAGGTTTCCATCCGTTACTAGTGTCTAACAAAGGGGTTGAATCGAACAAAGCATTCACCTCATTAATCACATTATCATCATCGAAATCAATCCCAAAGTGAGCTAGGCATTTCTCTAACGGATCTTCTAACAAAGTGTTTGGTAATGACTCCTCGACTAATGTTTCTATCATGTTAACCTCTTCTATGCTCGAGTCATCTAGTTCAGGGGGTAGCTTACTAATATGAAAGACATTCAGCTCAATAGTCATATTACCAAAAGACAAATTCATAATACCAGTTCGACAATTAATGATTGTTGTATTTTCAAATGTTGTTGTAGATAGTGGTGAAAACTGGGTTCTTTTCGAACTTGTGAAGGTAACTCTTTTTTTTTTAAGATTTAAACAAATAAATAAATGAAGGAAGTTAATAGTAATGTCAAGATTTTAGAAATATTAAGGCTCATGATTCACTATTACTTCAAGTTGATTGGTTATAAATAATATTTCAGAAATTATTATTAAGTTCTTTTTCTTATTAAATCACTTTTTAATTTAAAAGGTGTCCAAATATTAAGTTGTAATCCTTAAGCATGATTTGTCAAAGAATTATTCTAAGCATAAAACATCAAACAAATTCACAACTAATTAAGAAAACCATTTTATCCTTTTTTTTATATTTATCCAAGTGAATTAAATAAAGTAAATAATTAAAGAAATTATAAATAAAAATATTACCAATCAAACATGAGGGAATAGATCCTCCATTGCCTCAATCACCAAGAATTTAGCCTCTCATCATGTTGGAAAAATACTCAAAAGATTTTATTAATGCTCAAAAGTTGAGTACAAATAATGAAATAAAAAGAAATCGTTTTAAGACTGTTCTTTGCGACACACAGGAAGCGTCAGGGAAGAACGATACAAATGAAGTGCTGTAAGCACTGTTTCTAAGTCACGGGAAAGGAATTGTAAATTGTCGCAGTTAAGCGACACCTTTCAACGACTTTCCTGGAGCGTATTTTGTTCTTCGTCTTCAACTACACCAGCAGAACTCTTCTCTTCTCTGCGTGATTTTCTTTTGATTCTCTCGACTCCTAAACTTTCCCCCAAGACTCCCCAAACTTGCTAAACTCTTTAGCCTTGTATTTATAGTGTTTTAGAACAAAAACATCCGACCATAACACCGTATAATCTCCCATTAATCCCGTCATTGCTGGCTGCCCATATTTAACAATAATTTCCATTTTTGGCTTCTACACACGTTAGATTTGATCCTGCACGCTCTAGTTAGCCTTCTCCACGTCTCAGCACTCTTTTAACGCTAGTAGAACTCCTCCATGCACACAAGAACTTGAATTTTGCTCGTGTTACAGTACACGTGCTCTGTTTTGGGTGTGTGAATCATCACGCGTTTTCCAGCCAATTCCGATCAAACCCACTGCCCAAAATGTGTTCCTTAACCTATATCACATCTCTCTGTAAAATTTTAGCCATTGAATCGACCCGTAACCCCTTCATTTTTGTGATCAAACTTCTGCCAGTTGAGAATTTCATTTCCCGCCAAAAAACAGTTTTCAAACGAAGAAGAAAGGGTGTCCCCCTATCCTGAACTGGGGTGCGAATAGCAGGTGTCCACTGAGGTGCCCCTTAACCGATAGTGAGAGTCCGAATAACAATTGTCCTTCAAGGGTGTCCCCGACAACTTTTCGAGCCGAATTTTCCAAAAATGTTTATTTCCTAAAAATACATAAAAACACAATATTAGTACAAAAATAGAGTTCCAACAATACGGACATTGAGGACAAATTAGACACAAAAATGCGTCTATCAAATACCCCCAAACTTATTATTTGCTAGTCCTCGAGCAAATTTATTCTAGAAAGGAAAATCATTTGAACCCCTTGGTGGCCCTAGTGGCGGAGTGTTGTCTCCAGAGGGTTTACCAGAGGTGTACCCACAAAACCTTTATTCCGGACCCTAACTATCTACGCAAAGTCTTGGAAATCACTAAAGAACCTCCTTGGTTGGCATACTTATTAATTATAGGAGGAAGTACCCTGATGCGAAATTCCAATTACTGTACACGAGTTTTCACTCAAGCATACTAAAATTCATATAAGTGACATAGCTCTACTAAGATAGTTTCACGATGGACATCATACTCGGAGTCAGACTAATCACATGAAAAGATTAAGAAGATGGAAAAAGAAAAATGTAGATGGTTGAAAAGTGAACGGTGTTTCCCATATCTGTCTGAAGGACTCTGCCAAGGTGAACCTAACCTAAATGACTGAGATACCGGTCTGACTAATATTAACACACTGGCATATACAAGGGAACCAGTGGTCAATAATCCTAACTCTAGGTCAACACAACTGGCATATACAAGGGTACCATTGGTCGACTTTATTAAACACACATTTATTTAAGAACTAACAACATGATTGGACCTTGTGGACCCAAGCACATGTTTTTTGTTAGCAGATTACATGGTAATTCCCGTGGATCCTGCATTCCACGCTTGTTTAGGCGACGGAGACAGGGAGAACACACACATATTGCTATCCAAGTGTTAGTATTTATTCCATTGGTCTACTGGTCTGGTCTATTTTTTTTTAAAAGGTAACTCAGTCACTCTATTTCACCCTAGAAAAGGTAACAACTTGAATCGTGTGCCCCACCAAATCACTTGAAATAAAAGAAAAAATAGAAAGTGAAAAGGACTCGACGAGAAATGGCGAAACTATCATGTTATTTCTAACACCCGAGCTCTGTGCTTTTATGAATAGACTCTATAGATGTTTCCATCTAGTCAGATTGGTTCCTCAACTCCTAAAACAAAAATGTTCCCATCCACTTAGATTGGTTAGTGCTATCCTTAATAGGCGTAGATTTCTAGGCTCTGGAGTTTATTTATTGCAACTTAAAACTAACAAAAAGTTTCTTCCCCACCCCCAAACTTAAATCTAACATTGTCCTCAATGTTTCTAATGAAAGAGCAGTACCAAAAGTAACATAACACGAGGAGAAGTTGGAAAGATAGTACCTGGGTGAAGAAAATCAAAAACTAATATACAACATACAATCCGCCTCGATGGTCAATCAAGGGTAAACAGGGTTCTCCAGAGGGACCTCCTCAACATCACCTGTAGGCAAGGGCTCTAAAAAGGGTTTCAATCTCTGACCGTTAACCTTCGAAGAACTACTACCATCCGGTGACTTAATTTCAACAGCTCCATGAGGAAAAACAGTGCGAACAATAAAAAAAGACCCGTCCACCGAGAACGCAACTTCCCAGGGAAAAGATGTAAGCGGGTATCATACAAAAGAACTTTTTGACCTGGAGAAAATGTCTTTCTTAGAATATTCCTATCATGCACAAGTTTCATTTTGTTCTTATACTCCTTCGCACTATCATACGCATCTCTACGAATCTCTTCCAACTCATTGAGCTGGAGTTTCCTATAGGCTCCTGCCTTGTCGAGTGAAAAATTTAGCTGCTTAACATCCCAATAAGCTCTATGTTCTAACTCAACAGGTAAATGACATGCCTTGCCATAAACAAGCCGATAAGGCGACATTCCAATAAGAGTCTTAAACGCAGTACGGTAAGCCCATAAGGCATCAGTAAGCCTAGACGACCAGTCTTTCCGATTAGGATTAACTGTTTTCTCTAATATACGTTTTATCTCCCTATTGGAAACCTCAACTTGACCACTAGTCTGTGGATGAAACGGGGTAGCTACCTTATGAGTAATACCATATTTCTTCATTAAAAGCCTAAAAGGTCCATTAACAAAGTGCGACCATCCATCACTAATTATAGCTCGCGGTGTACCAAAACGTGTAAGTATATTTTCTTTCAAGAACTCTATCACAACCCTATGGTCATTGGTTTTACACGCAACCGCTTCAATCCACTTAGAGACATAGTCTACAGCGACAAGGATGTATAGGTTACCAAAAGAATTAGGGAACGGACCCATAAAGTCAATACCCCACACATCAAAGACCTCAACAATCAGAATCGGGTTCAAGGACATCATGTTCCTACGGGAAATGGTTCCTAATTTCTGGCAACGTTCATAAGTAACACAGTAACTATGGGAGTCTTTAAACAACGAAGGCCAATAGAATCCACACTGCAATATCTTAGCAGCAGTCTTCTTAGCACTAAAGTGACCCCACAAGCATGATCATGACAAAAGGAAATAATACTGGACTGGTCACTCTCAGGTATACATCTCCTAATAATCTGGTCTGGACAATACTTAAACAAATAAGGATTATCCCAAAAGAAGTGCTTAACCTCGGCTAAAAATCTAGAACGATCTTGTTTACCCCAATGTTGGGGCATTCGACCAGTAACAAGATAGTTCACTATATTCGCATACCAAGGTAATTGGGTAACAAAGAACAATTGTTCATCAGGAAAGCTATCCCTTATAGGAAGGGAATCATCTGGGGAACTAACAACTAGCCTAGACAAGTGATCTGCTACAACATTTTCGGCACCCTTTTTGTCTCTAATGTCTGGAGAAAACTCTTGCAACAATAGAATCCACCTAATCAATCTAGGTTTAGTATCCTTCTTAGACAAAAGATATTTTAAAGCAGCATGATCAGTATATATGATGATCTTAGAACCTAAGATATAGGGTCTAAACTTGTCTAAGGCAAACACAATGGCTAATAGTTCCTTCTCGGTAGTGGTTGATGGATTTCAAATAGTGATTGTAGTTGTAGTGGTAAAAAGGGGTCTTTTCAGACTTGTGAAGAAAACAATTTTTCTAGATTTAAATTAAACAGGCAAATAAATAAAATAGTTCAAACATTTAGAGAAAATACCAAGACTAGGATTCCACCATTGACCAATTAAATAGTAAACTCTAAATAATATTCATGCAATTCTATCTTTAAAAATAATTCTAATATTTGCCTCAAATATATTTTTGAAGTAATAATTGTAATCACAAAGTATAAAACATCAAAAGTTTTTAAAACCCAGCATGCTTCATCAAAATAATTCACAACTATTCAATAAAAACTAATATTTCAAATTCAATTCCATGCAAATAATCAAATAATAATATTGCAATAAATAATAAAATTAGAATTATACCAATCAATATGGATCAATGGCTTCCTCCGTCGTCTCGGCTAATGGGTTTAGCTCCTCATCCCAAAAACATAATCATAAGATGTATCCATGGCTTAATAATGTGTTTTTATTGATGAAAATTGTGTAAAAAGAAGTTTGCAACGCTGTATAAATGTTACAGCGTCACTGTTACAATGGTATTGCAGCTTATAATCGACACAAGTGAACTGCAGTAGAAAAACTACACCTATTTCTCGCTGTAAGCACTGTTGTAGAACGACACTTCAGAAGCGTCTGTTCTTCGTCTTCTTCTTCCTCCTCGAGCAGCAGCAGCAGCAACAACAAATTCTCTGTAACTTCTTTGTTTCCGGCTCTAAACTCCTCCTAACTCTCTCCTAAAACTTTATAAAACTTTCCAACCCCTCTAAGACTCGAAGCAATGCTTTATATAGCCAACAAGACCAAAATTCTCGTGCAAATCCGAGAGTATTTCTATTTTTTTCTTCTCGAGCAGTTGAGAGAATAATCTCCTTTCTGTTGCTTTGTACGCGTCCTATGGCCAGTTATTACGCTCCAAAATTCTCTTAAGACTTGAACAAGACTAGGTGCATAGTTATCTAGCATAAAAGTCTTCCACAAATCTCTCACAAATATTTGAAAGTGAACAACACGGTACTGTCCTGTTTGGACTTTGATCCATTCTCCCGGTCATTCCAGCCCAATTGGTTGGGTTAAATTGCTTATACTGATCTTTTTATAGTCTAGGAAGTCCAGCCCAGTGAAAATCCGATGTTGAATCTCCTTAGAACTCGCTCAAATTCGAACCCCTAAAACTGTTCTTCTGCAGAGTTCTTTTCCCGCCAAAATCCAGTTTTGAAACTTTTAAGATAACCTCCCCCTATCCAGTTCCGGTGTCCCTTTAGTACATGCCCTGAAACGGGGTGCCCCTTATCCAAATTAGGGGTGCCTTTAGCAATTCTTCTGGGATATTTTCCGCACTTTTTCGGGGTTCCTCCGGGGTATTTCTGGGGTACTTCCGGTACACTTTTGGGGAGCTTCCGGTATGCTATCTACGGAGGTCCAAATGCCATATTTTTAGCCAATTTCGCCGCAAAACCTTATTTTTCCAAAAACACCTACAAATAAATAAAATAACCAAATAAGTACAAAATTGAGCACTAACACTACATACAATTGAGATATATTAGACACATAAACGCATCTATCAAATACCCTCAAACTTATTATTTGCTAGTCCTAGAGCAAATCAAATAGAAAATAAAATGACTACACTTAGCACGTGCAGTAAGCCGTTAAACCACTAGGTGGCCCTAGTGGCGGAGTGTTGTCTCCGGAGTGTTTACCTGAGGTGTACCCACAAAACCTTTACTCCTAATTGGTCACAAGTATCCAAAGATCTATGAGGACATACATATTCTCAACCTATCTCCAAGTAACTAGAATGCCAGAGAAATTAAAGGTGTCAGCTCTAAAGCTAACTGAAGAAAAGGGGAGACACATCCACACGACTGCTAGATAAAGAGATATCCGCTATACAGCTAGATAAACATTGTAAGATGCGTCCGCTGCTTTACAGCTGGATAAGATTAGGAGAGAGATAAAAATGAGAGGGACATCTGCTACACAGCTGGACTAATTACGTGTGATGAGTTAAACCAGTGCTAGAAAGATCTTGTGTCAGATTGAAAGCAGACTAACAAATCAACCAAAATGCATCTTTCTTCGACTCTCTCACAGTGCCCAGTAGAAACAACGCCTTCTTCGGTATTCAACTATTGATGATAAACTCTCGAACCTCATAGAACCTTGACAATTAACTCTTCTCTTCGATTTCTTGCTTGACTTATAAATTTCTTCTTCCCTATGGCCTTATTGAACAAAAAGAACGTAATGATGTTTTTTTTTTTTTTTTCATTTTTTTTTTCATTTTTTTTTTGGCTAAAATATTACAAGACAAGAATTTACATGGTCATGAGAGAAGGACTTTCAAAACTTGGATCTTCGCAACTTGTGATGTCTAGGTATCATGGATTCTAACAACTTATATCATTTGCTCTTATAACTTCAACTTTGATTTTTGAATTATTCTCTTCTATTGTTGCTTCTAAACCTAAAACGTCTTCACTTTCTTCATAGATTTTGATGTCGCTCCGCTTGTTGATGATGATAAGTTTCTACTGAGAGAGAGTCGCAATCCAGTAACTAAGACTACATTGTGAGGTTGCTTTGTCTTTCTGGCATTTCCTGACCTACTTGCCTTTCCATCATGTATGGTTAGGTCCATCACGGTTACCCTCTAAAAAGAACAAGTTCTCTCCTGAATTTCAAGGATCTCAATGTATTTTTCTCTAATGTCTCAATAAGTTGTTATCTGTAGCATTCCAATTTCTATCTTTTCGGTGAGAAACAGTATGTAAACTTAGCTAACCGGATACCATGTGACGCTAGAAGTTTCAAAAGTGCAACTAAAAAGTTTCTCCCATACCCCCAAACTTAAATCTAACATTTTCCTCAATGTTTCGCATGAAAGAACAGTACCAAAAATATAAGTAACATGAGGAAATAGTAAAGAGAGAGTTCGGAAATATAGTACCTGAGTGAAGTGAAACCAAAAACTGAATACAAAAATTATACAACATACAAATCGCCTCGATGGTCAATCAAGGGTAAACATGGTCCTCCAGAGGGACCTCCTCAACATCATCTGTAGGAAAAGGCTCTAAAAAGGGCTTCAATCTCTGACCGTTAAACTTTGAAGAACTAGTACCATCTGATGTCTCAATCTCAATAGCGCCATGAGGAAAAACAGTACAAACCACAAAAGGACCTGTCCACCGAGAGCGCAGTTTCCCGGGGAATAGATGCAAACGAGTGTCATACAGAAGAACTTTTTGACCTGGAGAAAATGACTTCCGTAATATGTTTCTATCATACACAATTTTCATTTTGTTCTTATACTCCTTCACACTATCGTAAGCATCTATACGAATCTCGTCCAACTCACTGAGCTGGAGTTTCCTATGGGCTCCTGCCTTGTCAAGTGAAAAATTTAGCTGCTTAACAGCCCAATAAGCTCTGTGTTCTAACTCAACAGGTAAGTGACATGCCTTGCCATAAACAAGCCGATAAGGAGACATTCCAATGGGGGTCTTAAACGCAGTACGGTAATCCCATAAGGCATCAGTAAGCCTAGACGACCAGTCTTTCCGATTAGGATTAACTGTTTTCTCTAATATACGTTTTATCTCCCTATTGGAAACCTCTACCTGACCACTAGTCTGTGGATGATACGGGGTAGCTACCTTATGTGTAATACCATATTTCTTCATCAGAAGCCTAAAAGTCCCATTACAAAAGTGCAACCCTCCATCACTAATTATAGCTCGCGGTGTACCAAAACGTTTAAGTATATTATTTTTCAAGAACTCAATCACAACCCTATGGTCATTGGTTTTACACGCAACCGCCTCAATCCACTTAGAGACATAGTCTACGGCGAAAAGGATGTATAGGTTACCGAAAGAATTAGGAAACGGACCCATAAAGTCAATACCCCACACATCAAAGACCTCAACAATTAGAATAGGGTTCAAGGGCATCATGTTCCTACGGGAAATGGTTCCTAATTTCTGGCATCGTTCACAAGTAACGCAGTAACTGTGGGAGTCTTTAAACAACGAAGGCCAATAGAATCCACACTGCAATATTTTAGCAGAAGTTTTCTTAGCACTAAAATGACCCCCACAAGCATGATCATGATAAAAGGAAATAATACTGGACTGGTCACTCTCAGGTATACATCTCCTAATAATCTGGTCTGGACAATACTTAAACAAATAAGGATCATCCCAAAAGAAGTGCTTAACCTCAGCTAAAAATCTAGAACGATCTTGTTTACCCCAATGTTGGGGCATTCGACCAGTAACAAGATAGTTCACTATATTTGCATACCAAGGTAATTGGGTAACAAAGAACAATTGTTCATCAGGAAAGCTATCCCTTATAGGAAGGGAATCATCTGTGGAACTAACAACTAGCCTAGACAAGTGATCTGCTACAACATTTTAGGCACCCTTTTTGTCTCTAATGTCTGGAGAAAACTCTTGCAACAACAGAATCCACCTAATCAATCTAGGTTTAGTATCCTTCTTAGACAAAAGATATTTTAAAGCAGCATGATCAGTATATATGATGATCTTAGAACCTAAGAGATAGGGTCTAAACTTGTCTAAGGCAAACACAATGGCTAATAGTTCCTTCTCGGTAGTGGTATAGTTCAACTGGGCATCATTCAGAGTTTTGCTAGCATAGTAAATCACATGAAGTAACTTATTTTCTCGCTGACCTAGCACAACACCAATAGCATAATCTGAAGCATCACACATGATCTCAAAGGGTAGGTTCCAATTGGGTGCCTGGACTATGGGGGCGGTAGTGAGTAATGACTTAAGCTTCTCAAAAGCCTCTAAACAAGCATCATCAAAGACAAACTTAACATCTTTTGCAAGCAAATTGCAAAGAGGTCTAGACATCAAGCTAAAATCCGTAATGAAACGACGATAAAAACCAGCATTCCCTAAGAATGACCTAATATCTCTTACGGTTTTTGGGACCGGTAAAGTTTTAATAAGGTCAACTTTGGCTCTATCCACCTCTATACCCTTTGAAGATACAATATGCCCTAAAACAATTCCTGAACGAACCATAAAGTGACATTTCTCCCAATTAAGTACTAAATTATTTTCTTTACACCTAGTCAAAACTAATGACAAATGATGCAAGCACTCATCGAAAGACGAACCAAACACTGAAAAATCATCCATAAAGACCTCTAAAAACTTTTCTACCATATCGGAAAATATGCTCATCATGCAACGCTGAAAAGTCGCAGGGGCATTACATAGCCCGAAAGTCATGCGTCTATACGCAAACGTACCAAAGGGACATGTAAAAGTAGTTTTTTTTTGGTCTTCTGGGGCAATAACGATCTGATTGTAGCCTGAGTATCCATCTAGAAAACAGTAATGTCTATGTCCAACTAATCTCTCTAGCATTTGGTCGATAAAGGGAAGGGGAAAGTGGTCCTTCCTAGTGACCTTGTTCAATTTCCTATAGTCAATACAAACACGCCAACCCGTGGTCACTCGGGTCGGGATTAACTCATTGTTATCATTCTGGACTACAGTAATACTGGATTTCTTTGGAACAACCTGAACGGGGCTGACCCACTTACTGTCTGAAATGGGGTAGATAATGCCTGCATCTAACAGCTTAAGAACCTCGGTTCGAACTACTTCTTTCATATTAGGGTTTAGTCTTCGTTGCATCTCCCTAGATGGTTTGTTATCTTCCTCTAAATAGATCTGATGCATACAAACAGTAGGACTTATACCCTTAATGTCAGCTATGGTCCACCCTAAAGCTTCCTTGTTGTTTTGAAGGACGGTCACTAGCCTACTTTCCTGATCACTATTCAAGTCGGAAGCAACAATCACAGGTAAAGTCTCAGACGGGCCTAAAAACACATACTTCAGGGTATCTGGCAATGATTTTAGGTCCAACTTAGGAGGCTCTTCTCACGAAGGAACTAGGGTAGACTTAGAAACTGGTAGTTGTTCGAACTTAGGTTTCCATCCGTTACTAGTGTCTAACAAAGGGGTTGAATCGAACAAAGCATTCACCTCATTAATCACATTATCATCATCGAAATCAATCCCAAAGTGATCTAGGCATTTCTCTAACGGATCTTCTAACAAAGTGTTTGGTAATGACTCCTCGACTAATGTTTCTATCATGTTTACCTCTTCTATGCTCGAGTCATCTAGTTCAGGGGGTAGCTTACTAATATGAAAGACGTTCAGCTCAATAGTCATATTACCAAAAGACAAATTCATAATACCAGTTCGACAATTAATGATTGTTGTATTTTCAAATGTTGTTGTAGATAGTGGTGAAAACTGGGTTCTTTTTGAACTTGTGAAGGTAACTTTTTTTTTTAAGATTTAAACAAATAAATAAATGAAGGAAGTTAATAGTAATGTCAAGATTTTAGAAATATTAAGGCTCATGATTCACTATTACTTCAAGTTGATTTGTTATAAATAATATTTCAGAAATTATTATTAAGTTCTTTTTCTTATTAAATCACTTTTTAATTTAAAAGGTGTCCAAATATTTAGTTGTAATCCTTAAGCATGATTTATCAAAGAATTATTCTAAGCATAAAACATCAAACAGATTCACAACTAATTAAGAAAACCATTTTATCCTTTTTTTATATTTATCCAAGTGAATTAAATAAAGTAAATAATTAAAGAAATTATAAATAAAAATATTACCAATCAAACATGAGTGAATAGATCCTCCATTGCCTCAATCACCAAGAATTTAGCCTCTCATCATGTTGGAAAAATACTCAAAAGATTTTATTAATGCTCAAAAGTTGAGTACAAATGATGAAATAAAAAGAAATCGTTTTAAGGCTGTCCTTTGCGACACACATGAAGCGTCAGGGAAGAACGATACAAATGAAGTGCTGTAAGCACTGTTTCTAAGTCGCGAGAAAGGAATTGGAAATTGTCGCAGTTAAGCGACACCTTTCAACGACTTTCCTGGAGCGTATTTTGTTCTTCGTCAACAAACTACACCAGCAGAACTCTTCTCCAAGAACCGTTCTACCATGTCAGAAAATATGCTCATCATGCAACGCTGAAAAGTCGAAGGGGCATTACATAGCCCGAAAGGCATGCGTCTATACGCAAAGGTACCAAAGGGACAGGTAAAAGTGGTTTTCTCCTGGTCTTCTGGGGCAATAACGATCTGATTATATCCAGAGTAGCCATCTAAAAAGCAATAGTGACTATGTCCAGCTAATCTCTCTAGCATCTGGTCGATAAAGGGAAGGGGAAAGTGGTCCTTCCTAGTGACCTTGTTCAATTTCCTATAGTCAATACAAACACGCCAACCCGTGGTCACTCGAGTCGGGATTAACTCATTGTTATCATTCTGGACTACAGTAATACCAGATTTCTTGGGACAACCTGAACGGGGCTGACCCACTTACTGTCTGAAATAGGGTAGATAATGCCTACATATAATATCTTAAGAACCTCAGTTCGAACTACTTCTTTCATATTAGGGTTTAGTCGACGTTGCATGTCCCTAGAAGGTTTGGTGTCTTCCTCTAAATAGATCTGATGCATACAAACAGTAGGACTTATACCCTTAATGTCTGCTATGGTCCACCCTAAAGCTTCCTTGTTGTTTTGAAGGACGGTTACTAGCCTACTTTCCTGATCTCTATCCAAGTCGGAAGAAACAATCACAGGTAAAGTCTCAGACGGGCCTAAAAACACATACTTCAGGGTATCTGGCAATGGTTTTAGGTCCAACTTAGGAGGCTCTTCTAAAGAAGGAACTAGGGTAGACTTAGAAACTGGTAGTGGTTCGAACTTAGGTTTCCATTCATTACTAGTATCTAACAAAGGGGTTGAATCTAACAAAGCATTCACCTCATTAATTACATTATCATCATCAAAATCAATCCCAAAGTGAGCTAGGCATTTTTCTAATGGATCTTCTAACAAAGTGTTTGGTAATGACTCCTCGACTAATGTTCCTATCATATTCACCTCTTCTATATTCGAGTCATCTATTTCAGAGGGTAGCTTACTACTATTAAAAATGTTCAGCTCAATAGTCATATTACCAAAAGACAAATCCATAATACCATTTCGACAGTTAATGATCGCGTTGGATGTAGCTAAAAACGGGCGACCTAAAATCACTGGTATTTGGTTCTATGGGTCAGGGAAAGGTTGGGTATCTAGGATAACAAAATCCACTGGATAAATAAACTTTTCAACCTCTATGAGAACATCCTCGATTACACCACGAGGAATTTTAACGGACCTATCAGCTAACTGAAGTGTCATCTGGGTAGGTTTCATCTCACCAAGCCCTAGCTTAAGGTACACATGATATGGAAGTAAATTCACACTGGCTCCTAAGTCAAGCAAAGATTTCTCAACACGGTACTTACCTATTGTACAAGCAATGGTAGGGGACCCTGGGTCTTTATACTTAGGAGTTGTGGTATTCTGAATAATAGAACTCACATGACTAGCTATGAAAGCTTTTTTCTGGACACTGAGCTTACGCTTTCGCGTACACAAGTCCTTAAGGAACTTGGCATAAGAGGGAATCTGCCTAATTGCATCTAATAATGGAAGGTTGATATTAACCTGCTTAAAAACCTCCAATATATCATTAAAGTTGGACTCCCTCTTAGTCGGAACTAGCAGCTGGGGAAACGGGGCTCTGGTAACAAAGCCGGGCTCATCAGGACCCTTATTGGTCTCTTTGGAGACTCTATCAGTCTCCTCATTTTCTGGCTCAGACGGGTGAACTATAGCATGTTCACTATCAGGCATGGCAACCTTGTTATCAACTTTCTTTCCACTCCTAAGGGTTGTAACAGAGTTCACATGATTGTACGATTTCTCTCCTCTAGGGTTAGGATCAGTATGACTAGGGAACCTTCCTTCTTCACTCTCATTGATAAACTTAGATATTTGGCCGACTTGAAGCTCTAATTTAGCAAAAGACTGGGCACTATTCTTAAAATTCTGTTTGGTTTCCTCTTGAAAATTACCCTGGATTTTTACTAACATTTCCTGGCTTTGTGATAGCATCTCCTGGCTCTTCCTTAATATACTAAGGGTTTCCTCTAAGCTAGCTATTCTATTCTCAGATGGGTTCTGGGTCTGACCTGAACAGTTCTTAGTATAACCAAAACCTGGGGGAGGCTGAGAATTGCTAGACTGGCCTTGATTCTGGCCCTTAGACCAAGAGAAATTATGATGGTTTCTCCAACCAGGGTTGTAGGTCTCTGAGTAGGGGTCAAACTTCTGACGGTTTTCAAACCTAGCATTGTTATAGACAGCATGAGCTTGCTCTTCACTAACCTGACCTTCCCAGAATGAGTTATCGGGCTCTATTCCACAACTAGAGACTTGAGAGGCTCTATTAGGTTCAACAAGGGACCTATTTTTAGACTAACCCATTTCTAAAGCTTCTAACCTTCTGGACAAAGCAGCAAACTTAGCATCTGACGCAAAACTCGTATCTACCATATTGGTGCTACTTTTATTGACCAAGAGTCTTTTAGGGGGTTCAACACAAGATTCCCACTGTTGGGATTTTTCAGCGATAACTCCTAAGAAGGTAAAAACATCATCAACATTTTTAGTAGTGAACTCACCAGCGCACATAGACTCAACCATGGCTTTGGTTGAATAGTCTAAACCATCATAAATAATCTGTATGAGTTTCATATTATCAAATCCATGGTGAGGACACTGAGATAGGAGATCATTGAATCGCTCTAAAAACCTATAAAGAGACTCTCCCTCTTGTTGCACACTAGCACTAATTTTCTGCCTAACAGCTGATGTTTTATGCTTAGGGTAGAACTTCATATAGAAGGCAGCGATAAGTTCCTGCCATGTTTCTATGGATTCATACGGTAGGTTGTTCAGCCGGGTCTTGGCTTTGTCTCTCAAAGAAAAGGGAAACATCTTAAGTTTCAAGACTTCATCGGTAAGGTCCTTTATCCTAATTGTTCCACAAATTTCCTCAAAGTCCCTAATATGAACATAAGGGTTCTCGTCATCCTTTCCTAAGAATATAGGGATCATCTGAAGAATACTAGGTTTGATCTCAAAATTAGCCGTAGTGGTTGGCAATTTAATGCACAAAGCTCGGTTGGTCCTAGTTGGGAACATGTAATCTTTCAAAGTTGCCATCGTTGGCACAACTGGAGTACTAGGGGTAATTTCGTCACGAAGAGACAGATTCTCAAAACTGAAGTTTCCAAAAACAGGGCTCTCCAAAGAAGAGTCTTCGAGCTCCCTGCTTAAATCAGAAGAACTACTAGGTTTTTCGCTAATCAATCGACCTATAGTATCTCTTTTCCAAGCCCTATTAAAAAAATCGGGCATACACTAAAAAGAATTCAAAAAGAAATAAAAATCCTAACAGGAAGGTTTTAGCAATCACACAACAGGCTGACTCGACTTTACCACAGCAAACCTAAAGATTTCTAGCAAACAACAAGCATGATGGCTCCACTTAGATTGTTTCTAGACCAGCTTCTAATCCTTCGAAAGGGAATTCGTTACAATTTAAGCAAACCCCTATGGAATCAATCCGAGTTAAAGTAATTTGAATAGAGGCGAGAGAAGCTCAGTGGAGCTTTGATACCCAAAACCTCACCGATCCGATGCGGCGCAGTCACGCATTCAACTCGCAGAAACCGTCAAGAACTTTGAGGTATGCTTAAAAGAGTAACCAATATTTTTCGAATGATTGTCCTGTTAAGCTCGATACCCTATAGGTCTCTTTCTAATCAGATTTTAAAGCTTGGGTTCGCGTTAGGTTTTGTTCTCCTAAAGCGGGCAAGAAGGGAGCGGTGATGAAATCTGAACCCTTATCTTGTTTAGGCCAGGCCTTGCCCTTTACTAGGAATATAAAAAAAGTCTGGTTCGTCCTCAAACAATTATCACCTTAAGGAATACAGTAACTCGCTTGCAGGGGATTCGCGAGTGTTTCGATTAGACTTACCTCCCGTACCAGACGGGCGATGAACCGTTGAAGTCGACTCGGGCCACGACTCCTATGTCGTGTGCGAACCCGAGGGGCTGAGGTGATATTGTAATCACCGTCCTTCCCTGCACACAGTTTATATTTAAGGGTACCCTTCCGTAGGGTAAAAAAAAATTAATGTCCCAAAATTAATGTCCAAAGTCCATAAAAAAATACAAAAGAAAAGAAAGTCTAAAAAAAATTACAAAAATAAAAATGTCTCTCTTTTTTTTCTCTCTTTTTATCAAAAAAATAAATAAAATTCTTCTTCTTTTGCTCCTTTTGCTTTGCCTTTTACTCCAAGTCTTTAAATGTCCACCAAAAATTGTGGCAAAAATTTCTTTCGCTCCAACTTCAAGAATCTGAAAGAAAAAGACAAAAAACCAGAAACGTAAAGAAGAACAAATAAATAAATAAAAATAAATCTAAAAAATGCTAACTAAACACAGGTCCGCGTCGGCGACGCCAAAAATTTGATGGATTTCAAATAGTGATTGTAGTTGTAGTGGTAAAAAGGGTCTTTTCAGACTTGTGAAGAAAACAATTTTTCTAGATTTAAATTAAACATGCAAATAAATAAAATAGTTCAAACCTTTAGAGAAAATACCAAGACTAGGATTCCACCATTGACCAATTAAATAGTAAACTCTAAATAATATTCATGCAATTCTATCTTTAAAAATAATTCTAATATTTGCCTCAAATATATTTTTGAAGTAATAATTGTAATCACAAAGTATAAAACATCAAAAGTTTTTAAAACCTAGCATGCTTCATCAAAATAATTCACAACTATTCAATAAAAACTAATATTTCAAATTCAATTCCATGCAAATAATCAAATAATAATATTGCAATAAATAATAAAATTAGAATTATACCAATCAATATGGATCAATGGCTTCCTCCGTCGTCTCGGCTAATGGGTTTAGCTCCTCATCCCAAAAACATAATCATAAGATGTATTCATGGCTTAATAATGTGTTTTTATTGATGAAAATGGTGTAAAAAGAAGTTTGCAACGCTGTATAAATGTTACAGCGTAACTGTTACAATGGTATTGCAGCTTATAATCGACACAAGTGAACTGCAGTAGAAAAATGACACCTATTTCTCGCTGTAAGCACTGTTGAAGAACGACACTTCAGAAGCGTCTGTTCTTCGTCTTCTTCTTCCTCCTCGAGCAGCAGCAGCAACAACAACAAATTCTCTGTAACTTCTTTGTTTCCGGCTCTAAACTCCTCCTAACTCTCTCCTAAAACTTTCCAACCCCTCTAAGACTCGAAGCAATGCTATATATATCCAACAGGACCAAAATTCTCGTGCAAATCCGAGAGTATTTCTCTTTTTTTCTTCTCGAGCAGTTGAGAGAATAATCTCCTTTCTGTTGCTTTGTACGCGTCCTATGGCCAATTTACGCTCCAAAATTCTCTTAAGACTTGAACAAGACTAGGTGCATAGTTATCTAGCGTAAAAGTCTTCCACAAATCTCTCACAAATATTTGAAAGTGAACAGCACGGTACTGTCCTGTTTGGACTTTGATCCATTCTCCCGGTCATTCCAGCCCAATTGGTTGGGTTAAATTGCTTATACTGATATTTTTATAGTCTAGGAAGTCCAGCCCAGTGAAAATCCGATGTTGAATCTCCTTAGAACTCGCTCAAATTCGAACCCCTAAAACTGTTCTTCTGCAGAGTTCTTTTCCCGCCAAAATCCAGTTTTGAAACTTTGAAGATGACCTCCCCCTATCCAGTTCCGGTGTCCCTTTAGTACATGCCCTGAAATGGGGTGCCCCTTATCCAAATTAGGGGTGCCTTTAGCAATTCTTCTGGGATATTTTCCGCACTTTTTCGGGGTTCCTCCGGGGTATTTCTGGGGTACTTCCGGTACACTTCTGGAGAGCTTCCGGTATGCTATCTACGGAGGTCCAAATGCCATATTTTTAGCCAATTTCGCCGCAAAACCTTATTTTTCCAAAAACACCTACAAATAAATAAAATAACCAAATAAGTACAAAATCGAGCACTAACACTATATACAATTGAGATATATTAGACACATAAACGCGTCTATCAGTGGTATAGTTCAACTGGGCATCATTCAGAGTTTTGCTAGCATAGTAAATCATATGAAGTAATTTGTTTTCTCGCTGACCTAGCACAACACCAATAACACAATCTGAAGCATCACACATGATCTCAAAGGGTAGGTTCCAGTTGGGTGCCTGGACTATGGGGGCGGTAGTGAGTAAAGTCTTAAGCTTCTCAAAAGCCTCTAAACAAGCATCATCAAAGACAAACTTAACATCTTTTGCAAGCAAATTGCAAAGAGGTCTAGACATCAAGCTAAAATCCGTAATGAAACGACGATAAAAACCAGCATCCCCTAAGAATGACCTGATATCTCTTACGGTTTTTGGGACCGGTAAAGTTTTAATAAGGTCAACTTTGGCTCTATCTACCTCTATACCCTTTGAAGATACAATATGCCCTAGAACAATTCCTGAACGAACCATAAAGTGACATTTCTCCCAATTAAGCACTAAATTCTTTTCCTTACACCTAGTCAAAACTAATGACAAATGATGCAAGCACTCATCGAAAGACGAACCAAACACTGAAAAATCATCCATAAAGACCTCTAAGAACCATTCTACCATGTCAGAAAATATGCTCATCATGTAACGCTGAAAAGTCGCAGGGGCATTACATAGCCCGAAAGGCATGCGTCTATACGCAAAGGTACCAAAGGGACAGGTAAAAGTGGTTTTCTCCTGGTCTTCTGGGGAAATAACGATCTGATTATATCCAGAGTAGCCATCTAAAAAGCAGTAGTGACTATGTCCAGCTAATCTCTCTAGCATCTGGTCGATGAAGGGAAGGGGAAAGTGGTCCTTCCAAGTGACCTTGTTCAATTTCCTATAGTCAATACAAACACGCCAACCCGTGGTCACTCGGGTCGGGATTAACTCATTGTTATCATTCTGGACTAGAAATCTACGCCTATTAAGGATAGCACTAACCAATCTAAGTGGATGGAAACATTTTTGTTTTAGGAGTTGAGGAACCAGTCTGACTAGATGAAAACATCTATAGAGTCTATTCATAAAAGCACAGAGCTCAGGTGTTAGAAATAACATAATAGTTTCGTCATTTCTCGTCGAGTCCTTTTCACTTTCTATTTTTTCTTTTATTTCAAGTGATTTGGTGGGGCACACGATTCAAGTTGTTACCTTTTCTAGGGTGAAATAGAGTGACTGAGTTACCTTTTCGTTCCCCGGCAGCGGCGCCAAAAATTTGCTGTATTTTCAAATGTTGTTGTAGATAGTGGTGAAAACTGGGTTCTTTTCGAACTTTTGAAGGTAACTCTTTTTTTTTAAGATTTAAACAAATAAATAAATGAAGGAAATTAATAGTAATGTCAAGATTTTAGAAAGATTAAGGCTCAGGATTCACTATTACTTCAAGTTGATTGGTTATAAATAATATTTCAGAAATTATTATTAAGCTCTTTTTCTTATTAAATCACTTTTTAATTTAAAAGGTGTCCAAATGTTAAGTTGTAATCATTAAGCATGATTTATCAAAGAATTATTCTAAGCATAAAACATCAAACAGATTCACAACTATTAAGAAAACCATTTTATCCTTTTTTTTATATTTATCCAAGTGAATTAAATAAAGTAAATAATTAAAGAAATTATAAATAAAAATATTACCAATCAAACATGAGTGAATAGATCCTCCATTGCCTCAATCACCAAGAATTTAGCCTCTCATCATGTTGGAAAAATACTCAAAAGATTTTATTAATGCTCAAAAGTTGAGTACAAATGATGAAATAAAAAGAAATCGTTTTAAGACTGTCCTTTGCGACACACATGAAGCGTCAGGGAAGAACGATACAAATGAAGTGATGTAAGCACTGTTTCTAAGTCGCGGGAAAGGAATAGGAAATTGTTGCAGTTAAGCGACACCTTTCAACGACTTTCGTGGAGCGTATTTTGTTCTTCGTCTTCAACTACACCAGCAGAACTCTTCTCTTCTCTGCGTGATTTTCTTTTGATTCTCTCGACTCCTAAACTTTTCCCCAAGACTCCCCAAACTTGCTAAACTCTTTATCCTTGTATTTATAGTGTTTTAGAACAAAAATATCCGACCATAACACCGTATAATCTCCCATTAATCCCGTCATTGCTGGCTGCCCATATTTAACAATAATTTCCATCTTTGGCTTCTACACACGTTAGATTTGATCCTGCACGCTCTAGTTAGCCTTCTCCACGTCTCAGCACTCTTTTAACGCTATTAGAACTCCTCCATGCACACAAGAACTTCAATTTTGCTCGTGTTACAGTACATGTGCTCTGTTTGGGGTGTGTGAATCATCACGCGTTTTCCAGCCAATTCCGATCAAACCCACTGCCCAAAATGTGTTCCTTAACCTATATCACATCTCTCTATCAAATTTCAGCCATTGAATCGACCCGTAACCCCTTCATTTTTGTGATCAAACTTCTGCCAGTTGAAAATTTCATTTCCCGCCAAAAAACAGTTTTCAATCGAAGAAGAAAGGGTGTCCCCCTATCCTGAACTGGGGTGAGAATAGCAGGTGTCCACTGAGGTTCCCCTTAACCGATAGTGAGAGTCCGAATAACAATTGTCCTTCAAGGGTGCCCCGGGCAACTTTTCGAGCCGAATTTTCCAAAAATGTTTATTTCCTAAAAATACATAAAAACACAATATTAGTACAAAAATAGAGTTCCAACAATACGGACATTGAGGACAAATTAGACACAAAAATGCGTCTATCAATGATCGCATTGGATGTTGCTAAAAATGGGCGACCTAAAATCACTGGTATCTGGTTCTCTGGGTCAGGGACAGGTTGGGTATCTAGGATAACAAAATCCACTGGATAAATAAACTTGTCGACCTCAATAAGAACATCCTCGATCACACCACGAGGAATTTTAACGGACCTATCAGCTAACTGAAGTGTCATCTGGGTAGGTTTCATATCACCAAGTCCTAGCTTGAGGTACACATGGTATGGAAGTAAATTCACACTGGATCCTAAGTCAAGCAAAGCTTTCTCAACACGGTATTTACCTATTGTGCAAGAAATGGTACGGGACCCTGGGTCTTTATACTTAGGAGTAGTGGTATTCTGAATAATGGAACTCACGTGACTAGCTAGGAAGTCTTTCTTTTGGACACTAAGCTTACGCTTTCGTGTACACAAGTCCTTAAGAAACCTGGCATAAGCGGGAATCTGCTTAATCGCATCCAACAATGGTAGGTTGATAGTTACCTCCTTAAAAGCCTCCAATATATCATTAAAGTTGGATTCCCTCTTAGTTGGAACTAGCAGCTGGGAAAACGGGGCTCTGGGAACAAAGCCGGGCTCAGCAGGACCCTCATTGGTCTCTTTAGAGACTCTATCAGTCTCCTCATTTTCTGGCTCAGAAGGGTGAACTACAACATGTTCACTATCAGGCATGAGAATCATATTGTCAACTTTCTTTCCACTCCTAAGGGTTGTAATAGAGTTCACATGATTGTACGATTTCTCTGCTTTAGGATTGGGTTGAGTTTGACTAGGAAACTTACCTTTTTCCCTCAAAGATTCATTTATCTGACTAACCTGGTTTTTTAACTCAGAAATAGCTTGGGAGTTAGCATAACCTATATTTTTACTTTCTTCTATCCCTTGAGCAATCATTAGGTTGATCTTATCAGAGTTTTTAATAAACGGGGCTAGATTGTCTTCTAAACTTGTGATCTTTTTATCCGAAGGGTTCTGAAACTGGGGTTGACCCGAAGAGTTCTTAGCATAACCAAAACCTGGGGGAGGCTGAGAATTACTAGACTGACCTTGATTCTGTCCCTTAGACCAAGAAAAATTAGGATCGTTTCTCCAACCAGGGTTGTAGGTTTCTGAGTATGGGTCAAACTTCTGACGGTTCTCAAACCTAGCGTTGTTATAGACATCATGGGCTTGTTCTTCACTAACATGACCTTCCCAAAACGATTTATTGGGCTCTACTCCACAACTAGAGACTTGAGCGGCTCTAATCCTATCACCAGGTTCAACAAGAGACCTATATTTAGGCTGATTCAATTCCAAAGCTTCTAACCTTCTATACAAAGAAACAAACTTAGCATCTGACTCGAAGCTTGTATCTACCACATTGGTGCTACTTCTATTGACCAAGAGTCTTTTAGGGGGTTCAACACAAGACTCCCACTGTTGGGATTTTTCAGCAATAGATCTTAAGAAGGTAAAAACATCATCAGCATTTTTACTGGTGAACTCACCAGCGCACATAGACTCGACCATGGCTTTGGTCGAATAGTCTAAACCATTATAAATAATCTCAACAAGTTTCATCTTATCAAATCCATGGTGAGGACACTGGGATAGGAGATCATTGAATCTCTCTAAAAACCTATAAAGAGACTCTCCCTCTTGTTGCACACTAGCACTAATTTTCTGCCTAACAGCTGCAGTTTTATGCTTAAGGTAGAATTTCATATAGAAAGCAACAACAAGTTCCTGCCATGTTTCAATGGACTCAGGTGGTAGGTTGTTCAGCCAGGTCTTGGCTTTATCTCTTAAGTAAAAGGGAAACATCTTAAGTTTCAAAACTTCATCGGTGAGATCTTTTATTCTAACTGTCCTACAGATTTCCTCAAAGTCCCTAATATGAAAATAAGGGTTCTCATCATCTTTTATTAAGAACATAGGGATCATCTGAAGAATACTAGGTTTTATCTCGAAATTAGCCGTATTGGATGAAAATTTAATGCACGAAGCTCGGTTGGTCCTAGTTGGGAACATGTAATCTTTCAAAGTTGTCATCGCTGGCACAGCTGAAGTACTAGGGGTACTTTCCTCACAAAGAGACAGATATTCAAAACTGAAGTTTCCAAAAACGGGGCTCTCAAAAGAAGAGTATTCGAGCTCCCCGCCTTCAAAATACCTACAAACACACAAAACACCAAAATACCTACAAACACACAAAACACCAAAATAAGTACGAAATCGAGTACTAACAATACGAAACATTGAGGACAAATTAAACACATAAATGCGTCTATCAATATCATCCTTGTTACTTATTGTTAAAAATAATTCAAGAAGCATAAATCAAAAATACAATAGTCTTGTCCATCAAAAGTCAGAGTTCACCCCTCGGAATGAACTCCAACTTCTATATTGTATCCAGAGTTGAAAGATAAGCGTACCCAAATACACCACAATCTTTAAATTATCCACCTATAAGTCCTCTTACCGAAAGTGATTGTCTATGGACAAAGTCGAGACTATACTACAATCGGTACTCACACTTTGTGTGATCGTCTATGGATACGAGATCGAGACAATACCACAATCAAAGTGTGATTACTTGATAATAAGTTCGGACTTAACCAAAATCTAAAGGATCACTATCAAGTAATACGGAGTTAACATTTGTGTATTTTACTTTTAATTATAATAAACAATTATAATTGCGGAAATAGAAAAGTAAAAGACACATCAAGATTTTGTTAACGAGGAAACCGAAAATACAGAAAAACCCCGGGACCTAGTCCAGAATTGAATACTCTCAGAATTAAGCCGCTATACAAAATCTAACAAACTTCATATAGTTGAGACCAAAACACTAAACCAATAATTCACCTAGTTTCTTCAGTATCCCTGCGCTTCCGACATTCAATAAGTGCACGAACTGGAATAATTCCTTTGGATCGTATTCCAAACATTAAAGGAACAAAAAATATTCTTGGTAACAACTCTCTTGATTCTTACAGATGAAGATATCTCAAGTCATAAGCAAAGGCGCTTCTGCTTAACTAATAAACTCCTTTTCCTGGTCAGATCAATCTATCCAACAACTACCGAAGTAGAAGAGTTTAGATTTGCAATCAATCAATATAGAATCAAAAAAGAAACTATAAGGTGATGCCGATCTTACCCAACTAGTCAATCGAATAAATCCGATTCTAGTTGGATCCCAGCCGATCAAGGTTTGTGCACACCCAAAGATATAGAAACCAAATCAGAAATATTCTTTGTCTTCAAATGTTCTTTAATCTTCAATAAAAACCTTCACAACACCACTTCAATCTCTTGTGATCAATCACGCACAGAACGGAGTCTGTTAACAATGGATTATCACAAGACGTATTTAGATCTACAAACAGTTCTAAATATCTCGTCGACACTTCGATCTAGTTTGAGTGAATCTTCTATCAGAAGAGAAGATTCTCAAAAATAAACAAACCATGTGCAATCAAAGTTCAACAACCGTTAGTCAATCAAAACAATCGAAAACTAAAATAAACTGCAATTATCCAGTTTCCCACCAACGGTACTCGTAGATCGCTTCTTGATCCCACAAAAGTCTTTAAACGGGCGGTCGTAAGAGATTTCTCCTAATTAGAGTATTTTCCTCTCCGAATAGACGGCTCCACCAAAAAAAAAAATGAAGTTTGCCTGGCTCTTAGGATAGTTTGCTCGAAATGCAAACTTGGGTATTTATATACCAAGGATGTTTGGACACCAAGGAATTTCCAAAACCGAATATTCTCAAGATATGCACTAAATGCCCAAATCGGTTTTCATATTCCTGGAAATGCTTTGTCCAATATTTACCGAAATCTCACTAGAAAATCTCCAATTAGTAAACATACATTACCAATTTTTATTTTCCAAAGATATGCATTTAATTGCTGGTAATTAAAATCATATAAAACTAATAACCTTAATTAAAATATTCTTAATTTATTTCGGTCAGGGATCTCCTTGAGTTATTAATGAATATGTTTGAACAATAAAAGATAAGAATTACTGAACATGTTTAAAGTATGTCGATATCTTTTATTTGTAAATCCTCTTTCATATTTACAATCTTGGAATCGATTATACCACATTTCCAAACAAGTTTAGAATTGGTTCATTTGTATTCCAAGACAACTATGTGATTGATCAAATATCAAATCACTAATCATGGGTTTACGGTTATACCAAACACAAGGATCGATTCTACCTTAATATGGTTACTGGGACCGGTTACATCAGTTACTAGGATCGGTTACATCAATTACCAGGACCGGTTACCATATTCTCATGGTATTACTTGTGATCAGTTACACAAGTCACTAGGATCGGTTACACCAATTACTAGGACAGGTTACACCAATTACAAGGATCGATTACACACCTTTTTTGTGATCGGTAATATCAATTACTAGGATCGTTTACACCAATTACAAAATATCGATCATACCATCTTAGGTGATTACTTAGGATCAGTTACACTAATAAAAGTCATACCAAATCATAAGTCAAGCACTGTGACTAGTTTTACCAAGATACATAACAAGTTATGATCGGTTCTGCTAACTCATACATATTGGTAATCCAAATATATGCAATGAATAAAAATACCAATAAGCCTGGCGATTTCCCTTTCGATTCATAAAACAAGTTCATGAATGTACTTCCTTTAAACAAATGTAAACATTGTTTCCTAGGACTAAATCTTCACCTTTACCCATACACATAATCACAATAGAATTCATACGACTATGTAGATGTCTTATATATGAAGTTCAAAAGATAAGCGTTATACTTCGTATTCTAATTCCTTAACACTATGATCATATGATCATGTCTTACTACTAGAGTATAATCATTCACAGCTTCGCAGTTATGTTTTCAATATAGCACGACTTGAAGGATATGTTAGGAATGAAACAGTTCAAGTCAAAATATTACTAACCTCAAGAGGAAGGATGATGTCGTCGTTTTAGCTTGTTACTTCTTCACATTCTTCAGGTCTTCAAGTAATACTTGTATGTCTCATAATCCTAATCTTTCTAGTCTAACCTATACGAAGTTGTCTCTAGTTAGATAATCAAGCGACTCTTTAATTGAGTTTTGATTCACTAAAATATGACAACCAAACTTGACATACCAACGCTTGGTGGGTTCTACCGAGCTATGCTCTAATAAACCCCCCTTGTCAATTTTAGTGACAAAACTCTTAATACATATGGATAAACAAATTACAAAAATTCATTACACATACTTGATTCTAAGTTTCAACAACACAATACCCTGCATATATTCAATCCATAAATGCCGTTGTTGACATTTGAATAACAAAGCTAATACTTCCCCTAAAGGCAAGATAGGTAGATTTTCAATCCGAACATCTTTGTTATTCTCCTTTTGTAGTCAAGATAACTACAATAACAATATGATATGTTGCTCCCCCTTAGTCAATGCTTTACTCTTTCGTTAGATATAACGTTTAAGCACAATTGTCCTTTCCTTAGTGATTACAAATCACTTGTTTACTCCATATATTTCTCCCCCTTTTTGTCACCAAATGACAAAGGTTCGGGCAAATAAAGGTTAAACCGAAAGGACCTTACAAATCTAAAAGACTTGTACAACCTATAAGAGTTAAGAACGAAGGTTTCACATACCATTTTAGATAACCAATGTCAAAACTGAAACTACAAATAATTTAGTTTTAATATGTTATCAAGGAAACAATTTCCTGAAGTAATTTTCCCTAATAGTTTAACAAATTGACTAAGAAACTTAGTTTCCCTGCTAAACTGATTGCACAAATACAATCTCTTATTTCGATAAGACCAAAATAACGATCAGAATTAACTTTATATTTCTCATCTGGCTCTAATTATTCAGAAAATAACTTAGACCTTTCACTTTGGACAAGAGAAATACTAGGTTAGTTAAATAGTATTTCTTGTCAAGGCATTCAATTAGACTTGAATAATCGAATCCTTTACTTTGATAAGTCTAACTAAGATCAGAATTAATTTAGTTTCTCTTATCCGGAATCAAATTGGACTAAACAAATGATCCCGTATTTTGTGAAGCCATAAACAATACATACAAACCAAATAAATTGACTTGCACAATTATTTCTCTTAACCAGAAGCAATTGAAACAACATAGACATTAAAGCACTGCAATTGCACCGAAATTTTATTAAGCCAAAAACAATTGATACCAAACAATAAAGAAAGATATCAAACCAGTTTTTATTAACCGGAAATAATTGAATCACACACACACATATCCATATACACGTAATGGAATAAAAATCAATTGTACCGAATTTTGTTAAGAAAAAGCAAAATATATGCAATAAAATCAGACTTTTCTTAAACATGAAAACGATTAACTAACAAATTCGTTACCTCAGATTCCGCATCCTCTTCTCCCCAGAAAGATATATCATTAAGCCCAAGTTCAAGTTAGAACTCTCCCCCATTATGTTGTCATCCTCTCGCAAGAACAAAAGAACAAAAATAAAGGACAACCTTTACCAGAGAAAGGTTGAAACGGTTTTACCTAATGCGTGCCAATAGAAAAAGTTGAAAAACCGAAACACATATGTTTGTGCTAAACACAACTCATGTAAACACAAATTGATTCAATACGTTGTGACTTTTTACATATGAGTCTCAATCGGAACACCTTATGATCCTTTGATAAAGCCTACCAACAAGGGCTAGAACTTAATCCCGCTAAATCAAAAAGCCACACAAACCATAAGGTTTCACATATATGAGATCGAATATTAAGGTTAAGAAAACCGAAATCAAACATCCCATAAACACATAACAATAATATATAACATTCAAGCACAAGCTATGTAATCGGGAAAACTATCACACAAAAAAATATAAAATAATGATTTTATTCACTAATAGATAGTTTTATTCAGCAATAAATCTTATACAATAATTGAAATAATCAAAAACTGATGTTTATTTTGTTGAATTAAGTATTACAACATATAACTTAATCTCTAGTGGTGCTCTTATTTTTCACTGAAGTTTCTTCAGTGTTCAACTCTTGAAGCATGTCTCGAGGGACTTGTCTGCAACCACTTCCTGTTTTTCAAGTTTTTGAACTTGAACCCTCATATCAACCAGATCAGCTTTTGCTTCCTCAATCTTGTCCTTGAGCCAATCTTGACGAAGAATCGTCATTATGAGGTTGGTTCTTAGTTCTTCAAAACCTTGGATATAGCCAATCATACTAACAGAACGTATCCACTTGATTTTTGTTGGATCTTTGAAGGTTGTAAGCCAATAGACATGACTCATCTTGTGATCCAGCAGAACTATCAGAATCATAACCAGGCATGATTTTTGATATGATTTTCTTCATCCTTTCTGTATTGATTCCTTGACAATCCTTAACCTTTTGAGCTTCCTCCTTATTGACCTTTATAACACTGCGAGTTTGTAACACCCCGTAATTTTCTTAATACGATTTTGGCGCATAAAACCCACCCATAATATTTTGTTCGGACTGTAGTTTAAATCTTAATTTATAAAGAATAAATATTTAGTTTTAATTGTATTTATGATTGCCAAAATAAAATGAAATAATAAAAATGATTTTTAAATTATGGTGAATGTGTGCATTGTGGGTTGTGTGTATATATATATATGTATCTTTGCTAATTTTGGTGTCGCTATTATATTATTATGTGTTTGGGGTGCATGTACTTTAATATTGGGTGTGTTTATAAAATAGTATGTCCCTTATTAAAATTTGAGTGGTATATAATAATTGGTTAGGGTTTTTATTCACAAATATGTGAATATAAGAAAAAAGAAATCAAAAAGGAGCCGTCACTTTCATCTTCTCAAACTTTCTTCTCTTTTGTCTCCTAGCACAAAAAACCAAAAACACTTTTAGTCATCACTTTCATCTCTCTTTCCTTCTAATTTTTTATCTTTTCCTTTTTCTTTAAACAATAAAAAGAAAACAAAAAGTAAAAAGAAAACCCAAGCTATTAATCCTTCTTCTTCTTGGAAATTGTGCATGCCTTCTTTGGATTTGGATTGATTCAAGAGTTTAGGATTTGCTAAAAAGGCAGGGAGTTTCTACCTAATACAAAAATCAAAACCTATTTTAGCATTATAATTATATTGATTCCCTTTTCATTTTTATGATAATAATCATGATGGTTGTTTTAAATTTATTAAGTTGTTTTCTTCGTATAAATTGATTTATTTATGAAATTTTGTATATTGATTATTAACCATTATTATTAGATTATTCTAGGGGGGAAAATATGGCTACCCCAATTTTGGAATTTTTTATAGTAGGAGCCCACCATTAAGATACCCTATATTAGAAACCAAAAATTAGTTTTCAAACTACTAATTTTACTATACTAACCTTTTACTATAATAATTATATGTTGTAGAGCTTGTAGCCCATGGATGTGCGGCCCAATATAATATCTAGGGTTCTCTTCTTACTTGTATATAAAACATACTATGCTATGTAATATGGTTGTTGTTGCTATCAATAAGAACCCTCTTACCGTTTCTCATACTCTTCCTCTTCTCCTAAGTTCCTCTAAAACACGTTATCGTGCATGAAGCTTTACCATAGAGCTACATTGGATTGATTGGTTTATTTTTTTCTACACAGATTAACGTCACGTTAATGTTGCAATTGCTAGAATCAAATCAGATAAGTTGGATCTAATTTTTTTTTCCTTTCCCTGTTTTTGGTTTCGACATATTCAATGTTAAATCCCTAGTGAAAATTAATTTGATATGTCTGTTCTATATCCGTGATGAAAATTAAGCTACATCTGTGCATTCCTTATGAATAGATTTGAATTTTATAATATCTTTTTTGTCTATGCATCGATCTGTATTATATAATATTAGATTATCACGGATATCTTCTTTGTTAATATTAGATTATGCTTGTGCATCCTATGTCCATCGATTTGAAGTTTTATATTTATATGCATATGTTTGTTTATGGAATGGATGAGTATGTTTGTTTATGGACTGGATTTGAAATATTTTATAATAATATACGTGTGCTTGATTGTGCGAGTATGGATTTCGATTGTTGTTTATGGGATGATAATCTTGGAATCATCTGGGAAAGAGCCGAAGGTTTAGCTGTTCGTATCCTCTGGGAAAAGAGGAGAAAGAAACGCATCTGTTCCGATGTGGGAGAAAACACCTCAGACCGGTCCGACCCAACTCAGCCCGGTCCGACTCGGTTCGTCCTGTTCCCGAACTGTTCCTGTCCCGTACTATTCCTGTCATGTACTGTTCCTGTCCTGTACTGTTCCAACCTGTACTGTTCCTGTCCTGTACTGATCTGATTTGGGGCTTGAGGTCGTGCACGAATAAATCCGTTCCGGTTCTGTCTATATGCAGCGGGAATCAAAATGGGAGGTATGTAACTAATACGGGGTGTTTACACTGAATATTCGTTGGGATTATTTATCTGATTTTTAGAACATGCCTAGTTGAGTATTTTCTTATGATAAGTCCTTAAACAATCAATTTAAATTATGAAGGTTGACTCGTTCATTAAGAATTTTGGTTAATGTTATTTTGTTCTCTTGAATATATGATATTGGTTATGGTTGAATGATGTATTTTTTTTAATTGGTTGTACCAACTCAATTCCAATGTATTTATTTGGGGTTTAGAAGTACTTGAGCACCATTATTTTGTACTTGATATGTTCTTCCCAAATTTGAATGTTCTGTGGGATGTAAGCCGCTTGCTCGACTATTAAGGAGTCGGTAGTTTCAAAACATTCTCACATGTATTCCAATTTTTGCGGAAGAACTCACAAAAGACGATATGAGTCATAAAATTTTCATTTCTCTACTTCATCCATAATACTAACGAACCGGTATATGTTGAAGTATGAAAACAAAAGTATTATCTTTAGTAATATATTCAACCTAAAGTAATTGGTTGACATGTGTAGTGGCATTCTCTTGGAATATTGAGATAAAGAAATTTCTCAAATTAAGCTAAATGTAGCAAAATTGAAAATGAAAAAAAAAAACCAAATTAATGAGGGTTAGACGTACCGATTCATATAAAGCATGTGAAAATGGACATATATATCATGTGAAAAAAATATTTTATTTTTTTCCCCAGCAGTAATGACACCAAATTATAGGTATCAATTGAACATGGGATCAGTTAAAATGTAATTCTAGCTCCCATCATAAATAAAAGAGTTGGAAACGCACATGGTCATAGGTGTTGGTATATACAATGTAATGTGTACATATATCATGGTAACAACCAATTTTCACATCAACTTAAATGGCAATAAGAACTTTGCCTGGCCAATCGAGCGCAACACTGCTCATTTTGTTTTTCAAGATAGAACAAAGACGTCGCAAAATCTCTAGATGTACCAAGAGATAATCACACCTTGTTAAATTCCACGTAACCGTGCAAATGGATATCATGTGGAACATCAAAATGATGAGAATGTAATTGATTGCATCTTTTATAATCTCTAATATATTTAGAAGGAAATATATTTTAGAGAAACTAATGAGTCAATCTAGTGCAATGTAATTCACTATAATATTTGGATTATTGAATCCATATTGACTCCGACGATGAAATGTTGGAAACTGACTCATACAAACGTTGGGTATAACCATAAGGAAACTTTGGTTTTGACAATTTGAGTGAACGAAAATGGGAAAAATATTGACAGAATGCAAAGTGACGGCATATCTCTCAATAAGTGTTTTCTAAATTACAAGATGCACAACCCCCCTTCCCATTATGCTTTTAGGTAAGAAAGCATATCACTCATTTTTACAATGTCTTCAGTAAAACAGGATCGATATCCTAAGATGCAAATGGTAAAAATTCCATATTACATAGAAAACAAGGTGAAATTTAGAAAAATATTCATGCAGAAAGCGGACCATTAAAGTGACTGATGGATCTGGTGAATGTTTTGACATTTTGGACTAGTTATAGTTTCCAAGAAATTTGTGTTTGAAAACTCCTAGCACATATTGCACAATTAAAAGTGCAAAGGCTAACCACCCTTGTTAATGATAGAGAATTTACATCAAAAGGACCTGATGAATATTGCATGTTTAATAGGATCAATATAGAGCATCTTATACTCAATGGTCTCGCAGAGGCTACCATCAAAGGTTACAGATGGTGTCTAAGGAATAGGTTATGCGTACCAATCTACCTTTTATTGCTTTGGGGATATGAAATATTACGCACATCTTTACTTAGTTCGTTTTAGAACCCAATATTAGTCAACCTTTTCTGCTTACCAGTTGGTAACTGAATTTAAGCCTGAAATTTGTGTTCTTACGCATTTTTGGTTGCGCTATATATGTGCCATTACGAGTCCACATCGTACTATGATGGGTCACGAAATGATTAAGTAATTTTGTTGGATATTTACTCTCAACAATTATCTGCATTTTAAAAACTTTGGCAGGAGATCTCTTACTTCTAGATTTGCAGGTTATCACTTTAATGAGACAGTCTTCCCGTCGTTATGGGGAGATAATAAAGAAAAAGTATTTTCTAAGGGAACGACATGAACTGTCGTGGTGTGTTACCAATATGTCTCATATTGATTATTGTATTCCACAAATGTAAATGTGAAGTGACAAAGAATAATCAATTTTCAGAATGGAAACTGATGTCGTTAAAGTGACAAGATCACACATACCAGCTGCAAATATTCCTGCAAGGTTAGAATTCCTCAGTATGGGGTACACCATAGACTAAGGTGTTGCAACTACAGTTGGTGGAAGTGTAGTTGAGGCCGTGGCTCCATAAAGGAAGATGGAGAGACCACTAGATTCGATCAATGCTCACCTAGAAAGGAAGTAGATGAGTAAGGCACAACCTAATTTGTATCATTAATGAAATCATATCATTTGAGTGTCTCTGACTATGTCCATGAATCAATACTGGAGGACGCTCCGAAGTTTTAAATGATTCCAGAGAAAAATAAAATCCTGACGGATTATGAGAATACACATGAGTCAATGGAAGGATCATGCGTGCACAGTGATGATATAATCCATAAATAGTTGCTCCAGAAATAGAACACAATGAGATCGAACCATGCTTTATTTTGATTAATTTCAAATAAATAGCATATTTGGCCTACACAATCCAGGTAGAACTTAGTTCTTTGACAAATATACAGGTATTTGGTGTGGTAGTGTTAACCAACCAAGTGTAAAGCCTATTGGACAAACATAATTAATTTGTCATAAAATATAATGAGAAGAAAGTAGTCTTAAAGTAAAAAGACTCTCCTTGTGGCGCGAGGTTTCTCACAAATCCCTGGAATTGTTCACTTGTAATGAACGTTATAGAGTTCTGCTAATTAGTTAGCTTGGTAATTTCAATAGAACTTGAAATGCAGCATACATATGTGGTTGTTACGCATCTTTGAAAGAATCAAGAGATAAAAGATATTTATAAAAGTACTTGATAGACTTTTGTTGCCCAAATCAAATGACTCTAAACCACAGAGTACGTTTACAGTTAGATAGAACACTCACTTATAGATTCAAGCAATCAGGAAGATGTGGTATGCCCGTCTAAATGACTATTTGATTTGGAGGGGATAGACAAGTAAGTTATTTTTCCTTGCGTATTCATAAGAAAGTTCCTGATTTGGAATTGTAGCTATTCGTGTTGATGGTACAGACATGATGTGTACTCTTGATGTAAAAAGAGACCTTAAAAGCTATTTGAAATCCGAATTTAAGATGAAAAATCTGGGGAAAGATCGACCGAATACTGAGCTTGTGGTATATTATTCCACCAGTTTGCATATGTCTAAAGTTCTTAGGAAATTTAACAAAGACACGCATCCTGATAGCACTCCCACGATTAGTCGAGGTTCAAATGTAAGTAAGTGACAATTTCGTCTAAAGGAAGATGACGAAGATATATTGGGAGATGAAATTCCCATATCTAAGTACAATATACGCATTGTTGTACTTAGTATAATTAATAATATACTCGATTTAATTTTACACCCTCATGGAACTTGTTAGCTAGATATAGCTCAGCGCCAACGCAACGTCATTGGAATGGTACAGTAAATGTAATCATGTACTTAAAAGTAACCATTGACATGAGTTTTTTTTTATCCCTGCAAAGACATAAAAATGAATGCTAATGAAAGTGAAATCCAAAAGTTGTTGATTATGAAGTAAAAATAATCTCTTCTCCAATGAAAGTAATTATGGGGGAGATACGGTTGACTATTTTCTAGGTCATTACCGATATCCAGTTTCGAAAAGTACATGACTGAAGGAACTGTCTGGTACAACTCTGAAAGTAATCAGGGGGAGATGCCGACATCAGGGGGAGGATCCAAGGATATGATGTCGACATATTTTACTTCGAAATTGAAGCTGTGTTGTACGCTTTTTCCCTTCGATCGAGAATAGTTTTTCCCAAAGGGTTTTGTTTCTCGACAAGGTTTTTAGCGAGGCAACACTATAAACATCAAGTATGTTGAACGTTGAAGACATAAACATCGCCGTTGATATTACTAAAAATATCTGAATCAAAGAAATGAAACTCGATAGTCTGTCAACAACGTAACTTCCAGAATCAACAACATGGTCTTATAAACATTCAAGTCACAAAAGTTAAGTGTGATAAACTCCTTTTGACTGCATTAGACTAATGAAAATTTCCTGACATCAGGGGGAGCACATAAAGGTGTGTTGAACTCTTTTCCTTCACCGAGGTTACTTTTTCCCACAAGGTTTTGTTGCTCGACAAGGTTTTTAATGAGACAACAACAAACACAGGGAACGTAATTTCCCAGCTAAGGCTATTGTCTTTCCCACGAGGATTTTCTGCCTTAGGAGTTGTGAAGCAACTAGTCAACTTCAACGGAGCAAAGTGATCATCTGCAACAGATCACCTTTATTTGCATCTGTCACGTTGTACTCTTTTCCCTTCATCAAGGTTTTATCCCACTGGGTTTTCCTTGTCAAGGTTTTAATGAGGAAACACATACGTATCCAACTAGTTCTAAGTTTAATCAATATTTTACTCTTTTTCTTTAGTTCAGGTTTTTTCCTTCTGGGTTTTCCTGACGAAGTTTTAACGAGGCAATTAACTTAGACTCGTCCATCTTTGAAGATCGTATTACATGTGATGAACTACATGTAAAGTAAGAGACAACATGTGAAGTACTACATGTGAAGAGTTGTACCAAGGTTTTATCCCACTGGGTTTTTCCTTATCAAATTTTTAGTTAGTCAATTGATTTCGGCACAAGTCATCAAGGAGAGAACGATATTTGAAGAACTACATTCAAAGCACTATATGTGAAACACTATGTATAAAGTTTTGTTATTGAACCGCACAAGGGGGAGTGTTGTAGGGCTTGTAGCCCATGGATGTGCGGCCCAATATAATATCTAGGGTTCTCTTCCTACTTGTATATAAAGCATACTATGCTATGTAATATGGTTGTTGTTGCTATCAATAAGAACCCTCTTACTGTTTCTCATACTCTTCCTCTTCCCCTAAGTTCCCCTAAAACATTATCTTATTTTTATATTATTAATTATTCAGTTTTGGTCTACAGTAAAGAAGTCAAAAACCAAAAATTTAGGAAAATTCCAAATTCTTAGCAAATTTTCATTAATTATTCTTTGGTTATCTCCCTAAAATATCTTGTTTCCTAATTTAGTTTTCCTATCCTCTTTCTTTCCCACCCAAGTGAAGATCGCAGGTATCCCAAGTCCTGATTATTTCAGTTTTCACCGTTACTAACAATTGCAATTTTGGAAAATCGATTTTCACTAAAACTCAAGTGAAAATCCCAATTTTCCGTAGTTGTGATAATTTCAATTTTCACAATTACTAACAATTGAAGTTTTCACATCTTACTGAAAGTTTTATTTATCACAATTTGGTGATAATCAAAATTTCCCATTGTTAAATTTAGTTGTATTGTATTTTCAGAAATCACAAAGAGAACAGCTCACAAATTTATTAATATCGCAATTTTCATCGGTTGGAATCGGCAAATTTTTTTGAAAATTATCACCAGCTCACTGTCAAGGTAAACCATAAAATCAAAAAACAACAATAGAGATCATATGGCGCTACAATTTTAATGAGGAAGCAAACACTTGAACACTTTGTGAGGAATCCTTCGTTGTGGACCAGAAATAATGATAATGAAATCAGTGGAGAATCTTTGTTAAATCTCGGATCAAATGTGTCTCATTCGTTAGGATGTTCACAGTTCGAGAACAACATTAGACTAAAGAGATCTCGTACACCCACTGACCAATAAGTTGATATATAGTCGTTCTCTAATCAATCACCACAAACTCCTGTATTCACAGTCACATACAGAAAAGGAGAAAAGAACCTAGAAACCACTAATTAACCAAAATATCTAGACAACATTTACATTGTTGGCGAAGGATCTGACTCGAGGTCAAAAAATATTCGTTGAATACAACTTCCTCTTTTCTCTGGTGATCAAACCCTTTCTTATCGATAGAAATTGTATTTGCAGCAGAAAACTTATTAAAATTGATCTGATATACATTATTGTGTTTATAGTGATGAGAGGAGAAAAGAGAAAGAGAAGAGATTAACCAGTATGAACATACAACAATGGGAACAAATTGACCTTACTTAATGAGCGTGATAAAAGTCTAAGAATAAAGAAATATAAACAGAAAAAGTGACGCCCACAAAAAACGCCCCAAAAATAACGTCGTTGACCAATCAACCGATTTTACATGGATTTATTCTTTTTTTTTTATAATACGGTTTGGATAAAGGTCAATTTGGTCCTGTTAAAGATATGCAAATACAGATTCAATTCAAGACTATTAATCTTAACCGTTGATCTTATCTTTTGGACTACACATATAGGCCATCTTAATGATGGGTTTCTAGAAGAGAGAGGACTCAAGAGAGGGTTCCTCAGAAATTTCCACTTTTAACAATTGATGTAGGTAGTAATGTTTTTTCTCTATTTATTAAGGAAACTATATTAATGCATATTAATTGAGTTTTGATTTGTGAAAGTGAATTTATTGAATTAGATTATTAGTTATTGAAAATGTTTTGGTGCTTGTACGCGGGTCTAATGTTTAGAAATGAATAAAGAATATACAATCTCTTTGCTGCTGAAATGTCAGGCCTTTATGGCATCCCACCACTGGTGGCTACCTTGGGAAGATTGTTCGGGGAACAATATTGGTTTGTTTACCTGAATAACTCTGACAATTATATTAAGAATCTTTTGAAGAAAGAAAAATAAGACTGTTCGTGAATAATTGAGGTTTGTTTACCGGAATAACTATGACAACTAGATTAATGATCTAGAATTTGAGGTTGAAGATTTTGAGTAAGAAATGTTAAGTATTCGCGGTTGAGATTGGCGTAAGTATTGTTGTGGATTTTTGTGCATGAATTTTATTATTGTATCTACTGCATTTGTTTGTTTTTCGACGCACTCTATTATTTTTTGAAACTTCCTACTGGGCTGTGGTTTGCTCACCCCTTTTTCCTCCCTTTCCACAGAGATTGAAGAAAGACTAGCCGTAAAAGAAATTATTATGTATCACAGGGATTGGGCATTGCGTTTTAAATTTTTTCGAGGTGTTGGTCTGTTTCGATTGTGTACCTTCGATTTTATAATTAGTATTTTACAGTTTTGTAATTTTAAAATTAATATTATATTATTTAATAAATTTCATTTGAGTTGGGTTTTGTATTTTATTAAAATCTTTTAAAACAAAAAAATATGGTCCTACACGAGTTGAGTTCCGGAAATTTGGACTTGCTAGTTGGACCATACCCGACCCACAAGGTCGAATCCGTGACGCTGGAAGTCCGAAAATCCGGGCTGTCACAGTTGGTATCAGAGTACGGTTCCAATTTACTTGGACTGTGCGTATGGACTTACCAGTTTTTGAAAGTCTTGTTTAAAAAAAAAATTAAAAAAATAAATAAAAATGAACGTGCAATTGGGGGATATCAAAACTAATTAGGGGATAGAGGAAAAAGACAAAAAATGGATCCAAATATCAAATCAGGGTCACCCCTTATCTAATTATTTTTTTAATTCCTAAACTACCCTTACTAATTAGGCTTAATGGTTAATTAGAATTAGTAAAATCTTAAGATTTTTTGTTAAATGATTAGTGTGTATTTTTATTTGAATTTGGGTGAGTGAGGTGAGAATAGAAGGAGGGAAAAAATATTTGAGAGGGAATTTTTTTTGGTGAAAATGGAGGATGATTGTGAAGAGAGAATTGTTGCTAAGAGGTTGAAAATTTGATTTTTTTTTTCTTTGAATCCACCATTGTTGCAGCTGAAATAGCTCGGAGCCGGCATTGTATTCAACAAAATTTTCTGGTTTTGATCTTCAAAACCTATTTTTTTTTGCTTTTAATCAGTCACTGCCGGCATAGTAAGTTGATTTTCGAGCATGCCGGTACTGCTACCGGCACGGTATGATGCTTAAATTTCTATGTCGGCACATGATGTAAAGTATCTAGAAACTTGTTTTTTTCACTTGAATACCGGCATTGATAGATTTCTATCGAGCATGCCGGCATCAAGTTACGGCATTGAATGTTAGTTACCAAGCATGCTGGCACTAGGGCTGCACAATGGGTAGGGTGGGTAGGATATGGCCTATATACGCCACCCTACCCGTTTACTGGCGGTTACAAAAATCTTTACCCGTCACCCTACCCGCCAAATAATGGATAGGGTAGGATACGGTTAAAAAACTGGCGGGTAGGGTAGGGTTGGCGGGTATGAGTAGGGTATGTGCACCCCTAGGTAGGGTGGGTAGGATATGACCTATACCCGCCACCCTACCCGTTTACTGGCGGTTAAGAAAATATTTACCCGACACCCTACCCGCCAAATAGTGGATAGGGTAGGATACGGTTAAAAAACTGGCGGGTAGGGTAGGGTTGGCGGGTATGGGTAGGATATGTGCACCCTTAGCTGGCACCATTTTCCGGCATAGTCTTCATCAATTCCGGCATGGTCTTCATCACTTCCAGCGATGTAAAAAAATTTATTTCCGGCATGGTATTCATCACTACCGGCATGGTCTTCATCTATACCGGCATGGTCTTCATCACTTCCGACATGGTCTTCATCATTTCCGACATGGTATTCATCACTTCAGGCATGGTCTTCACCACTCCCGAATGTTAAAAAAAATGGTTTTGAAATTGAGGAGCCGGCAGAGAAGGAGAAGAGAATTTGAAAGGGAGTGGGGAAAATCAAGAATTTGAAAGGGTGTGGGGAATATTTAGGTTTCAAAGCCCTAACCTTTAAAGAGATTAATAAGTGGTGAAGATGGAAATGGGGATATGTTTTTGTTTTTTGATTTTAAGTTTTTTAATTTTTATTTTGAGGGAAGGGTGTTTCAGTATTTTTGCTCCAAAAAACACCCCTTAGCAGACACCTTTGGTTGGGGGAAGTAATTCATATCCCCCAATTAGTTTTGATATCCCCCAATCGCGCGTTCAAAAAAATTCTCTTGTATAGTGATTTGGTGTTTTAAATAATCGAAATAATTTTTAGAGTTATAATCCGCATGCTTTCTTATCGAATTTCTCTTTATAAAATGGGTCTTGTTTTGATTTCATTATGTTTAAATTTATTTTGGCTATGGGGTAAATAACTAAAACACCTAATAAAATATTTATATTTGTGGATTTTAAACTGAAATATTTAACAAGCTAAATTTTGAATTTTTTTTTAACAAACTGGAATTTTCATAGGGTAGGCTTGGCTATCCAGAAAGGAGTTGGCGCACAGATTATTTCCCGACTACCTCCCATTCATGTGTAAATATTATTATGTGTATTTCAATCTAAGCCCACAATGGCATCTTTTCAAAAAAAAATAAAAATAAAAATTCCTTTTTGATTTTGAATTTCGGGACAAAGTTCTTTTTAAGGTGTTAATAGTGTAGCACCCGGTATTTTTATTTTGGAATTTCGGGACAAATTCATTTTAAGGTGTTAATAGTGTGATACCCGGTATTTTTCATTATTGAATTTCGGGGCGAAATTCCTTTTAAGATGTTAATAGTGTAACACCCGGTATTTTTGGTATTGAATTTCGGGACAAAATTCCTTTTATGGTGTTAAGGGTAATACCATGTATTTTCGGTTATTGAATTTCAGGATGAAATTCTTTTAAGGGGTTAATAGTGTAACACCCCGTAATTTTCTTAATACGATGTTGGCGCATAAAACCCACCCATAATATTTTGTTCGGACTGTAATTTAAATCTTAATTTATAAAGAATAAATATTTAGTTTTAATTATATTTATGATTGCCAAAATAAAATGAAATAATAAAAATTATTTTTAATTATGGTGAATGTGTGCATTGTGGGTTGTGTGTATATATATATATATGTATGTATGTATATTTGCTAATTTTGGTGTCGCAATTATATTATTATGTGTTTGGGGTGCATGTACTTTAATATTGGGTGTGTTTATAAAATAGTATGTCCCTTATCAAAATTTGAGTGGTATATAATAATTGATTAGGGTTTTTATTCACAAATATGTGAATATAAGAAAAAAGAAATCAAAAAGGAGCCGTCACTTTCATCTTCTCAAACTTTCTTCTCTTTTGTCTCCTAGCACAAAAACCCAAAAACACTTTTAGTCATCACTTTCATCTCTCTTTCCTTCTAATTTTTTTCTCTTTTCCTTTTTCTTTAAACAATAAAAAGAAAACAAAAAGTAAAAAGAAAACCCAAGCTATTATTCCTTCTTCTTCTTGGAAATTGTGCATGCCTTCTTTGGATTTGGATTGATTCAAGAGTTTAGGATTTGCTAAAAAGGTAGGGGATTTCTACCTAATACAAAATCAAAACCTATTTTAGCATTATAATTATATTGATCCTCTTTTCATTTTTATGATAATAATCATGATGGTTGTTTTAAATTTATAAAGTTGTTTTCTTCGTATAAATTGATTTATTTATGAAATTTTGTATATTGATTATTAACCATTATTATTAGATTGTTCTAGATTTTTATTTTAACAATTGATCTAGGTAGTAATGTTTTTTCTCTATTTATTAAGGAAATTATATTAATGCATATCAATTGAGTTTTGATTTGTGAAAGTGAATTTATTGAATTAGATTATTAGTTATTGAAAATATTTTGGTGCTTGTACGCGGGTCTAATGTTTAGAAATGAATAAAGAATGTACAACCTCTCTGCTGCTGAAATGTCAGGCTTTTATGGCATCCCACCACTGGTGGCTATCCTGGGAAGACTGTTCGGGGAACAATATTGGTTTGTTTACCTGAATAACTCTGTCAACTATATTAAGAATCATTTGGAGAAAGAAAAATAAGACCGTTCGTGAATAATTTTGGTTTGTTTACCGGAATAACTAGATTAATGATCTAGAATTTGAGGTTCAAGATTTTGAGTAAGAAATGTTAAGTATTCGCGGTTGAGATTGGCGTAAGTATTGTTGTGGATTTTTGTGCATGAATTTTATTATTGTATCTACTGCATTTGTTTGTTTTTCGACGCACTCTATTATTTTTTGAAACTTCCTACTGGGCTGTGGTTTGCTCACCCCTTTTTCCTCCCTTTCCATAGAGATTGAAGAAAGACTAGTCGTAAAAGAAATTATTATGTATCACGGGGATTGGGCATTGCGTTTTAAATTCTGTCGAGGTGTTGGTCTGTTTCGATTGTGTACCTTCGATTTTATAATTAGTATTTTACAGTTTTGTAATTTTAAAAGTAATATTATATTATTTAATAAATTTCATCTGAGTTGGGTTTTGTATTTTATTAAAATCTTTTAAAACAAAAAAATCTGGTCCTACACGAGTTGAGTTCCGGAAATTTGGACTTGCTAATTGGACCAGACCCGACCCACAAGGTCGAATCCGTGACGCTGGAAGTCCGAAAATCCGGGCTGTCACAGTTGGTATCAGAGTACGGTTCCAATTTACTTGGACTGTGCGTATGGACTTACCAGTTTTTGAAAGTCTTGTTTAAAAAAAAAATTAAAAAAATAAATAAAAATGAACGTGCAATTGGGGGATATCAAAACTAATTAGGGGATAGAGGAAAAAGACAAAAAATTGATCCAAATATCAAATCAGGGTCACCCCTTATCTAATTATTTTTTTAATTCCTAAACTACCCTTACTAATTAGGTTTAATGGTTAATTAGAATTAGTAAAATCTTAAGATTTTTTGTTAAATGATTAGTGTGTATTTTTATTTGAATTTGGGTGAGTGAGGTGAGAGTAGAAGGAGGGAAAAAATATTTGAGAGGGAATTTTTTTTGGTGAAAATGGAGGATGATTGTGAAGAGAGAATTGCTGCTAAGAGGTTGAAAATTTGATTTTTTTTCTTTGAATCCACCATTGTTGCAGCTGAAATAGCTCGGAGCCGGCATTGTATTCAACAAAATTTTCTGGTTTTGATCTTCAAAACCTATTTTTTTTTGCTTTTAATCAGTCCACTGCCGGAATAACTATGACAACTAGATTAATGATCTAGAATTTGAGGTTGAAGATATTGAGTAAGAAATGTTAAGTATTCACGGTTGAGATTGGCGTAAGTATTGTTGTGGATTTTTGTACATGAATTTTATTATTGTATCTACTGCACTTGTTTGTTTTTCGATGCACTCTATTATTTTTTGAAACTTCCTACTGGGTTGTGGTTTGCTCACCCCTTTTCCTCCCTTTCCACAGAGATGGAAGAAAGACTAGCCGTAAAAGAAATTATTATGTATCACGGGGATTGGGCATTGCGTTTTAAATTATGTCGAGGTGTTGGTCTGTTTCGATTGTGTACCTTCGATGTTATAATTAGTATTTTACAGTTTTGTAATTTTAAAAGTAATATTATATTTTATTTAATAAATTTCATTTGAGCTGAGTTTTGTATTTTATTAAAATCTTTTAAAACAAAAAATCTGGTCCTACACGAGTGGCGTTCTAGAAATTTGGACTTGCTAGATGGATCAGACCCGACCCACAAGGTCGAATCCGTGACGCTGGAAGTCCGAAAATTCGGGTTGTCACAGAGTTATTGGAGGCATGCTCTGTATTTAAATAAGGATCAATTAGGGTTTCTTAATACAAGCCAAAGATTGTTTCTCTCAAGAAGAGACAATTTTCAGACCGAAAATACTTGGGAAATTCCGAAAATATACACAAAATATATTTTGTTTCCTTTGTCCGAACTTCTCATGCTGGAAGGTTTATTAAAATTAGAAAAATTCAAATAAAACCTATTTTTGGAAGATCATGGTAAACATGAACAAATTTTTAGACAAAAATGGATTCGCAATTATCCAGTGATTGTCACATAATTTTCCGATACAAAACACATAAAAATTGCGCTCTTTTTTTTTATGTGCTTCTCATCCCAAGGGTTACGAGAACGAACTAGGATGAGAGTGCACTGTCTCCATATAACTAGGTTGCATCGGAGTAAGCCTTTTCTTGCTTATAGCGAGTATCAGAAATATAATTCATGTTTCTCTTTGGAAACTTCTTCCCAAAGTATTTTATCCCAAGAAGATGACCCTTCGTTGATCTAAAGGTATGATCATGTGCAGAAATAGTACTGATGTGAGAATTTTTCAGAGATAGATAAATCTCTCTTAATTGTGTCAATGATATTTTCATAATATTTTTTCATTCTAAGAATTTCCTTATGATGTACATCAGTATGATTATCTGAAACAATTATCGAAAATTCCTGATTGTTTCCTTTGGAAGAGTTTCTCTTTTCCCTTTTCTTCTGGAATCGTTCTTCATGTGAGCAAGGACTCTTTCGACATGAGTGAGGAGTAACCTGTTTCTAGAAGCGATTATCAACTCTTGCTCCTGAAGTTTTTGAGTCGATTGTTTCGGGTTGAGTTATATTCTTTCTTTCTACTGAGGAATGATCATTCAGTTTTTTAAGACAAGAAACTTCTTTCAATACTTTAACCACTGTATTTTGAAGAAGTATAATTTTCCTGTCAAGTGACTGAAAATTGTATTCCTTAAGATCATTTTCGTGAAATCGGTTCAAGGTTTCCTTTGGATAATATTTCCTTTGATCATCAGTAGATATAGAAGATGGTTTCTCATTCTCTTCTGACTTGATGTAGTTAGGTAGACTACCATCATCATGATCCGTTTCAGATGTGATCAAATAGGTTTTGTAATCACAATCTCTAAAAGTCGAATAAGGACTTTTGGTTTCTTCATCAGAAGAAATTATAACAGAATCATTAGACAGAGTCATATGATAAGTCTCTTGATCTTGAGTAACATATTTACCAAGGGATTCTAGTTTGACATTGAAATCCATATTCTCTTTGGCTAGAGTATTTAGTTGAATATCTTTTTCTCTGATATCATGCTTAAGAAGATTAGATTTTGTCTTTAATATTAGCATTCGAGTAGACAAATCTTATTGGCTTTAGGAGTTTACCAACTCTTTATCAGAATATTCTTTTCCATCAGAGATAGACTCAGATATTTTCGTAACTCCTGGATCATGAGTTAACGAAGTTGTAACATCTTCAACATTTGAGTACTTATACTCTTACATAACGTTAACTGAATCATTCATTAGATTTAATTCTTAGAGGTTGGATCACACCAAACACAAATTGTTAGATCTTTTCGTGTTTGCCTGCTCTGATACCAATTGAAAAGATGAGGGTGCCCAAATACAACCACAATCTTTAAATTATCCACCTATAAGTCCACTTACCGAAAGGGATTGTCTATGGACAAAGTCGAGACAATACTAGAAATCGGTACTCACACATTGTGTGATCGTCTATGGATACGAGATCGAGACAATACAACAATCAAAGTGTGATTACTTGATAATAGGTTCGGACTTAACCAAACTTTATAGGATCACTATCAAGTAATACGGAGTTAACGTTTGTGTATTTTACTTTTAATTATAATAAACAATTATAATTGCGTAAATAGAAAAGTAAAAGACACAGCAAGATTTTGTTAACGAGGAAACCGCAAATGCAGAAAAACCTCGGGACCTAGTCCAGAATAGAATACTCTCAGAATTAAGCCGCTATACAAAATCTAACAAACTTCATATAGTTGAGACCAAGCAACTAAACCTATAGTTCACCTAGTTTCTTCAGTATCCATGCTCTTCCGACATTCAATAAGTGCGCGCACTGGAACAATTCCTTTGGATCGTATTCCAAACAGTAAAGGAACAAAAAATATGTTTGGTAACAACTCTCTTGATTCGTACAGATGAAGATATCTCAAGTCATAAGCAAAGGCTTTTCTGTTTAACTAATAAACTCCTTTGCCTGGTCAGATCAATCTATCCAACAACTACCGAAGTAGCAGAGTTTAAATTTGCAATCAATCAATATAGAATCAAACAAGAAGCTATAAGGTGATGTCGATCTTACACAACTAATAAATCGAATAAATATGATTCTAGTTGGGTCCCAGACGATCAAGGTTTGTGCACACCCAAAGATATAGAAACCAAATCAGAAATCTTCTTTGTCTTCAAATATTCTTTAATCTTCAATAAACACCTGCACAACACCACTTGAATCTCTTGTGATCAATCACGCAAAGAACGGAGTATGTTAAGAATGTATTATCACAAGACGTATTTAGATCTACAAACAGTTCTAAAGATCTCGTCGACACTTCGATCTAGTTTGAGTGAATCTTATATCAGAAGAGAAGATTCTCAAGAATAAACAAACTAGGTGCAATCAAAGTTCAACAACCGTTAGTCAATCAAATCAATCAGAAACTAAAATAAACTGCAATTATCCAGTTTCCCACCAATGGTACTCGTAGATCGCTTCTTGATCCCACAAAAGTCTTTAAACGAGCGGTCGTAAGAGATTTCGCCTAATTAGGGTACTTCCTCTCTGAATAGACGGCTCCACCAAAAACAACAAAAAGATGAAGTTTTCATGGCTCTTGGGATAGTTTTCTCGGAATGCAAAGTTGGGTATTTATAGACCAAGGATTTTTGGACACCAAGGAATTTCCAAAACTGAATATTCTCAATATATGCAATAAATGCCCAAATGGGTTTTCATAATTCCTGGAAATGCTTTGTCTAATATTTACCGAAATCTCACTAGAAAATCCCCAATTAGTAAATGTATATTACCAATTTTTATTTTCCTGAGATATGCATTTAATTTCTAGTAATTAAAAGCATATAAAACTAATAACCTTAATTAAAGGATTCTTAATTTATTTCGGTCCAGGATCTCCTTGAGTTATCAAGGAATATCTTTGAACAATAAAATATAAGAGTTACTGTAGATGGTGGTTTTCGACAAAGGGTAAAATTGTAAAAGTATACTCCGGATTCGACAATCGGATGAGTATTGATACCCACGTCTCTCATTAAAGCGTGAAAGCTCATAAAACCTCTGATTGAGAAAGTTCTCTCAGAGAAGATGTGGATGTGTAGTCTCTCAGCTGAGACCACGACACATCTCATGAATACTGAGCAATTTCAGTAATTACCGGATCCGGCAATCGGATGAGTATTGAGGCTCATGTCTCTCAATAAAGCATGAAATCTCATGCCATAAAACCTCTGATCGAGAAAGTCTCTCAGGGACGGTGTATATTTGTAGTCTCCCGGCTGAGGCCACGACACATCTCATGAATACTGAGCAATTTCAGTAATTACTCAGGATCCCACAATCGGATGAGTATTGAGACTCATGTCTCTAAGCATGAAAGCTCATGCCATAAATCTCTGACTGAGAAGGCTTCCTCTCAGAGTACATGTAGATGTGTAGCCTCTCAGCTGAGGCCACGATACATCTCATGAATACTGAGCAATTTCAGTAATTACTCCGGATCCGACAATAGGATGAGTATCGAGACTCATGTCTCTATGCATGAAAACTCATGCCACCTCTGATGGAGAAAGTTTCTCAGAGAAGATGTAAATGTGTAGTCTCTCAGTTGAGGCCACATCACATCTCATACTGTATAGAATCGAAAGATTGGGAGGCTCCTAGACAACATGCCTGCTAGTATAAAGCGACAACGTCTTCGGGATGTAACCAGGTTTTCCCCGACTATGCAAGAGGAATATGACACTCCAGCAAGTTCATATTGCTCAACCCTCAGATAATTAATGCTCCTAGACAGGAAGCCCTTCTATTATAGAGCCATCAATTAATTGTCTTAAATCGTCTGAATATCAGTAATATTCTACGAGCCATCAGTTAATCGTATGAATATCCAGCAATATTCTACGAACCATCGTCTGACTATCCAGCAATATTCTACGATTCTTCGTTATATTTCGTCACTTGAATTCATGGTTCTTCCCAGCAGAATTCCACGGGTTAGTGATAAATATTCAATGAAACATGCATCTGAGGCTGAGCATCGAATAAGCCCTGACAAAAATGGTGCAAGTGTACTTAACAAATAATGCACAGACCAGCATTTTGAATGGACGAACGAGCATTTCAAAAAATATTTATTAACGAGGAACCTATGTAAAACAGGAAGAAAAAAAATAATAATAATATATTAGCAAAGGCGCCAGGGGACTGGGATCATTAGCCGGCCGGTCATGCCGTGACTAGTCCCGCGCCCAATTTTATATTTTATCACATTTTATTATTTTCGCTAATCTCACGAAAATTCTCTCGTTCGAGCAAATTTCCTTTATTTCAAAGAACTTATCTAAATCACATGATTTTATCAAAAATAATAAAATTAAGGAAAGGTGTCGCGGGACCGAGCACCAGCCGGCCATGCCTTGGTCGCGGCCGGTCCCACACCTGACGTCTCCATTATGTTATTATTTCACTCAAATTATGAAAATTCCTTGATTTCATGAATTTTCCCTAAAATCATGAAAATTACCTAATTTCATGTATTTTTATCTTAATCACATGATTTTATCAAAAATAATAAAATTAGGGAAAGGTGTCATGGGACCGCCAGCCGGCCGGTCCCACACCTCACGTCCATTATTTTATTATTTCTTCTCAAATTATGAAAATTCCTTGATTTTATGAATTTTCCCTAAAATTACCTAATTTCATGTATTTTCTCTAAAATCATGGAAAATTAGGAAAACTTGTGGGACCGGGCTCTAGCCGGACGGCCATGCCCTAGCCGGTCCCACACGCCCATTATTTTATTATTATTTGGTGTTTTGTTTCCTGATTTCATGAAAACTCTCTGATTTCAACAAAATATCTTGGTTTTCAACAAATCCCTTTGATTTTATGAAAATTATCTAAAATCATCAAAACTTTGTAAAATTGGGAAGAGTGCCTTGGGACCCGCGCCCATTGGCCGGTCGGCCATGCCACGGCCATTGACCGGTCCCACACTCCCATTCCCTATTTTATATTTTTAATTTATGTCTCTCATATCATGAAAGTTCCCTAATTTCGCCAAACTCTCCAGTTTCATGGAATTTCCCTTAAATCAGAGAAAAATACATAAAATCACATAAAACTGGAAAAAGCATGTGGGACCGCGTGTCAGCCGGCCGGCCATGCCCTAGCCGTGGCCGGTCCCACATCTTGTAATTCCTTGTTTTATTTATTATTTTCATCATCTCATGTATTTTTCCCAGTTTCATCAAAACCATGGATTTTGCATATTTTCTCCAAATGTTGCTCAAACGTGCACCAGAAAATATCAAAATTCTCAGGACTGAAGCGCGGACATCATTATGACACGGTCACATCCCCTTGACCGACCAAGGGTGACCCTGAGGCTTGCAAACAGCTGGTCCCGCATGTTTTAATGATTTTAACCTAATTTGCTCAGTTGCTCATATTAGGTTCAAACTCTTTCCAAACAATTGGAAGTTCGCTCAAACGACCATCTACTGGTTCCACGGCCACCAAGAGCCGGTCTGATGACCTCTTGGCCGGTCCCTCATATTTTCTACATCAGGTTTTATGATTTGTCGCTCACATGAGCATTATTTCAGTAAATGATCAAACCAACATTTAATCATTCTTTCACCAACTGGTCCTCAAGAGACTTTGGTATTTTTGCTCATTCGAGCATCTGGGCGTTATATGGTGAACCCGTCATCCCATGTAGCCGGTCTTATGTGATTTGCAGTAAATCATCATCTCGGTAAAATTAGGGTTTTGAATCCAGAGCTCTGCAAAAACGTGATTCTGAGCAGATTCGAACACTATGATAATTTTATGTTGATTCCGTGATTAACATTCATATTTATTTTGCTCGATCCAGCAGTCAGTAAGTTAAATTAATATTTTATTTGGTCCAGCTACCAACAATTCATCAAAAGAACAATATTTGTTCAAACTAGCAATATTTGCTCGAACTAGCAATATTCGCTCGAACCAACAATATTTACTCAATTAGCAATATTCGCTCAGACTAGCAATATTTGCTCAAACCAAAGAATATTGGTTCAACTATCAATATTCAACAATTTAGCAACACAATTTTGCTCGTCTTAGGTTATAATGATACCTCGTCTCAGCAGACACGTTAAATTCATGAGTTTCAGAACATTTGCTGATCATGTTCAACTCAACGCTACATGGAATCATCGTCCCATAAAGTCAGCAACTGACTCCACAATCACGAGATTTCAATTGTATCACATGGGGGGATATTAACTAGGGTTTTGGTCTGGCGGTCTACGACACGTGTGTTCACCCATGATGAGAATGTGAGCAAGTCGTGCAATCAGTTGGAAGAGTCAGCAAAGTAGTGGGTGGAAAGTTAACCAAGTCTCGCACGATGAGTAATTGGTTTTAACACGATTTCCCCATTTCCCATTCTCTGATTCCAGCAACTGTCACACTTCATGGGATCATGGTGTTTTCAACTCCGGCATTATAAAATGTCTTGAATCCTGATTGAAAGAAAAGTTTTCGAACACTCGAACAACATTCGCCAAGACGAGCAATTTCTCATCAAAGTTCATACAAACAATCTTTCGTCTACACAAACTCACAGAAATTACTCTCAATTGAGCAAAATTCAATCATTCAGGGCTTTTTTACGCTGAATTCACAACACACCTACAATATCAGATCACCATTGATCTCACGCATTTCTCATCTTCCCTCCTACAGATCAACCCATCCTCTCTTGTGAACGAATTGACTCTGGAACGACCATTGTTCTTGGTTTAGGCCGGGGTCTTACAGATTGATCTCTCGAACTTAAAGCACTCCCTTCTTGCAGTGCATCTGTGTAAGGTTCAACATTTCGCTCGGTTCAAGGTGTCTCTACACGGTTGACTTTTAAATTCCGTAAAAACCAGCAAATCGTTTTTCTCCATACACAGATTGGCGACCACAGTGGGAGATTAATCTCTCGGTTGCAATCTTTCATTTTCACAAGATTGTTGATTGTAGGTCAGGTTCAGTTACAAATCCTAACGCGAACCGTGCTAGAACTAGCAATACTAACAATGAAGATATCCCGGAAATAATTCCGGCCTCCAACACTGGCGGTAGTGACGTTACTCCTCCTCACACTGACACTGATGGTCATCCCTTGTTCGTTCCACACCCTGAAGAAGTCAGAGGAAATCCGTCACCTACCATTGCTGATCTTATCAAAGCGCAAGAGACCCTTGCAAAGAATCAAACTGACATGGCTGTTACAAAGAAGGAACTGTGTAATTATGTCAAAACTCTTACTAACAAGAAGACTCAAGGAAAGGGAAAACAAAAGGAGAAATCATCAGATGCTGCTGATCCTGAGGTAATCCCAATCCATACAGTGGATGCTGATGAAATCAGCAAAGCTGCAGACTCATCAGCAAAGGAACCGTCAAATTTCATTACTCGGGAAGATGTGGAGCGCCTTCTGGACAACCGTAGAAAAGACAAGACATCACATGTCCATCGTCACCAGCCTCCGTACCCTGCTGCTATGCAAAGGATTCCTCTTCCAAAAGGTTATACCTCTCCAACCTTCACTTTGTATGACGGAACAACCAATGCTCGGGAACATGTTTCTCGGTTCCTGGAAGCCTTGGGTGAACACAAACATAACCATGTTGTTCGCCTCAAAGAATTTTCAAAATCCTTGAAAGGCAGGGCATACACCTGGCACAACAACATCGCACCAGGAACTATGAACAATTGGGGAGAAATGATTAATGCCTTCTACAGAAAGTACTTCTTTGCATCAGAGCAAATTAATCTCTCTGATCTTGGAAGAATGTTTCAGAGGAACAATGAACATCCCAATGATTACGTGAAAAGATTCAGAGTCCAGGCCCTGGACTGCCATGATCCAAACGTCACGGAGCAGAAACTGGTAGACTTGTGTATCAACGGCATGATCCCGGTCTACAGAGCTTTATTGGAAAATCTTCGTTTCCAGACCTTCTCAGAGCTTCATGAAGCGGCGAAGAGATCGGCAACTACTGCGCCCGCTTTTCTGGAAAGAACAAAAGCTACAAAGGATGAAGAACCGCGAGACACTCGAGGTAGAAGACGTATGATAAAGAAGCAGTAAAACCTCCATCCTTCCACAAACACTGTTGCAAAAGGGAGCAAACGGAAAGCCAAGCCGCCGCGCAAGCATACTTCAGCTCCTTCAAAAGCACAAAGGAAGGATAAGAAATATGCACAAGCCTCTGACCAACACACAAGAGTTCCTGATCAAGAAGCACCTGACTTTCCTTTTTTCCATTGAAGCAGTGACTTCCACCGGTTCGTCAATCATACCACAAGCGAATGCGGAGTTTTGAATCACATTTTCAAAGAGAAGGTTGATCCACAATAGCTTCAACTAGGGACTGAAGGAGTACACAAGAATCCTCTCCCAGTCAGAACCTTTACACTCTCTGAACAACCTATCAAAGAGGCAGTTCAATCCTTGGTCGAAAGTGAATTGTGTTATCTGTCGAAGGCACAAAGGGGAGACATGTTCACAGTACTGAACCACATCACGTCAAGAAGTCCATTCCGAAAAATACTTCTTGAGCCTCCAGCCACAGATCAAGAGATGTACGACTGGGGACTGCTTACCACAGTCAATCTCAGAAGAAACGAATTTGGAAGAATGTTGATCGATGCTGACACCGCCATCAACAACATTCCACTGAAAATAATCAGATCCACATGCATCACTTGACAATAAGTTACTCATGCTCCCATCTCAATCAGAGACCTTGAAGGAGCACTCGGAAATACTTATGGCTACATCACTATCAAAGTGAACATGATTTCAACCTGGACAGAAACCAAGTTTCACATAATCAGGAAGATCCAGGATATGACATGTCCTTCAGACGAGCGTGGATCCACGCTGAAAAGATGGGTACTTACAAAGCGCCTTTGGTTACATATCTCTCCAACGAAGAAAGTTCTAATCCGGAAGATTTGACGGACATTCCATCATCATAGTACTTTGAGGAATTTCAAACTTTGACGAGGTTGAAGCAAGAACCTGCAAAAGATGCATATACATTCATCAAGAGGTTCCGCACTCAAAAAAGTCTCATTCTATGTCTATGTCATTTATTTACCCACATGTTATCCTAGCATGGGGACTTAATTATGCTAGCAATTCTACAAGACGTTATGAATGGTAGCTTCACCGCATTAGTATTTTACCAAGTGGTTGAATCTGACGTTTCTCCGGATCAAGCACTGAAACATTCATTATTGACGTCCAAGCATGGCAAAGAAAACTTTGGGAGTTTCTCCTGCAAGTCCATGTGTTCCACAAAATCAGAAAGCTCTGATGTCTGCACAAGTGTCGAATCCCACTACTGCAACGAAAGGGATGCTGAATCAACAGAAGATACTCCAGGGCCGAGATGATCAAACCCTAAGACATTCGATGCTTAAGGAATATATGCCTCAACGCTCAAGCATCTATGGAGCCATCAAATTGTACTCCCAATCAAAGAGTACAGCTTCAGCACAAATATCTCAATGATGATACATTGATTCAACACCAGCATGATCAAAGTAAACTACAATCGATAAGTCTTCATTATCCCATGATAAGACTTCTGAAGCAGATGTAACATCATTCATACATGAATGAAACTAACTCCTTCAACATACCTTGGGCAACCTGAGTTATCTTTCAGAAGCATTCAAGTTGAACTCTCAGTACACCTTCATCTTAGGAACGCTCAACTCATCAACTAATTCGTGAATGTAAAAGGCTCACTGGATGGAGGAGCAAAGATACTAGCCTTTTCGGTCTTTGGAGCAACTTCAACCATGGTATCAGCATTAACAATAATCTCTAGAGGAACACCATCCATGATCTCAGCATCGACAAGGATCTCTGGAGCGTAATCATTCATGGTTTCAGCACCAACAACGGTCTCAGGAGCAACATCCTCAGGGCTTCATCAACTAATCATTCTCTGAAGCGTTACACATGAAGCGGACTTCTCTAATAACCAATGATTCATATCAAAATGTGCAGACCTGATAACATGCTCACATGAAAGTCTTCCCAAAGCCGGCACGACTGGTGGGCATAATCCAAAGTATTCTACAAGATGTTCTCATCACCTCCACAAATGAGATACAACACACTCCAGGACATGGGTTTTCAAAAACGTACCAATGGGTGAGGAATGGGACAATGCTTCCTCAACAAAAGATGTTCATCTATGTCTCTTCTACAGCATACCAAAAGGGCGCATCAATCGTACATAGGAGCTGAAAGATATGGCCTTTACCGTCAGGTCTACGAAATCTGAAAATTTTTGTACGGGATTACAAATTACAAATGTGCATGCTTCGTTGGATGACCTCTACAACTCCAAATTGAGTGATTCTTGTCTCATTAGATAACTTAGTCTATTATCTTCAAAATTTGGGGTCAAGCATCAAATTCCGACGTCGTATGAGGTTCCTACAGCTTCCAGAGCGTACAACATGCAAGCAGCAATTCTTAGACGGGATTCATAACTTCCACAGTCGATCGGTGTCCACCAGGTCTTTTCGCTAAGTCCTTCATCAAGGTACCTCCAACTTCGAACACCTGGGTCTTTACATCAATTTTTCTACCTGGGTCCTCTATCCAAGTCTTGCCAGAAGAAGAGGAAACGAAAAGGAGAGATTTAACAAAATACTGGGGACTGACGATCCACTGATCATGACGATCAGTTTTACAGTCCAAAACTCGTGACCTCATGTGCTAATCATTCATCATAAAAGGAATGCTACCACCGGGACATGAAACCATAGAAATTACATCATCCCGTCTCGAGAGCAACCTCAGCTACAGTCTCGTGACCAGGGTTTCAGAAGTGATGTTCTACGACTGACAGAAGCAAGATGGCGCTGCAAGCACCATGATCATGTATCAATCAAAGGGTCCTGATCTCAAAGGAATAAATGACATTAAAATCCTTCACCAACCATTCAAGACACAAGCGAATGGTCTAAAGACACAACATGAATGTTTTACAACAAGCTCGTCTGAGATGATTTTACACTGCCATGTACAATCCGACGATCTGGGAGCAATTGGTGAAGAATTTGTGGATGGGTCGTACACCATTATCTTCGTATGGATGTCCTCTTCAACATATCCAAAATTCACAGCAATTGAAGAAACGAGTGAAGAGTTGTGGCCAAAACCTTGGACCACATGCCAGCTGAAAATTTTCTGAAGGTCTCCTAGAAGGTTACTGTTTCGTCGATTTCGGATCCTAAACATGCTCGGAACCCAAAAAGCTTCTTTTCTAAAGTTTGGAAATTTCCTGGGCATGAGGATACATGAGTAGACCGCGAAAATCCAACATCGAACGAAGATTCTACAACAATTTCAATGAAGACCTAATTTCTGAATTTTCTGATGACGAATTATGGCGAAATTCTTCGTTCATCCACATATGAATCAGGAGCTACACCATCAACACAAAGCCGAACTTCATCTTCAGCCGATAGTCTCATTTTTTGAAGTCGGCGGTGCTTATGCTGATAAGGGACGACTCACAGATGATCTAGAGACATACAAAGTACCAGCTTTCCAGCGTCTCTGAAAGGTTGATTCATCCCAGGATGAATATCTGCATACGTCTTCATGTTTGACTTGATATTTCTAGAGTGTTCGCCGGAAGATCCAGAAGGGTGGTTGTAACCAGAAGTCACCACTATCCGAGGCAAAATACATGGAGTCATGGATATTCCAACAACAAGCACGCGCTGAAACGGTAACAATCCAACTCTTACATATTTACAATTTCACTAGCTGTAGTGATTATAACGTCAAAATTTCGAAAATTTGCTCGTTCCTTCAAACCTGCAAAGTCGAGCAAAATTCATTATTCAAAATCATTACTTGATTTTCATCAAACCGTGAACAACCCACGTGAATTTTAACATTCACTGGTTTTTCAAAAATTGGACAGACGTCCATTTTACAATTGTGAAAACTCACATACAGACATTATTTCATCATATATAATTGTCTACTTTCAATAGTTGTTCAAAATCAAAACATGATTTTACAAAATATATAAATATTTAACGTGAAACTCACGTAAATTTGAACAAAGATGTATATATATTTTGCTCCCTCGCACGAGCATCTGTCTTTGAAGTGAGAGTATATTTTCAAAGATTTCTGAAAGCTAGAAGATAAAATTTTCATGAAAGCTCATACAAAATTTTTTATTACTAACAGACGCAATGTTTATTAAAAAAAAAAACTTTTCTCTCGTACGAGCATTCACCTTTGAAACGAGTGTTTATTCCACTTTGTGAAATCTCACGTATTTAAAAAAAAAAAATTATTTTTCGTGAAAGCTCATAGACAAAATTTTATCATTAGACTCAGGTCTATCTTGTTTGTTTCTTAAACTAACGAACGAACGTCCGCGGATTCCCTTTCTTGGTCGCGGACCCGTGAATCCTAAATCGACCAAGGTTCCACCATCGAATCAGCGGTTCTACACCAATTTATGCTCACTGGATGATGCTCTATTACGCCACTGGGGTTCCGCTTAAACCATGGTTTGCTCATTCAGTCGAAATCCGGTAATGTCTTATCTTATGACTAAGTTCAATTACTTATTTTTGTCTGTACCTGGAAAATCACCATTCAATGCTGACTGAGGAACATGACTGTTCCTCACTAAGCAGGGGACTTAATGTAGATGGTGGATTTTCGACAAAGGGTAAAATTGTAAAAGTATACTCCAGATCCGGCAATCGGATGAGTATTGAGACCCACGTCTCTCATTAAAGAGTGAAAGCTCATAAAACCTCTGATTGAGAAAGTTCTCTCAGAGAAGATGTGGATGTGTAGTCTCTCAGCTGAGACCACGACACATCTCATGAATACTGAGCAATTTCAGTAATTACTCCGGATCCGGCAATCGGATGAGTATTGAGGCTCATGTGTCTCAATAAAGCATGAAAGCTCATGCCATAAAACCTCTGATCGAGAAAGTCTCTCAGGGAAGGTGTAGATGTGTAGTCTCCCGGCTGAGGCCACCATACATCTCATGAATACTGAGCAATTTCAGTAATTACTCCGGATCCGGCAATCGGATGAGTATTGAGACTCATGTCTCTAATCATGAAAGCTCATGCCATAAATCTCTGACTGAGAAGGCTTCCTCTCAGAGTACACGTAGATGTGTAGCCTCTCAGATTTGGCCACGACACATCTCATGAATACTGAGCAATTTCAGTAATTACTCCGGATCCGGCAATCAGATGAGTATCGAGACTCATGTCTCTATGCATGAAAGCTCGTGCCACCTCTGATGGAGAAAGTTTCTCAGAGAAGATGTAGATGTGTAGTCTCTCAGCTGAGGCCACGGCACATCTCATACTGTATAGAATCGAAATATTGGGCGGCTCCTAGACAACATGCCTGCTAGTATAAAGCGACAACGTCTTCGGGATGTAACCAGGTTTTCCCCGACTATGCAAGAGGAATATGACACTCCAACAAGTTCATATTGCTCAACCCTCAGATAATTAATGCTCCTAGACAGGAAGCCCTTCTAGTATAGAGCCATCAATTAATTGTCTTAAATCGTCTGAATATCAGTAATATTCTACGAGCCATCAGTTAATTGTTTGAATATCCATCAATATTCTATGAACCATCGTCTGAATATCCAGCAATATTCTACGATTCTTCGTTATATTTCGTCACTTCAATTCATGGTTCTTCCCAGCAGAATTCCACGGGTTAGTGATAAATATTCAATGAAACAGGCATCTAAGCATCGAATAAGCCTTGACAAAAATGGTGCAAGTGTACTTAACAAATAATGCACAGACCAGCAATTTGAATGCACGAACGAGCATTTCAAAAAATATGAATGAACGAGGAACCTATGTAAAATAGGAAGAAAAATAATAATAATATATTAGCAAAGGCGCCAGGGGACTGGGCTCATCAGCCGTCCGGTCATGCCGTGACCAGTCCCGCGCCCAATTTTATATTTTATCACATTTTATTATTATTCGCTAATCTCACGAAAATTCTCTTGTTCGAGCAAATTTCCTTTATTTCAAAGAAGTTATCTAATTCACATGATTTTATCAAAAATAATAAAATTAAGGAAAGGTGTCGCGGGACCGAGCACCAGCCGGCCATGCCTTGGACTTGGCCGGTCCCACACCTCACGTCTCTATTATTTTATTATTTCTCTCAAATTATGAAAATTCCTTGATTTCATGAATTTTCCCTAAAATCATGAAAATTACCTAATTTCATGTATTTTTATCTAAATCACATGATTTTATCAAAAATAATAAAATTAGGGAAAGGTGTCATGGGACCGCCAGCCGGCCGGTAATGCCTTGGCCGTGGCCAGTCCCACACCTCACGTCCCATTATTTTATTATTTCTTCTCAAATTATGAAAATTCCTTGATTTTATGAATTTTCCCTAAAATTACCTAATTTCATGTATTTTCTCTAAAATCATGGAAAATTAGGAAAACTTGTGGGACCAGGCTCTAGCCGGACGGCCATGCCCTAGCCGGTCCCACACGCCCATTATTTTATAATTTGGTGTTTTGTTTCCTGATTTCATGAAAACTCTCTGATTTCGACAAAATATCTTGGTTTTCAACAAATCCCTTTGATTTTATGAAAATTATCTAAAATCATCAAAACTTTGTAAAATTGGGAAGAGTGCCTTGGGACCCGCGCCCATTGGCCGGTCGGCCATGCCACAGCCATTGACCGGTCTCGCACTCCCATTCCCTATTTTATATTTTTAATTTATGTCTCTCATCTCATGAAAGTTCCCTAATTTCGCCAAACTCTCCAGTTTCATGGAATTTCCCTTAAATCAGAGAAAAATACATAAAATCACATAAAACTGGAAAAAGCATGTGGGACCGCGTGTCAGCCGGACGGCCATGCCCTAGCCGTGTCCGGTCCCACACCTTGTAATTCCTTGTTTTATTTATTATTTTCATCATCTCATGTATTTTTCCCAGTTTCAGCAAAACCATGGATTTTGCATATTTTCTCCAAATGTTGCTCAAACGTGCACCAGAAAATATCAAAATTCTCAGGACTGAAGCGCGGACATCATTATGACACGGTCACATCCCCTTGACCGACCAAGGGTGAACCTGAGGCTTGCAAACAGCTGGTCCCGCATGTTTTAATGATTTTAACCTAATTTGCTCAGTTGCTCATATTAGGTTCAAACTCTTTCCAAACAATTGGAAGTTCACTCAAACGACCATCTATTGGTTCCACGGCCACCAAGAGCCGGTCTGATGACCTCTTGTCCGGTCCCTCATATTTTCTACATCAGGTTTTATGATTTGTCGTCACACGAGCATTATTTCAGTAAATGATTAAACCAACATTTAATCATTCTTTCACCAACTGGTCCTCAAGAGACTTTGGTATTTTTGCTCATTCGAGCATCTGGGCGTTATATGGTGAACCCGTCATCCCATGTAGCCGGTCTTATGTGATTTGCAGTAAATCATCATCTCGGTAAAATTAGGGTTTTGAATCCAGAGCTCTGCAAAAACGTGATTCTGAGCAGATTCGAACACTATGATAATTTTATGTTGATTCCATGATTAACATTCATATTTATTTTGCTCGACCCAGCAGTCAGTAACCTAAATTAATATTTTATTTGGTCCAGCTACCAACAATTCATCAAAAGAACAATATTTGTTCAAACTAGCAATATTTGCTCGAACTAGCAATATTCGCTCGAACCGGCAATATTTACTCAATTAGCAATATTCGCTCAGACTAGCAATATTTGCTAAAACCATATAATATTGGTTCAACTATCAATATTCACCAATTTAGCAACACAGTTCTTCTCGTCTTAGGTTATAATGATACCTCGTCTCAGCAGACACGTTAAATTCATGAGTTTCAGAACATTTGCTAATCATGTTCAACTCAGCGCTACATGGACTCATCGTCCCATAAAGTCAGCAACTGACTCCACAATCACGAGATTTCAATCGTGTCACATGGGGGGATATTAACTAGGGTTTTGGTCTGGCGGTCTACGGCACGTGTGTTCACCCACGATGAGAATGTGAGCAAGTCGTGCAATCAGTTGGAAGAGTCAGCAAAGTAGTGGGTGGAAAGTTAACCAAGTCTCCGAACGATGAGTAATTGGTTTTAACACGATTTCCCCATTTCCCATTCTCAGATTCCAGCAACTGTCACACTTCATGGGATCATGGTGTTTTCAACTCCGGCATTATAAAATGTCACTGAATCCTGATTGAAAGAACAAGTTTTCGAACACTCGAACAACATTCGCCAAGACGAGCAATTTCTCATCAAAGTTCATACAGACAATCTTTCGTCTACACAAACTCACAGAAATTACTCTCAATTGAGAAAAATTCAATCATTCAGGGCATTTTTACGCTGAATTCACAACACACCTACAATATCAGATCACCATTGATCTCACGCATTTCTCAGCTTCCCTCCTACAGATCAACCCATCCTCTCTTGTGACCGAATTGACTCTGGAACGACCATTGTTCTTGGTTTAGGCCGGGGTCTTACATATTGATCTCTCGAACTTAAAGCACTCCCTTCTTGCAGTGCATCTGTGTAAGGTTCAATATTTCGCTCGGTTCAAGGAGTCTCCACACGGTTGACTCTTCAATTCCGTAAAAACCAGCAAATCGTTTTTCCCCATCCACAGTTACTGAACATGTTCAAAGTATGTCGACATCTTTTATTTGTAAATCCTCTTTCATATTTACACTCCTGGAATCGATTATACCACACTTCCAAACAAGTTTAGAATTGGTTCATTTGTATTCCAAGACAACTACGTGATTGATCAAATATCAAATCACTAATCATGGGTTTACGGTTCTACCAGACACAAGGATCGGTTCTACCTTAATAAGGTTACTGGGACCGGTTACATCAATTACCAGGATCGGTTACATTAATTACCAAGACCGGTTACCATATTCTCATGGTGTTACTTGTGATCGGTTACACAAGTCACTAGGATCGGTTAAACCAATTACTAGGACCGGTTACGCCAATTACAAGGATCGATTACACACCTCTTTTGTGATCGGTCATACCAATTACTAGGATCGGTTACACCAATTACAAATATCGATCATACCATCTTAGGTGATTACTTAGGATCGGTTACACTAATAAAAGTCATACCAAATCATAAGTCAGGCACTGTGACTAGTTTTACCAAGATACATAACAAGTTATGATCGGTTCTACTAACTCACACATATTGGTAATCCAAAGATATGCAATGAATAACAATACCCATAAGCCTAGCGACTTCCCTTTCGATTTATAAAACAAGTTCATGAATGTACTTCCTTTAAACAAATGTAAACATTGTTTCCTAAGACGAATTCTTCACCTTTACCCATGAAAAAGCGGGGTCTAACAACCACACCCAATATTTCGCTTAACAATCTGTATGGACAAACTCCAATATACTTTTAAGAGAATCAACTAGACAGTCAGACTCAATCTTAATAAAAGTATATCAAAGAGTTATATCTCACTTTCTCGATTCAATACTTACTCAAGCAAATAGAAATCTGCGAGTTTAATTGAATACAAGAGAAACTACTTGAACGGTACCAAAGACCAATGTTCAAGGATCAATCAATTTCAATCAACAACCAAAGGTTGGATTTCCCAATTGATCGATTCAAAGCACAACCTGTGATATTTCAATTATATAACAAAATATAATGCGGAAAAGAAATAACAGAGACACCAAAAGTTTTGTTAACGAGGAAACAGCAAATGCAGAAAAAACCCTGGGACCTAGTACAGATTGAACACACACTGTATTAAGCCGCTACAGACACTATCCTACTACAAACTAACTTCGATCTGGACTGTAGTTGAACCCAAATCAATCTCACACTGATCCAAGGTACAGTTGTGCTCCTTACGTCTCGAATCCCAGCAGGATACTACGCACTTGATTTCCTTAGCTGATCTCACCCACAACTAAGAGTTGCTACGACCCGAAGTCGAAGACTTTAATAAACAAAACTGTATCTCACAGAAAAGTCTATGGTAATAGATAACTATGCCTCCCACAGAAATAACTACGAGTTTTTATTCCGTCTTTTGATAAATCAAGGTGAACAGGAACCAATTGATAACCCAGACTTATATTCCCGAAGAACAACCTAGAATTATCAATCACCTCACAATAATCTTAATCGACTAGCGAAAGAAGATATTGAGGAATCACAAAAGATGAGAGGAAGGTGTTTGTGACTTCTTTTATATCTTGCCTATCGGAGAAATCAATCTCAAGCCAATCTTACGATTGTACTCAAATACAATAGAAAAAAAAAGATCAGATCACGCAACTACAGAGAAAATAGTTGGGTCTGGCTTCACAATCCCAATGAAGCCTTCAAGTCGTTAACCTACAGGGTCTCGAGAAGAAACCTAAGGTTAAAGGAGAATCGACTATAGCTAATACAACTAGTATCACACAGAAGGTGTGGTGGGGATTAGTTTTCCCAGTTGATAGAGTTCTCCTTTATATAGACTTTCAAATCAGGGTTAGCAATCTAATTTACCTTGGTAACAAAGCATTCAATATTCACCGTTAGATGAAAACCTAATTAGATTCAAAATAATATATTTCAACCGTTAGATCGAACTTAGCTTGTTACACACAAATGAAATGCACGTTTATTTAGGTTTGTGTAACCGTACCCAAACATGTACACTTAGTTGGTTCAACAGTAGTTAACCAAATGGTTAGCCATATGAGCACTTCCATATCAACCATATTCTTCTTTACCACAACTAGTTCAAATGACTCAAATGAACTAGTTAGAGAGTTGTTCAATTGCTTAGATCTTATAGAAGTATACAAGACACAATCGAAGCAAAAACGATTTGATTCACTCGAATCGATTCATGAACTTTATAGCCACGGTTTGCAAATATGCATTCCTTAGTTTATATAAGTTTAAGTTCACGAATAATTTGTTTTTAGAAAATAACCAACTTAAGTACGTGGACTGGTATGCGTACTTAAGTACCCGGAATGAGTTTGTTTTCAGTTCACAAACTCCAGCAGATTTTCACGGGACGTGAACTTCTGATGGTGCGCGTACTGGTACGCGGAATTTAGTTACGGTTTTCCTGAACAGCAAAGTACGCATACTTTGGTTTAAGGAATAAGGACTTACACACATATGTGTTACCACACAATGTTTATATCCTTCCAAGGTTATATATTCTAAACTCTCACTTCAGTCATTGAAACATTCTTAGAGGATATTATATGATTGTTATTCACAAACAATTTTTCGTCAAAGTCATTTTCAAGTGATTGAAACTTAGTATGACTTTCGTTATTAGTAAAGATGAACTTGGCCAAAGCAAAAGCTTACCGACACATATTTCGAGAAATAGATACGCGAGATAAACTCGGGTCGAAATAGCAACTGTGTATAATCAAAGTCTATATAGCAATACGACTTTTGTCTCAAGATAAGATATTGAGTAGATAGACTTTTGAGTGATAGATAAGTTCAAGTCTCCACATACCTTTTAGTCGATGAAGTTCCACAAGTTCCTTGAGTAGTTCTTCGTATTTGTATGATGATCGCCATGGAGTCTTGAGCTCAACTACACTTTCTATCCTAGTCCGAGACTTAGATATAAGTAGACTAGAAATCAAGACTTATAGTTTTGATCACTAACATTGACAAACATGCTTGAGATAGCAACGCATGCGAGTTCGACCGAGCAGTGCTCTAACAATCTCTCCCTTTGTCAATTTTAGTGACAAAACTATCAATACATATGGAATAAAAAATAAATAAACTTTGTAGCTTCTCTTCGACATGTCTGATCTCCTTGGTTCTTCAACATTACTCGAAATCTTCATCACTTCCAAGTACTCCAATGATTCCAAAGGTTGTAAGTTTAGTATCATCTTTGTTGAAAATACATAACTATAAAAATGAGAAAACAAGGATTCTCAATCATTGTTAACAGTGTCATAGTATTATTACATAGCATCAAAGTTCAATTGTATCACAACTTCGACAACAATACTATGGTGATATGTATCACTCCCCCTTAGTCAATACTCCATCTCACATGGAAACCACTCCCCCTTACATAATGATCCGAAAACCATATGTATTTGTAGTGTGAACTACACATTAATTCTCCCCCTTTTTGTCAATAAAATTGGTAAAGGTACGAAAACTAGTGGGATCCTAATGAAATTTCCATAGATACATTTCATGACCAAAAGAAAGCACATATCAACTTTTTAGATGCAATCACATAGCCGAAGCTAAATTATTTCATCAAGGAGTTTATAAAGATACAAGATAACTCCTATAATATTCCACAGCCGCACTCCCCACAAAGATTTGGCAATTAAGCGTCATTCCCGAAAGAACAACAAGAGCGACCTTACTTTCACATGAAAAGAAGGATTTCTTTGGACATAAAAAATCACATAAGAATATGAGTTTGAATCCAAAAATGCTCAATTAAATTAACCACAAGAATACCCATGATTAATTTAATCGGAAATGCTCAACATAAGAGAACTTACGGAGCCGCACAATATTGTTGATGGTGGTTTTTAGTTCATGGATAAAATTATAAAACCAGTATTTAATGCGCTATCACCCTGCAAATATGAAGAGTGCAAAAAACCTCCTCGTTCATTGAGCAATTCAATATATATGAAATTTACTCAGAATGGTGCACGTAGTAGGAATCCCAAATATTTTGTGAATTCTATTTTCTGCCAGCATTATTAACTAATGCATGACTTTCCTAGTATTTTCATGTGCTATGTTCCCAGCCGAACTCTGAATATTGACATGACATGACGATCAATGCTCACTCTCAGCAGAGTAGCATGAATCTCCCGAAGTGCCAGTATTGGGATTTGCACAAAAATACTCATACAGACTAAGAGATCAACGCGCTCACACACCCTTTTTGATTAAAGTTAGCACGATCGAACATGTTTAATTTCCTTAGGGGGAATCTAGACTTACCATATCAGTCTCAAAATAATCACGACCACACAATTTGGCCGCGCAATTCAACAAACCTAGACCACTCCTGGCAGAACTAGGTAATTACCGCATTAACCGCCGGTGGGCCCATCAACGTCCAACCGAACTTTGCCTAAACGCATCCCAGCGTTGTCAAACGCCAACCCTAAACAGGGTGGTCGCGTTATTGAAAGAAGCTCGAATAAACTAGACTGACTAAAACAGTCTCAAAAGTGTTACAACCGTCCAACTTTGTCAGTGTGGTTGGACGGCTTGGATTTTTCTACGAGTGATTAAGGAAGTGTCAGCATGCACACTCGCGGCCCAGCCTTTCCCCCACTCGATCGGTCTGTCCACGGCAAGTCCGTATAGCAATGAATCGTTTTCCAAACTATGACAGACGTTATGCTTTAAACCCTAATTTGGGTCGCGGAAGTGTATTAGTGTCTTAAATCGATCATGACCACCCAACTTATCCAGCCTGTTTGGATGGCTTAGATCGCGTTTTGGACAATCAGGGAGGTGCACAAGAGTTCACCACCGACCCAACACTATTACTGTTCGATCGACTTACCCATGGGGAGCCAATGATGCATCGAATTGCTCGATCGAACTAGAGAAGTCGCGGATATTTCAAAACGCAAATTGGGTTTACGGCAACACATTTTTGTTGTAAATTAATTACAACCACCCATCTTCGCCAGCCTAAACGGACGGTGTATATCTAGATTCAAGTGGTCCCAAAGGTGTTAACGTGACCACCACCGACCCACCTTTACACGTGACCGGCTTATGAAAACCAAGGCTCGATGCCTCGAAACGCACGCCCAAAGAGGGGTGGGCCACACGGTTTTCAAACCATGAATTGCATCAACGACAACATGCAACTGCCGTAAATTATCTTGTCCATCCAACTTTGCCATCCCAGTTGGACGATGTAGATTTATTTCCAGCAAACCAACAACATGGCAATCACCGTCCATCTCTCTTTCACGGGGAGCAATCGACCAAGTGATGGCTCGCCCATGCGGCCTTCAAACGATCACCCGAAGATTATCGGTCATGCTACCTTTTTTAAGACGCTTATCTGCGACTTATTCAATCAAGCTCTAAAACAACGATGCTTCATACACATCGATTAATTTGAGCTGCTTAAATGAGATGTTTCACATGCATCAAATACATACGATATTTTATAACGACTTCATAAACAACTTAGTTGTTTAACCTAATAGCACTATATGTTATTCTCCGCAGAAAGTCCCACGACTTGACCCACTTATTCGAGACATCGAACATGTCACAAACTGGGGATACTCACTGGGTATCGGTCCGGCGGTTTACAGCGTGCGGCGTGCAACGCGTCTATTACGAGAACGTGTCAGGAAAGGACGGATGGTTAACAATGTGAGTAGTGGGTGAAGATGAAACCGCATGATGATCACCACCTTTCACACATCACCACTACTATACTACTTAATCTTCTCCACTTCCTAAGAGATCATGGTGCGCTCAATGACTTGTATAAATAGGTTTTTAATCTATTTCAAAATACGGAGCACATAAGTGTTATCAACACAAGTAGCAAGCAACCATTTTCTGATACACAAGTCATAAACAACCATACCTTCATAATTCAACATTCTGATCTCAAACACCTTCTTCGCTTCCCTCCCTAAGATCAACCCTTCTCCTTCACCTTGTGACCGAATTGAATATGGAACGACCATTTCTTGGTTTAGGCCAGAGTCTTACAGATTGATCTCCCGAATCTAAAAGTACTCCCGTGCAGTGAATTTGTTTAGAGTTTGAATTCGTTTCTCATCAACACGCCCAAATTTACCAAAAACAGTAGAATAAGTTTTTCCCTCAAACAACTGGCGACCACAGTGGGAGATTAATCTCTCCGTTGCAAGATTAATTTTCAATTTCATTTCAATTTTCTCAAATTCAAGGGGGTGGATTTTAGGCCTAAACACATTCGTTAACCCAATTTCATTTCAATCACCAATCTCAACTTCCACTCCGTAATACATCCTCGTCAGCCAAGCTCTCCGAAAGTCATGAATGATCGAAGCGCAATCACCATGGAAAATATAGCTAGGGTGTTAAAAGATATCCTTGCAAGTCAGGATGATATTTCCAAACGGCAAAACGAGACGCTTTGTCTTTTAAAGAGTATGTTAAATCGGTTGTGGAAGGAGTCGGCTAACATTCGCCCGGAGGACACCATTAACGATAAAGATGACGTCAGATCTTTATCTGAAGTCCGTGCTTCTGCCAGCAGTGATGTAGACAAGATATGTAACCACATCAGATATGAGCCGAAAGGGAACAATCGACAAAATTCAGCCAGCAATAAAGAGCCGAAGCAATTTTTTAGGGAAAGGGACTTGCCAGGAGTGTCGCAATACCTGCAGAATGAGAACAAAGGCCCGGCTTATGAAACTCTGTTGGAGAGTATATATCTCAAGACCCTTGCAGAAGTTCAAAGAGTTGTTCAACAATCCACAGCCCCAACTACAACGACTTTACCAAACAGAGAAGCGCCTGAAGAAGGGGAAATTTTCCAAGACCACCAGGAAGACAAAAACTTCACTAATGAACGGTACTCAGTCCAATCGTGTCGCAACGCCATTGATGCAGGACCCTCGAGAGAAGTTGCACTTCAGCAAAACCGCCAAGCTAAGCGATCCGCGTTTATGTTAACGCACATCTCAGCCACACTCTCGAAACGAGCCTCATATCAAAGCCCGCAAGAATTCTCACGAAAACAACTACAAACACAAGAAAAGCTAAACTCAGGGTACCCGCACTTCCCATTTCCAATGAGGAAAGTTTTGGAGTTGTTAGAAGCTTGGGTGCAAGACGGAGTAGTTCAACTACCTCTTGTATGGAGTTCACCAACCAATCAAGATATGATTGATCCGAGATATTTCCATTACCACAGATTCATCCATCACCCCACCAGTGAATGCAACGGCCTGAAACGCATTGTCTGGGAGAAAATCAATTCAAGAGAGTTGCGCCTATGAACTGGGAATATTTCCTCTCTCCACAAGCCGACATGCACAGTTTCACAAGAGAGATAGAATCATCTGAGGATTTTTCATTAGCAGAGGTCATTAGCAGAGGGGTGTTACAACAACCCGGGGCGCAATTTGGATTCTAAGCAATTATCTGGGAAAGCCCAATTTCGTCCGTTGGAACCTCTTCAACAAAAAAACTACTCATGAATTATCCCAAAATCAAATTCTAATATCTTCATAAAAGAAATCACTTGCTAGTTCAAAACCAAAACATAAAAAAGAGAAAGTCATCAAACCATGAAAGGAATTCCTCACGTCACTCAACAACACCTAAAGATAAAGAAAACACATAAATTATTCAAGGGAAGTCATCCGGCAACAACTCGTTCTTCTTGGCAAAGGCGTCTTTCATGTTCTAGAGAGCAGTCTTCTTCAGCTTCAACTCCTGGGACAATTTCTCGACTTCTGCCTCTTGCTGAGTAATGAAGTCCATGGATGGAACATCCTCCATTTCACCTTGCAACTTCTGAATTTCAGAAAATCCTTCACAGAACCAAGAGGCGTTAAAATCATACTTCACGAACACATCTCGGTGGAACTCCCAGTTTGAAACTATCTCTTCAGAAACGGTGCGCCCAGTCACGATGCTCATGCCATAAATGGAGGATAAAGCTTCTTCGACACGTTTGACTAATGAAAAGAGACTTTTAAGCTTCTTGGAAGTGGCGGTGTGACCATGCTTATTCCATATATTGGTGTATAACTCTTCATACTTAGCTGGCACACTGAATCCTCCAACCAGCACATGATCTACAAAAGGGGCGCCGAAAGGAGGGTCAAAAATGACCCCAGCAGCGGCGGAGTGCACAACTAATGCCTTGTCAGTCGCATGAGGCTCTTTAAAGGGAAGCAAATCTACAACCATAGATGTAACATCTCCAGTGGTCCTTGCATCATCATTTCCCTCAACCTCAAGGTTGGTATCTGTCACAGTCTCATCTCCCGGTTCGCTGGAACGGTCAGGCTCCCTACTACGTTTGGAGACGCTTCCTTCATCACTGACCGAGCCTTCGTCATCCTCGTCTTCATCCTCAATAGGTTCAGTATCGCCGTATTTCTCTAAAGTTGTGTTATGTCTACGTGCCAGCCTCGTAAAAGCATTTTCCTTCCTGAAACCCTGATTTTGAATAAGAAGCATATTCGGCGAGGATTTTCCGAGATGAATAAAATCAGTGGATCAAAAGAAGAAAAACTTAAAGTACCTGCATATGAGAAGAATTAAAAACAACCGGTCCACCTGCCTGCTTCTTAGACCTCGCTCCTGCATCCTGGGGACTTCGGTCATCAGAAACGTCGGCCCTGGTTCGCTTTCCCGGAAGCGGCTTCAACAACTTATGCTGCTTCAAAATTTCGGGGGTAGGATCGCCGCGAGGAACTGCTACAACTTTGAAAAAGTGGGGGTACAACAACCACACCCAATATTTCGCTTAGCAATCTGTATGGACAAACTCCAATATACTTTCTAGAGAATCAACTAGACAGTCAGACTCAATCTAGATAAAAAGTATATCAAAGAGTTTATATCTCAATCTCTCGATTTGATATATACTCGAGCAAATAGAAATCTGCGAGTCTTTATCAAATACAAGTGTCAATCAATTTAAGTCAATAACCAAAAGGTCGGATATTCTAATTGATTGAACAACACACAACCCGTGATATTTCAATTATATAACAAAATATAATGCGGAAAATAAATAACACAGACACCAGTATTTTGTTAACGAGGAAACCACAAATGCATAAAAACCCCGGGACTTAGTCCAGATTTAACATACACTGTATTAAGTCGCTACAGACACTAGCCTACTCCAAACTAACTTCGGTCTGGACTGTAGTTGAACCCCAATAAATCTCACACGGATCCAAGGTACAATTATGCTCCTACGTCTCTGATCCCAGCAGGATGCTACGTACTTGATTCCCTTAGCTGATCTCACCCACAACTAAGTGTTGCTATGACCCAAAGTCGAAGACTTTAATAAACAAATTTGTATCACACAGAAAACTCTACGGTGATAGATAAATCCGTCTCCCACGAATATACCTATGAGTTTTGTTCCGTCTTTTGATAAATCAAGGTGAACAGGAACCAATTGATAAACCGGACTTATATTCCCGAAGAACAACCTAGTATTATCAATCACCTCACAATAATCCTAATCGACGCAGCGGAAAAAGATATTGTGGAATCACAAACGATGAGACGAAGTGTTTGTGATTACTTTTCTATCTTGCTTATCGGAGATATAAATGTCGAGCCAATTATTACAATTGTACTCGTAACGATAGAAGATGCAAGATCAGATCACACAACTACAAGAAAAGTAGTATCAGTCTGGCTTCACAATCCCAATGAAGTCTTTAAGTCGTTAACCTGGTTTTAGAAAGAAGAAACCAAAGGTTAAAGGAGAATCGACTCTATCTATGCAACTAGTATCACATGTAAGGTGTGGGGATTAGGTTTCCTAGTTGCTAGAGTTCTCCTTTATATAGTCTTTTAAATTAGGGTTTGCAATCAATGCTAGCTTGGTAACAAAGCATTCAATATTCACCGTTAGATGAAAACCTGATTAGATTCAAACTAATATTTCTCAACCGTTGGATCGAAAACTTAGCTTGTTACACACAAATGAAATGTCTAATTTTGGGTTTACGAACCGTTCCCAAACATTAACATTTGTTGGTTCAACAATAGTTAACCAAATGGTTAGCCATATCATCACTTACATATCCACCATATTGTTTTTAACCTAGTTCAAATGACTCAAATGAACTAGTTAGAGAGTTGTTCAATTGCTTAGATATTATGTAACTACACAAGACACAATCGGAGCAAAAACGGTTTGATTCACTCGAATCGTTTCATGAACTTTATAGCCACGGTTTGCAAAAGCATTCCTTAGTTTAAATAAAGATGAGTTCAAGAACAACCGATTTTAGATATAACCTGCTCAGGTTTGCGGACTGGGTTCGTGGACTTAAGCTCACGGAAGGAGTTCACAAACTCCAGCAGAAATTCTCGGGTCGAGAACTTTCGCCAGTTCGCGGACTGAGTTCGCAGACTTGGCTCACGCCACATTCCGTTTCTTTTGATCAACAAAGTTCGCAAACTTTGGATCAAGGAATAAGGACTTATACATATATGTGTTTCCACAACAATGCTTATATCCTACCAATGGTTACATAATCTAAACTCTCGTTTCAATCATTGAAACATTCTCACTAGGTAAAGATGAATTTGGCTAAAGCGAAAGCTTACCAACACATATTTCGAGAAAGAGATAGGCGAGTTAAACTCGGCTCGAAATAGAAAATGTGTATAATGAAAGTCTATACATCAGCACGACTTTTGTCTCAAGAGTAGGAGATAGAATAGATAGACTTTTGAGTGACAGATAAGTTCAAGTCTCCATATACCTTTTAGTCGATGAAGATCCACCAGTTCCTTGAGTATTCCTTCGTCTTGTATGATGATTTCCATGGAGTCTTGAGCTTAACTACACTTTCTATCCTAGTCCGAGACCTTTAGATATATAGGATAGAAATCAAGACTTATAGTTTTGATCACTAACATTGACAAACATGCTTGAGATAGCAACGCATGCGAGTTCGACCGAGCAATGCTCTAACAAACTTCTTCCGAGAACCTTTAAAAAGCTAGCAGCTCTTCTCTCCAAAAAACCTCATACCTACTAGTCGCCACTGGTTTCCTTCCGAGGAGCGTGAATGGAAGGCTCTGCTTTATTGCAAAGATGCTAGCATCGAGAACAGACGGCACAAGATCCGCTGAAGGCATTGGCGGATGATGAAATGGGATTCCTTGATCAAATCGCATATGGCGAGCGGTATTTCAATGTTATAAGGAATTACATTAAGAGATTCATCAAAGAAAGATGGAATATATGTCGGTATACAACTTCACAAGAATATGATCTCTCCAGGGATCATATCCTTTCCATCGGTGTGCAACACAGTGTCAGGAGCAGTAGCAAAGGTATTTGGTTGAACCACGGAAGAATGAACCGGTCCCCACAGGCGGAAATCTATGGCGTACACGTTATCGAAAAAATCAATAAGCTTTAATCCAGGTTTTGGACGTCTGTTTTTCCAACGGAGTATTCTCGAACCTCCATACAAACTAGAAAACAAAGTTGTCGGGATGGGAGCGTAACCTTTGAAGTGTTCTCATAAGCACGCCTAGAGAAAAGAAACGTGAACATGTGATTCCACTTTCTTATATCTGTTGGAAGGATGCATATCTGCTGTCAAGGAATCCAAATGAGAGTACAACGACCCAAGGAACAAGCTGCCTAAAAGGAGTACCACGCCTTGCGCCAACTTAATAGCAAACATGATAAGATCGCGTCTTATAGTCTTCTTACTGGAGCCATCATCAAAGACGTCTCTAGACAGCCACAAGGACAGAAATGCGACGACATTCAGTTCATCATCCAACATTTGGCCCGGCCTCGGCTTTGTAGGAAACCATTCGGACACCCACCAAGTATAAAAGCATTTCTCACCCTTTTTTTGTTGGTTATACTCTTCTGTCTTCTGAACTAAAGCATCGAGAGTGATGCTTTCTGCGGTGGATAGTTTATATGAAACTTCCCGCAACTGGAAGACTCAACAACGTAGCTATGCTTTCCAAAGTGATGGTCATCTCTCCCCATCTGCATATGACCGTGTGCGTGGAAGGACACCATCGAGAAATGAAAGTGATTAAACCTGCAACATCTTTCTTGATATGAAGTGTTGCAGACGCCATGACAGCTTCAACAACTTGCGCTTTAGTCAAATTATCTTTGATGCGTTCATTAACCAACATATACCTCATCCACCCTTCATAAGAGCGCAGCGAAGTGTGGCAAATTTTTAAATCAATAAGAGAAGTTGGATAATCTTTCTTTTGGATACATAACCTCATCACACGCTCGAGAGAAACTGATGCAACAGCCATCTCATTCTCTGAATCTGTAAGGAGGATTATCTTATGACCAGGATGAGTCTTAACGTTCGGATAAGGCACAACAAAGATCTCATTATCTATATTTGGCATATCTTTGACATTGCTAGCACCTCATGGATTGGCGGAAGAGGTATCTCCAGGTGACATCTTCACGAGGACTCTTTACGATCACTTTCAAATGACTACAATGAAGCAAAACAGAAAAGAGTCATTACTCCTTGCTTTGAGAGGAATCATGCACGTTATCAAAACTCAAAATGGGCGCTAATGCTCGAAGCTAATGGATGAAGAAGTGTGCAGATAACGAAAGAAAAGTTGGATGCTTAGACAAATCGGCTGAGTTAGGCTCTGCAAATCGGAGACTAACTCGGTTTCAAAATTTTATCGATCTTCACCATTTCTCTTTCTTCATTAATCATAAATCACTTGTAATCAATATTTTCAAGTAAATCTTGACTTCTCAGGTGAATCTGGTGCTCTCGGGTGAATCTGGTGTTTTCTTTTACTTCAACAAATTTAATAATGGATCTGTAGTAGTGACTTATTATGGATCAACAAAGTTTTAATGAAGATGCTGCAAAGGGTTCTAGGGTTGTTAATATCTCGGAACCTGTTGAAAAGTGTCTATCGATTTCTTTAATTGATGGTCAGAGTGATTCTAGGTAGGATTCATGGAAATTTTCCTTAATTGGTAGATTAGATTTTCTTCGAATTAAATTTGTTGATGCTATGAATATTCTGAAATACCAGTGGAAGTTAACTGGTGAATGTCTTTTAATTCCTTTGGGTAAAGGTTTCTTCACTATCAAAAAAAGTCTAATGAAGTGGATCAAAATTATATTAAAAATTATACATGAGATGTTCAGGATCAAGTTTTGAAGACTCGAAGTTGGATTCCAAATTTTCGTCCTGAAAATCAAATAACATCTCATGCTCTAATTTGGGTATCTCTACCAGGACTAAGTCTTGAGTACTAGGATGAGAAAACTGTATTTACAATCTGTGATGCAATTGGAAATCCAGTGAAAGTTTATGAGGATACACTCAAATATGCAAGTGGATATGCTGCAAAAGTTTTGGTTGAAATAGATTTTGCTAAGTCAATTCCAAACAAATTATGGATTATCACCAAATATGGCAGTTTCTCACAGGAAATTATTCTGAATAAACCTCCAAAGTTTTGCTCAAAGTGTAAAATTATTGGGCATATATTATCTGAATGTAGATTTAACAAGGGTCATTCTATTGAACATCCTTCAGAGAAATCAGTTAACAGTGAGAAGAATGGAGGTAGTACTAAAAAGAATCAATCAACTAAGAATGATACTGAGAAGAATATGACTACACCAAAGATAGTTCAAAAGCCATTTGATATATGTTCTTCACCAAGTACTCAAAGTAGTAAGCATAGAAATGTATCTCAATCAAATACTGAAGTACTTATTACACAAGGAAGATTCAGTTCTTTACAGGATAATGAAGTTGTTTTTAAAACAACAACTGAAGAAAAGCTGCTACAAGAAATTATAACTCCAGCAAAAACACTTCAAGTTGTTGAGGATAATTCTGTTGAGAAAAGTGTGATTAAATTCATTAATGGAAAAGATGGCACTGTTTCCTCTGAAAGGGTTCCTGTTACTTCTTGGTCTAGGTTTGTACAGAAGCCTTCAAATGTGAATTCAGCATCAACTAGTAATGAAGTTGTAAAGGTAATGGATACTCAGGTTCCTTCTAGCACTCAACTTCCAAGTAAATAGAATTTTAGAAAAAATCAAGGAAAGGGGGGGGGGTACTAAATGCCTCCATTTCAAACCATGAAAGTCTTATTTTGGAATTTAAGAGGCCTTAGAAGATCCATGTCTCAAGATAAGTTATAGGCTCTAATAAATCAGTTTAATCCTTCAGTAGTATGGATTGCAGAACCTAAAGTAGTATGTAATTCTTCATTTTGAAATAAGTTGAATCTACCAGGTATGCAAAGCATGGTGATTCATAACTTAGTATCAAATAAAAAAGGCAATATATGGTTATTTCGGAATAAAAATTTACCCACTCCTTCAGTAGTATCTATGTCAAGTCAGATGATCACAGTTGAAATTGGAGGTGTTCTGATATATGGTATTCATGCTCATGTTGGTGTAGTTCAAAGAATATTTTTGTGGTCTGAAATGGATATGATTAGTAGCTTAAACTTGCCTTGGTTAGCCATTGGTGACTTCAATGTTGTCACTTCAGTTGAGGAGAAAATTGGAGGTAAAAATCCAAATAAAAGAGCAATGTTAGATTTTAACAATTGTTTAGACATTTGTGAGTTGATGCAGGCTCCTAAAACAGGTCTTCAACATTCTTGGTCCAATTGTCAATATGGTAGCAAGAGAATCTTATGTAATCTTGATAGAGCAGTGTTCAATCAACTTTGGCTACAGAAATTTGATGGTTGGGGATATAAAGTGGGTCTGAGAATTGCTTCAGATCATGCCCCATTGTTAGGAGGATGTGCTTCAATACCCAAACCACATAATGCTCCTATGAGATTTCAAAAAATGTGGATATCACATCCAACATTTATGGAAGTTGTTGAGAAATGTTGGTCTGAGGTGATTGTGGGAGACCCAGCTTTCATCTTTCAAACAAAGTTAAAAAAGTTAAAAAGGATTCTTAAGGATGAGAATTGGGAAGTTTTTGGAAATATAAATGTACAAGTAAAGGAAGCTGAAGTTAAAGTTCAGGAGGCAATGGTCAATTCAGACAATAATCCTTTTGATGAAGATTTACTTAATAATTTGGTAAGTGCTCAAAATTTGTACAACTCAAAGGAAGTATTGTTAAATACTTTTTTTAAACAAAAATCAAGAACTAAATGGATAAAAAGAGGGGCAGAAAATAATGGTTTTCTTCATACTAGTCTTAAAATCAGACAAGCAAGAAACACTATCAGTAAGCTGGAAGTTAATAATGGAGACATCATAACTGATCAAGAGAAAATTTCTGAAGAATTAGTGAAATATTTTGAACATAAATTTAAATTTAAAGAAGTGGAAGATATTGACCACATGGTGGATGGCATCCCTGAATTGATTACTAGTGAAGATCAAGATATGTTAGAGGCTATACCAGATGAAAATGAAATTAAGAACACTCTTTTTGATATGGATCCAGATAGTGCACATGGACCTGATGGGTTTTCAGGTTGCTTTTATAGAGCTTGTTGGTACATCATACATAAAGATGTTCTAAATGTAATCCAATTTTGCTGGAAAAGGAAGTTCATACCAAAGGGGCTTAACTAAAATTTTTTAGTTCTCATTCCAAAAATAGAAGGTGCAAGAAGTCCAAATCAGTTTAGACCAATTGGTCTGAGCAATGTGAGCTTCAAGTATTTACCAAAATCATGGCAACAAGAATGGGAAAACTTATGAACAAGCTAGTGTCTCCTCAACAAGCTACTTATGTCAAAGGCAGATGCATTCAAGATCAGATTATGTTGGCATCTGAAATGGTTAATGAGATGGCAAAGAAGAGAAGATGTGGTAATGTGGGTCTAAAGCTTGACATCTCTCAAGCATATGATTCAGTTAGATGGGAATTCTTGTTTAAAGTTCTTCAGAAATTTGGTTTTTCAAAAAAGTGGTGTGAATGGATTCATATTCTATTTCAATCTGCAAGAATCTCTATGATGGTTAATGGAGGTCCATGTGGTTTCTTCTCTGTAGGTATGGTATTGAGACAAGGTGATCCCCTGTCTCCCATTCTATTTATATTAATGGAGGAAGCTTTAAGTAGAAGGTTAACTCAAATGGTGAATGAAGGCTTAATCTATCCAACGGTTGAAACAAAAGTTATACATCCAACTCACTTACTATTTGCAGATGATGTTTTCATTTTCTGTAATGGTGCTAAGAAAAGCATTTTAAATTTGATGAAGTTACTGGAAGACTATCAAAAATGTTCTGGTCAGATAATAAATAAACAAAAAAGCAAAATGTTTATTGATGGTGCTTCTGAATTAAGGAAAAATCAGCTAAAGGAATTAATTCAAATGGAAAGAAGTGTATTTCCTAATAAATATCTGGGTGTCATTCTTTGTGTTGGAAGGGTTAAAGTTTCAACAGTGTTAGAGCATAGCTCGGTCGACCTCGCATGCGTTGCTATATCAAGCATGTTTGTCAATGTTAGTGATCAAAACTATGAGTCTTGATTTCTAGTATATTATAGCTAAGTCTCGGACTAGGATAGAAAAGTGTAGTTGAGCTCAAGGACTTTATGGCGATTCATCATACAACGACGAAGATCTACTCAAGGAACCGTGGAACTTCATCAACAAAAAGGTATGTGGAGGCTTGAACTTATCTATCACTCAAAAGTCTATCTATTCTATCTCCTACTTCTTATGAGACAAAAAGTCGTATGCTATATAGACTGGATCATACACATTTGACATTTCGAGCTGAATATTACCTACTTATCTTTTTATCGAAATCGTGTGTTGGTAAAGCGTTTCGCTTTGATCAAGTTTATCTTCACCTAGTGACGAAAGTCATGAAAAGTTTCAATTACTTTGAGAATTGCTCTGACGTGAAACGGTCTGTGAATAACGGTTATATAACGTCCTCTGAGAATGTCTCAATTATTGGAATGAGAGTTTAGATTACATAACCATGTATTCCTTAATCCGAAGTTTTCGAACTTTGTTGATTGAGAGAAACCCGAGGAATTGGCTTTGCCAAGTCCGCGAACTGACGGAAGTTCTCTTGCCGAGAATTTCTGCTGGATTTTCCAGAAACTCGTTTGCGTGTTTAGTCCGCGAACTGGCGGAAGTCTCTTTGCCGAGATTTTCTGCTGAGTTTGGAAAACTCTGCCGGTTGCCTTAAGTCCGCGAACTTGTTTGTGAGCTTAAGTGGTTATGATCTAAAGATGTGCTCTGAACATGAAACTTAAATTACTAAGGAATGCTTTATGCAAACCGTGGCTATAAAGTTCATGAACCGATTCATTGAATCGAATCATCTTTGTTTCAATTGTGTCTTGTGTAGTTGCATAAGCTCTCATAGCAATTCAACAACTCTCTAACTAGTTCATTTGAGTCAATTGAACTAGTTATGGGAAGAAGAACTAGGCTAATATGAAATACTCATATGGTTAACCTTTTGGGTTACTATGTTGAACCAACATACACGTACACGTTTGGGCACAGTTTTCACAAACCCAGTAAACATCTACCCAAGTGTGTGTGACAAGCTAAGTTTTCGATCTAACGGTTGAGAAATATTAGATTGAATCTAAATCAGGTTTTCATCTAACGGTGAATATGGATTGCTTTGTAACTAAGGAAAAACCCTGATTTGAAGTCTATATAAAGGAGACATCTAGCATTATGCAAAACTAATCCCCACACGTCTATGTGATACTAGTGCGCTCGCTAGAGTCGATTCTCCTTTAACCTTTGGAATTCTTCTCTAAAACTAGGTTAACGACTTAAAGACTTCATTGGGATTGTGAATCCAGACCGATACTACTTTTATCGTAGTTGTGTGATCTGATCTTGCATTTTCTATCGTACGGTTACAATCTATTGATTTTCTTGAGATCGTGAGAGTTCTGCGATATGCAAGATAAAGAAGTCACAAACATCTTCGTCTCACTATTTGTGATCCTCTACAAACCGCTTTTGTAGTCAAGAAGGATTGTTAAGAGGTGATTGATTAATCCAGGCTGTTCTTCGGGAATATAAGACCGGATTATCAATTGTTTCCTGTTCACCTTGATTTTATATCTTAAGACGGAACAAAACCTAGGGTTTTTCTGTGGGAGACAGATTTATCCTTTGATAGACTTTTCTGTGTGAGACAGATTTGTTTATTATCAAGTCTGCGATTTTGGGTTGCAGCAACTCTTAGTTGTGGGTGAGATCAACTAAGGGAATCAAGTGTGCAGTATCCTGCTGGGATCAGAGGCATAGGAGTACAACTGTACCTTGAATTAGTGGGAGACTGATTGGGGTTCAACTATAGTCCAGTCCGAAGTTAGCTTGGAGTAGGCTAGTGTCTGTAGCGGCTTAATACAGTGTGTATTCAATCTGGACTAGGTCCCGGGGTTTTTCTGCATTTGCGGCTTCCTCGTTAACAAAACTTCTGGTGTCTGTGTTATTTCTTTTCCACATTATATTTTTTATATAATTGAAATAATACAGGTTGTGCGTTAAAGATCATCAATTGGAAATTCAACCTTTGGTTGTTGATTGATATTGATTGATCCTTGGACATTGGTCTTTGGAACCGTCCAAGTTATCTCTCTTTGATAAAGACTCGCAGATTTCCATTTGCTTGAGTAAAGATCAAATCGAGAGATTGAGATATAAACTCTTTGATATATCTTTTTATTAATTGAGTCTAGCTGTCTAGTTGATTCTCATAAAAAGTATATTGGAGTTTGTCCATACAGATTGCTAAGAGAAATATTGGGTGGTGTTGTTAGACCCCCGCTTTTTCAATTGGTATCAGAGCAGGCAAACACATTAAAGACCTCAAAAGTCTGTGTTTGTGAGCGATCTGACTTTATGGACAGTAGTGCTATCTCATTAAATGTACCACCAGATCCAGGGATTTCAGAATTCTCTTCCATGAATGATTTAATTAAATCGGTAGAAGAAATTCTATCTAAACCTCCACCAGGTTTAAAATCCCTTGAAGTGTTTTCAGGGCTTGAAAAGAAGCTTGAGAGATTATCTCTTGATGTTAAGTTATACCTCCAGAAAGAGCAAGAATCTCTTGACAGGCTAAATCAAGTTATGAAGAATAATATTTATGTTGAGGTTGATATTGATTTACTAATCAGTGAGAGCAATGCTCCTCCTCTGCGTAATCCAATTAGTTGTAACAAACTAAACGAATTACAAGAGGAGTTTAAATCTCAATCATATGAGTGTATCACCTCAAAGCGTGAATTAATTCGTTGCTCAATTCCTGATACTTCATATCAAGATAGTAATATTGCCTTCTTTTATGAAGAATCTAGGATGTCTCTATTTATCTAAAGAGTTTCCCCTCGCAGTACTAAAAACTATCTGCAGAAACTGTTTTTTATAAGTTGGAAAACAAGAAATCAGAAACACAAATCCTTTTGGGTTCTCTTGAAGTTCTTTGATAAACTTATAAAAACAGTTCCTTGGGTTTTTCTCAACACTACAAGATGTAAGAGTTACTGGAAAGAAACTCTCTCTTGGTGCCATGGTGATCAAGACAATGTTCATCTCAACACAACTTGTTTGTGTTGAAAGTGCATCCTCACCAAGGAATGCCCTGTTACGATAAAGGAAGCACGAGAACCGGGGCACACAGATTGTGTTCAGTAAGACTGTAGAATTCGATTGAATTCTTATAAAAAGGTATGTCTATAAACTTGAGCAATATTTGTGTTTTTACTTGCTTAAGTACTTATTATGATCCATGTACCTTGCTTATCGTTCATTTCTACCTAACTTGATCCGTGTTTAAGGTTCTTATATGTTTAGGTTTGAAAATAGCTGTTCGGGATGTTTGGACTTCATGGTACACATTCCAGGGATTCATACCATCATTTAAAATCAAAATCTAGGGGTTTAAGTTCGCAAACCCAGTCTGCAAACTTTTTTTGTCATGCAAATTCGTTTGCACACTCGTATGCATACTTGACTTCGATATTCGGTAAACTTGCTTTGGCCGTAACTTCTTCGTCCGTGCTCGGAATGAACTCATTCTTTTTGAATTCTCTTCCTCTTTGAATTCTATTCAAAATGGAGATGAGAATTATTGATTTTGGATGAGTTAAGATTGGTATTTGTCATGTGTCTTGTTTTTGAGTGTTTTGCTCCATTTCGTCGCACTTGTTCCACTTCTCTTGGACTTGGGCACTTGGATTCTTGGAGTAATACTCTTCTAAGCTAATTTGTAGCTTTTACTAGAATGTTGTTGGTGAATCACAAAGAAGGAAGTTCAAGAATGGAAATTAGTACGCATTGCTATGGGATTCTTGAATGTTCACAATCATCCTTTGTGAACTATGGTGCATGGTCGTTCGTGACTTTGTATGTTCTTCTTTGTGAAAATATTTTTATACGCCTTTGGTAGCTATTCTTGGTGTAAATCCGGGCGGAAAAGATTGATTCTACCCTCTAGGGACAAATCATCTTATATGTGCATTACGAGTTTGTCTTGATGCCTAGGAAACTTCTTATGAGAATTTATTCTTGTTTTTGAGAAGGATTACTAGATTCTGGAATAGCCATTATTGTGACTACACATAGCTATGTCCAACTTTTTCATCTTCATCTTTTTTAGGTTTATTGGTTTTAAATTCTAAAAATATTTGGAGGATGATATTATTTCAGTATTAATCTGTTTTGAAGTATTGCAATATTTTTATGGGATATGTATTGTTTGCGTCCGTGAACTTGAAGGTCCCATATTGTGTCAAAAGTAAAGTCGTTCATAAATTGATATTCGTATTGATGAAAGGACGAATGGACTTTTGACAATTACAAAAGTTATGCCTATGCAGTCATTTATTTGATGGAAAATAGGATGAAATCTTTTGTTTGACAAGGATAAAGTCTATTATGTCGTTATGCAAATAGTGATGGAAAATAAAATAGATCCTTGTATGTTATCCACGGTATTGATCTTCATTGATCCATTTTGTTATGTTTTACCGTGAAGTCTCCATTGTGTATCTTATGTTGAGCACCTTACAACTATGTCGATTAACATTGGCCTTGTTGGTTGTTTTATGAGATGCTATATGTTGAGCATTCTTGAACTAAATTAATCATATTGATTGGTTATTTAGTTATTTGCTCCGAAAGTCTTCTTTTGTCGAGAAAAATCATTTGACAATTAAATTGATTGCTTCGGTGATTAGTTTGGTTGTGTATTCCAATTAGATTAATTACAAGTTCTCTTGTAATTAATCTAGTTGAGTTTTTCATATATTCCACAAGTTCTAGGTGGTGCTAAACTTACAACCTTTGGGATCATTGGAGTACTTGGAAGGACGAAGATTTCAAGGAACGTTGAAGATTAGACTATGAAATATGAGCCACTAAAGTTTATCTTTTTTGTATTCCATATGTATTAATAGTTTTGTCACTGAAATTGACAAAGGGGGAGATTGTTAGAGCATAGCTCGGTCGACCTCGCATGCGTTGCTATATCAAGCATGTTTGTCAATGTTAGTGATAAAAACTATGAGTCTTGATTTCTAGTCTATTATAGCTAAGTCTCGGACTAGGATAAAAAAGTGTAGTTGAGCTCAAGGACTTCATGGTGATTCATCATACAAATTTGAAGATCTACTCAAGGAACTGTGGAACTTCATCAACAAAAAGGTATGTGGAGACTTGAACTTATCTATCACTCAAAAGTCTATCTATTCTATCTCCTACTTCTTATGAGACAAAAAGTCGTATGCTATATAGACTGGATCATACATATTTGACATTTCGGGCTCAGTATTCACTACTTATCTTTTTCTCGAAATCGTGTGTTGGTAAAGCGTTTCGCTTTGATCAAGTTTATCTTCACCTAGTGAAGAAAGTCATGAAAAGTTTCAATTACTTTGAGAATTGCTCTAACGTGAAACGGTATGTGAATAACGGCTTTATAACGTCCTTTGAGAATGTCTCAATGATTGGAATGGGAGTTTAGATTACATCACCATGTATTCCTTAATCCGAAGTTTTCGAACTTTGTTGATTGAGAGAAACCGGAGGAATTGGCTTTACCAAGTCCGCGAACTCATTTTGCGAACTCAGTCCGCGAACTGACGGAAGTCCAATCAACAACCAAGGGTTGGATTTCCCCATTGATCGATTCAACGCAAAACCTGTGATATTTCAATTATATAACAAAATATGATGCGAAAAATAAATAACACAGACACCGGAAGTTTTGTTAACGAGGAAACCTCAAATGCAAAAAAAACCCCGGGACCTAGTCCAGATTGAACACACACTGTATTAAGCCGCTGCAGACACTAGCCTACTACAAACTAACTTCGGTATGGACTGTAATTGAACCCTAATCAATCTCACACTGATCCAAGGTACAGTTGCGCTCCTTACGTCTCTGATCCCAACAGGATACTACGCACTTGATTTTCCCTTAGCTGATCTTACCCACAACTAAGAGTTGCTACGGCCCGAAGTCGAAGACTTTAATAAACAAATATGTATCACACAGAAAATTCTATGGTAATAGATAAATATGTCTCCCACAGAAATACCTACGAGTTTTTGTTCCGTCTTTTGATAAATCAAGGTGAACAAGAACCAATTGGTAACCCGGACTTACATTCCCGAAGAACAGCCTAGAATTATCAATCACCTCACAATAATCTTAATCGACTAGCGAAAGAAGATATTTCGGAATCACAAACGATGAGACGAAGGTGTTTGTGACGTCTTTTATATCTTGCCTATCGGAGAAATCAATCTCAAGCCAATCTTACGATTGTACTCAAATACGATAGAAACAGCAAGATCAGATCACGCAACTACAGAGAAAATAGTTAGGTCTGGCTTCACAATACCAATAAAGTCTTCAAGTCGTTAACCTACAGGGTCTAGAGAAGAAACCTAATGTTAAAAGAGAATCGACTATATCTAATACAACTAGTATCACAAAGAAGGTGTGGGGTACCCAAACATGTACACTTAGTTGGTTCAACAGTAGTTAGCCAAATGGTTAGCCATATGAGCACTTCCATATCAACCATATTCTTCTTTACCACAACTAGTTCAAACGACTCAAATGAACTAGTTAGAGAGTTGTTCAATTGATTAGATCCTATAGAAGTACACAAGACACAATAAAAACAAAAACAATTTGATTCACTCTAATCGATTCATGAACTTTATAGCCACGGTTTGCAAGTATGCATTCATTAGTTTATATAAGTTTAAGTTCACGAATAATCGTTTTTAGAAAATAACAAACTTAAGTACGCGGACTGGTACGCGGACTTAATTACCCGGAATGAGTTTGTTTTCAGTTCACAAACTCCAGCAGATTTTCACGGGATGTGAACTTCCGATGGTGCGCGTACTGGTACGTGGACTTTAGTTCCGGTTTTCCTGAGTAGCAAAGTACGCATACTACTTACACACATATGTGTTACCACACAATGTTTATATACTTCCAAGGTTATATATTCTAAACTCTCACTTCAATCATTGAAACATTCTTAGAGGACGTTATATGATTGTTATTCACAAACAATTTTTCGTCAAAGCCATTTTCAAGTGATTGAAACTTAATTTGACTTTCGTTATTAGTAAAGATGAACTTGGCCAAAGCAAAAGCTTACCGACACATATTTCGAGAAATAGATACGCGAGATAAACTCGGGTCGAATAGCAAATGTGTATAATCAAAGTTTATATAGAAATACGACTTTTGTCTCAATATAGGAGATAGAGTAGATAGACTTTTGAGTGATAGATAAGTTCAAGTCTCCACATACCTTTTAGTCGATGAAGTTCCACAAGTTCCTTGAGTAGTTCTTCGTCTTTGTATGATGATCGTCATGGAGTCTTGAGCTCAACTACACTTTCTATCCTAGTCCGAGACTTATCTATAAGTAGACTATAAATCAAGACTTATAGTTTTGATCACTAACATTGACAAACATGCTTGAGATAGCAACGCATGCGAGTTCGACCGAGTAGTGCTCTAACAATCTCCCCCGTTGTCAATTTTAGTGACAAAACTATCAATACATATGGAATACAAAATAAATAAATAAACTTTGTAGATTATGTTCCACATGTATGATCTCCTTGGTTCTTCAACATTACTCGAAATCTTCGTCACTTCCAAGTACTCCAATGATTCCAAATATTGTAAGTTTAGTATCATCTTTGTTGAAAATCCGTAGCTATAACAATGAGAAAACAAGGATTCTCAATCATTGTTAACAATGTCATAGTATTATTACATAACATCAAAGTTCAATTGTATCACAACTTCGACAACAATACTATGGTGATATATATCACTCCCCCTTAGTCAATACTCCATCTCACATGGAAACCACTCCCCCTTACATAATGATCCGAAAACCATATGTATTTGTAGTGTGAACTACACATTAATTCTCCCCCTTTTTCTCAATAAAATTGGCAAAGGTACGAAAACTAGTGGGATCCTAATGAAATTTCCATAGAGGCATTTCATGGCTAAAAGAAAGCACATATCAACTTTTTAGATGAAATCATATAGCCGAAGCTAAATGCTTTCATCAAGGAGTTTATAAAGATACAAGATAACTCCTATAATATTCCACAACCGCACTCCTCACAAAGATTTGGCAATTAAGCGTCATTCCCGAAAGAACAACAAGAGCGACCTTACTTTCACAAGAAAAGAAGGATTTCTTTGGATATAAAAACTCACATACGAATATGAATTTGAATCCAAAAATACTCAATTAAATTAACCACAAGAAAACCCATGATTAATTTAATCAGAAATGCTCAACATAAGAGAACTTACGGAGCTGCACAATATTGTTGATGATGGTTTTTAGTTCAGGGCTAAAATTGTAAAACTAGTATTTAATGCGCTATCACCCTGCAAATATGACGAGTGCAAAAAACCTCCTCGTTCATTGAGCAATTCAATATATATGAAATTCACTCAGAATGGTGCGCATAGTAGCAATCCCAAATATTTTTCGAATTCTATTTTCTGCCAGCATTATTAACTAATGCACGACTTGCCTAGTATTTTCATGTGCTATCTTCCCAACCGAACTCTCAATATTGACATGACATGACGATCAATGCTCACGCTCAGCAGAGTAGCATGAATCTCCCGAAGTGCTAGTATTGGGATTTGCACAAAAATACTCATACAGACTACGTCTCTCTCTGACAAAGAGATCAACGCGCTCACACACCCTTTTTGATTAAAGTTAGAGCGGTCGAACATGTTTAATTTCCTTAAGGGGAATCTAGACTGACCATACTAGTCTCAAAATAATCATGGCCACACAATTTGGCCGCGCAATTCAACAAACCTAGACAACTCCAGGCAGAACTAGGTAATTACCGCATTGACCGTTGGTGGGCCCACCAACATCCCAACCAACCGGACTTTGCATAAACGCATCCCAGTGTTGTCAAATGCCAACCCTAAACAGGGTGGTCGCGGTATTGAAAGAAGCTCGAATAAGCTAGACTGACTAAAACAGTCTCAAAAGTGTTAAAACCGTCCAACTTTGTCAGCGTGGTTGGACGGCTTGGATTTTCCTACGAGTGATTAAGGAAGTGTCAGCATGCACACTCGCGGCCCAACCTTTCCCCCACTCGATCGGTCTGTCCACGGCAAGTCCGTAGAGCAATGAATCGTTTGCCCAAACTATGACAGACGCGATGCTTTAAACCCTAATTTGGGTCGCGGAAGTGTATTAGTGTCTCAAATCGATCACGACCACCCAACTTATCCAGCCCGTTTAGATGGCTTAGATCGCATTTTGGACAATCAGGGAGGTGCGCACGAGTTCACCACCGGCCCAACACTATTACTGTTCGATCGACTTACCCATGGGAAGTCAATGATGCATCGAATTGCTCGATCGAACTAGAGAAGTCGCGGCTATTTCCAAACCCTAATTGGGTTTGGTGCAACACACTTATGTCGTAAATTAATTACAACCATCCATCTTCGCCAGCCTAAACAGACGGTGTAGATCTATATTCAAGTGGTCCCAAAGGTGTTAACGTGACCACCATCGACCCACCTTTACACTGACCGTCCGGCCTATCAAACCAGGGATCGATGCCTCGAAACGCACACCCAAATAGGGGTGGGCCACACGGTTTTCAAACCTTGAATTGCATCAACGACAACATGCAACTGCCGTAAATCTTGTTCATCCAACTTTGCCAGCCCAGTTGGACGATATAGATTTATTTCCAGCAAACCAACAAACCAGCATGGCAATCACCGGCCATCTCTCTTTCATGGGGAGAAATCGACCAAGTGATGGCTCGCCCATGCGGCCTTCAAACGATCACTCGAAGATGACCGGTCATGCTACCTTTTTTAAGACGCTTATCCGCGACTTATTCAATCAAGCTCTAAAAAAGCGATGCTTCATACAAATCGATTAATTTGAGCTGCTTAAATGCGATGTTTCACATACATCAAATACATACGATATTTTATTACGGCTTCATAAACAACTTAGTTGTTTAACCTAATAGCACTATATGATATTCTCTGCGCCAAGTCCCACGACTTGACCCACTTATTCGAGACATCGAACATGTCACAAACTGGGGGATACTCACTGGGTATTGGTCTGGAGGTTTACATCGTGCGGCGTGCAACGCGTCCATTACGAGAACGTGTTAGGAAAGGACGGACGGTTAACAATGTGAGTAGTGGGTGAAGATGCAACCGCATGATGATCACCACCTTTCACACAACACCACCACTCCACTACTTAATCTTCTCCACTTCCTAAGAGATCATGGTGCGCTCAATGACTTGTATAAATAGGTTTTTAATCTATTTCGAAATACGGAGCACATAAGTGTTATCAACACAAGTAGCCAGCAACCATTTTCTGATACACAAGTCATAAATATCCATACCTTCATAATTCAACATTCTGATCTCAAACATCTTCTTCGCTTCCCTCCCTAAGATCAACCCTTCTCCTTCACCTTGTGACCGAATTGAATCTGGAACGGCCATTTCTTGGTTTAGGCCAGAGTCTTACATATTGATCTCTCGAATCTAAAAGTACTCCCCTGCAGTGCATTTGTTTAGGGTTTGAATTCGTTTCTCATCAACACACCCAAATTTACCAAAACCATAGAATCAGTTTTTTCCCTCAAACAACTGACGACCACAGTGGGAGATTAATCTCTCGGTTGCAAGATCAATTTTAAATTTCATTTAAATTTTCTCAAATTCAAGGGGGTGGATTTTAGGTCTAAACACATTCGTTAACCCAATTTCATTTCAATCACCAATCTCAACTTCTACTCTGTAATACATCCTCGTCAGGCAAGCTCTCCGAAAGTCATGAATGATCGAAGCGCAATCACCGTGGAAGACATAGCTAGGGTGTTAAAAGATATCCTCGCAAGTCAGGCTGATATCTCCAAACGGCAAAAGGAGACGCTTTGTCTTTTAAAGAGTATGGTAAATCGGTTGAGGAAGGAGCCGGCTAAATTCTCCCGGAGGACACCATTAACGATAAAGATGATTTCGGATCTTTATCTGAAGTTCGTGCTTCTGCCAGCAGTGATGTAGACAAGATACATAACTACATCGGATATGAGACGAAAGGGAACAATCGACAAAACCAGCCAGCAATAAAGGGCCGAAGCAATTTTACAGGGAAAGGGACTCGCCAGGAGTGTCGCAATACCTGCAGAATGAGAACAAAGGCCCGTCTTGTAAACTCTGTTGGAGAGTATATATCTCAAGACCCTTACAGAAGTTCAAAGAGTTGTTCAACAATCCACAGCCCCAATTACAACGACTTTACCAAACAGAGAAGCGCATGAAGAAGGGGAAATTTTCCAAGACCACTACGAAGACAAAAACTTCACTAATGAACGGTACTCAGTCCAACCGTGTCGCAGCGCCATTGATGCAGGACCCTCGAGAGAAGTTGCACTTCAGCAAAACCGCCAAGCTAAGCGATCCGCGTCTATGTCAACTGATCGCTGCCGTATGCGTCAAAAATAATTTCACTTTCCTAAAATATATGATAAGAAAGAATTCGTTTCCACAGAGAGGCAATTGTAGTTATTACATATTCAATTTCCTAAAATAACCAATTGGGGGGATTTCTGATTTTGTAAAAACAATATGAATTAAATCAAAAGCAAAGTAAATAATAGAATGTAATCAATGAGAGAAAGATATTGGTCAAGGAGTTCATCTTCTTTCTTAAACAAGTGCTTGCATACATGATTAGAATTACAATTTAATCTCTTTTATTATCAAAAGCCTAGAGAATCAAGAGAGCAAGATAATCTATTAATTTCCTAAGTTCATCAACACACACATTAGAGCTGCGTATGTGAATTCTACCTAAAGAATAACCTAACGCCTTGCGCTAATTATGTTCAATTCCCAGGAGCATTAAGTTTTGGAAATAGGCTAATCAATGCAATTGTCGTACATTGCGCATGACAATTCGGACAATGGTCAAACTCCACTTATGATAACGAGAGTGTATCACTACAAACCGTAATCATATCATGCTACTTGTATTTAGGGTTATCGCTCGATGAAAAACCCTAAAATAGCTATGGACAAGGATGCAAGTTCAATTAATTGGCTAACCAAACATCTAAGTCCTATCACAATACATCAATCATGTGATTATTAAAACAATAGAGATTTGAACGATAATCAAGAGAGAAAACTAATGCATTAATCAAGCACAAGTTGTAGATATAGGACTACATCCTTAACCAATAATATAAGATTTAGCTACTCATAGCTATGGAGTTCATCATAATCAATAATAAAATAATGAAAATGAAAAATAAATACGAAAGAAAACCCTAGTTGCGGCTATCTCCCAAAGCTCCAAGTAGAATACGTCCTCCTAAAAGTTGTAGAAGTCTTCTCTTTTATAGCTCATCTTCTTCCAAAATTAGGTCCAAGTCTTCAAAGTCCATTAGATGAAAATCCACATGGCCCAAAAGCGAGAAAAACCCATGTATAAACTCTGCCAAATCGTCGCCGGAAATGGCCGGAAGTTGGCAGGAAAAGTATCTCAGGTGACCGGCGAAGTCCGCAGGTCACCGGTCAAGTCGGTCAAGTCAACCGAGTCAACTCAGTCAAAGTATCTGAGTCAAACCGGGTCAGATCATGAGTCAGACCCTAGTCAGCTATAGGTGACCTAACTAGGCTGACTTGATTGAGTTTCCATGGCATAAGCCATTTGCACTGGCCTGAGTTATGCTCCTCTGTAATCTAAGTTCAAGCATAATTCTTCTTCCTTCAACTCACCAGTCGACGTCTAATCCTTGCAAAGCTGCAACATGCTTGTAAATCTTCAACCAAAGCCCATGGCAATCACCTGCATCACTAACATTCTTCTACCACCAGCTCAAACCATCTCTTTTAAGTAGCAGCACATCTCCATGTCAGGTTCTAAACTCATGGCAAAAACTCATCTCAATCTTCTTCATCTCAAAATATATATCTCAGCCAACAGCATCACCAATACCATATGCGACTGAGCTCACATATCTACATATGCAGCTCATCAATAGCAAATTCAGAAACCCTTTTTCTTCTTTACTACCTCCTGAGTCTCTCTTTTCAATTCAATGGAAGCAACAGGTTCATCTTGTCGAATCCATTTAAACCAATCCCAACTTTCTTGTTCTTCGATTGCAAACCCATATTGAACACCAACAGCAGCGGAACCTTCAAATCTCTACAAATTATCTCAAATTCGAACAGCAATCCGAACCCATGTCTCCAAATGTCCACAACTTCATAACCAACACCTTTAATCAGTCATTTGCAACCCATTATGAATCTGTGCCCTAATTCAGACAAAAACTAATTGCAGAAACATCTATTTCTCCACTGCGTTGTTCTTGATTCAAACACCAAATTCGCCAGTATCAACCCTAAATCAACCACCATTTTCTGCTCAGATTCAATCCCACATCGGCTTCTTCATCACTTCACATATTCAGGCCATCAACTCAAATATTCTCAATCTCCATTTCATTCCCAGCATCAAGAAACCTAATAATCACTCCAATCTCCTACTGAAATAGTTGTTCAATTCCTTCTCTGGATGTTCTCGATCTGCTCCAACTTCTCTCTGAATCTCATGTCCGTAGCCCTCTCTCTGATTTCTCTAACTCTCAGACAAAGCTCTGAATGAATTTTAGGTCTTGTTGTAGGAAAAACAATGGATGTATCCACCCCAACTTTGAGAAACCCAGAGTATATGCACCCGACAGTTAGATTCAGGCCACCAAATGACAACCCCTTATCCTCCAATATGCTCCCGATAACGCTTTCCTGTGCAAAGACGATTCCGCCCGCTTGCTCCAAATGAACGCTCTTTTTTCTCTTGAATTCTTCCACTAACAGCAGCCGTCTCTTACTTCTCATATCCACTTCTTCTCTACAATTTCTCTTCATCACTAAAGCAGTCATGCTTTTCAGACATAAATTTGCATCACTAAAGCCGACATGCTTTTCAGACAAAAATTAAGAAATAGAAGCAAATAATGAGAAATAGTTTGTCTCCAACAACATTTGCATCTTTTTTCCTTATTCTTCTTCTTTTGGTCCAAATGACTTCAAAGTACCTAAATGCTCAAAAACAAACATAAGATATATAATTTACAAGAAAACTTAGCAAAGAAAGCATAAATACTAGATATAAAATTAGGTGTTTTAGACACCTATCAGATTCCCCCACACTTAGACTTTGCTAGTCCTCGAGCAAATCAAACAAAATAATTCTAAAAGATACATACAACTCCGTCTCGTCAAGGCTACGGTTACTCTTAGCATGAATAACAGGCCTTTGAACCCCTAGGTGTCCCTAGTGGACGAGTTATAGTCTCGTGAAGGTTTACAAGAGATGTACCTACAAAACCTTTTCTTCCAAATTCCAGCTACCTGTGAAAAATCTATGAATGACACTAAACATTTTGTACTTAGCATACTATCAATGATTACAGGAGGAAGTACCCACTTTCGAATCCTATTCATTCATAAATTAGTAATGTAGCTTTATCAGAAAGTTGAACACAACCACAATACTCGGAATCTAATCAACCACAATCACATGAAAAGATTAAGAAGATGGATATAGAAAGTAGATGGTGGCGGACTGTTGACTAAGGTGAACGGTGTTTCCCATATCTGTCTGAAGGTCACTGCCAAAACAAACCTAAAAATCCTATTGGATTGATCTACTGGTCCGAATACTAATATCAACACAGATGGCATATACAAGGGAACCAGCGGTCGATAAACTTAATTCTAAATCAATTCACTGGCATATACAAGGGAACCAGTGATTGATTTTATTCAACACAATAATAATATTTTTTCTTTTCTTTTCCTTTTTTCAATTTTTTTTTTCAATGACATCATGATTGGATCTTGTGGATCCAAGCGCATGTTTCTTGTCAGCGGATTACATGATAATTCCCTTGGATCCTGCACTCCACGCTTGCTTAGGCGACGGAGACAGGGAGAACACACACATAATGCTTTATCCAAGTGTCATATTTATTCCTTTTGGTCAATTGGTCGGTCTTTTTTTTTCTTTTTTTTTAGTAACTCAATCACTCTATTTCATCCTAGCAGTGATAACAATTCGATGTTCGTGCCCCACCAATTCACTTAAAGAAACAATAGATAAATATGGAAAAAAATAAAAATAGAACGTGATATGGTGACGACTCCGAGATATGGTGACAACTAACATGTTATTTATTTTTATATTTGTTCATTTTCATATGAATAAACTCTACCAATGGGTTCCTCAACTTCTGCAACCACGATGTTTCCATTAGTGTAAGTCACAAGTTGCTAGACTTTGGAGTTAATAAAGCAAGTTTTTCTTTTTTTTCTTCTATTTTTCTATTTTTTTTTGTTTTTTTTCTTCTAATTTTTCACTAAAAGCATCAAATCAACTAACTATACAAACATATAAATGCTCCCCCACATTTAAACTTTACATTGTCCTCAATGTAAATTAAGTCACTCAAAGTAAAGTTCAAGGTGGGAAATTCCGCAAATGATATGCAAAAACAAAGATAAAATGCTTAAAAATAAAAAGATAAAGATAAAAAACCGGTGGGTTGCCTCCCACTTAGCTCTTGGTTTAAAGTCGTCATCCCGACTTGCAACTCCAATCACTCCTCCAGAGGGAGTACTTCCACAAGGTTAACTCCTTCCACGACTTCCGAAGAGAAGTTCTCATAATATGGTTTCAGCCGGTGCCCATTCACTTTAATCTCATTTCCTGTAGCTAAACTACGAATTTCCACTACACCATGAGAAAACACATTAGTCACAATAAAAGGTCCAATCCAATGTGACCTTAATTTACCCGAAAATAATTGCAAACGAGAATTAAACAAAAGCACTTTCTGCCCAATGCAAAATTGTTTCTTTGTAATCATACTATCATGAAATGCTTTAGTCTTTTCCTTGTAAATCCGTGAAATTTCAAATGCATCATTGTGAATCTCCTCTAACTCTTGGAGTTGCAACTTCCTTTGCCTTCCAGCACAGCCAACTCCATATTGCATTGCTTAATAGCCCAAAACGCCTTATGCTCAATTTCCACGGGTAAGTGACAAGGTATACCATACACAAGCCTAAAGGGATACATCCCAATAGGTGTCTTGTATGCGGTTCTATACGCCCACAAAGCATCATTAAGTCGCATGCTCCAATCTTTCCTTGTTGGATTCACCGTCTTCTCAAGAATGGATTTCACCTACCGGTTGGAAACCTCAGCTTGTCCATTTGTTTGTGGATGGTAGGGTGTTGAAATCCTATGCGACACATTGTACTTCCTTAACAAGTTTTGCAAGAACCTGTTTTTGAAGTGTGAGCCTCCATCGCTAATTATAGACATTGGAATTCCGAACCTTGCAAAAATATTTGCTTGCACAAAATCTGAAACAACTTTAGAATCATTAGTTGGGGTGACCTTAGCTTCCACCCATTTCGAGACATAATCCACAGCAAGCAAGATATAATAATTCCCACTAGAATTGACAAAAGGGCCCATAAAATCAATTCCCCATACATCAAAAACCTCAACAAATTGAATAATAGTTTGTGGCATTTGATTTCGAGCACCTAGATTGCCTGTTCTTTGGCACCTATCACATGTGATACAAAATGCATGCGCATCCTTAAACAAAGTTGGCCAAAAGAAACCACATTTTAGTACCTTGAGAGCGGTTCTCTTGCTCCCAAAGTGTCCTCCACAAGCATATGAGTGGCAAAAAGACAAGATAGAATTAAATTCTGATTCGGGAACGCACCTTCTTATTACTTGGTCACTACAATGTTTCCATAAGTATGGATCATCCCATATGTATGGGTTTCCTAACTTCTTAAGTTTGTCTCTCTCGGCACGAGACAAGTTGTTTGGGATTTGTTTAGACACTAAGTAATTAACAATATCAGCGTACCATGGTTCTCCAAAGGCAATTGAGAATAGTTGCTCATCCGGGAAACTTTCACGCAATGGGATAGCTTCCTTTTCCACAGCAAGACGGCTCAAATGATCCGCAACGGTGTTCTCAATTCCTTTCTTGTCTTTGATCTCTATATCAAATTCTTGCAAGAGTAAAATCCATCGTATGAGCCTCGGTTTCGCCTATTTCTTTGTAAGCAAGTACCTAAGTGATGCATGATTAGAAAAGACAACAACTTTTGTACCAATTAGATAAGAGCGAAACTTTTCCAAAGCAAAAACAGTAGCTAATAACTCTTTTTTAGTGGTTGTGTAATTTTGTTGGGCTTCATTGAGTGTCCTAGAAGCATAATAAATGGCATGAGGTATCTTCCCCACACGCTGCCCAAGCACCGTACCAACCGCATAGTCACTTGCATCACACATGAGCTCAAAAGTCTTGCTCCAATCCGGTGGTTTAATGATAGGGGATGAAATCAAAAGTTCTTTCAAACGATTGAATGCCGCCATACACTTATCATCAAAGTTAAAAACCACATCTTTTTGCAATAAATTGCAAAGTGGTGGTGCTATCTTGGAAAAGTCCTTGATGAATCTACGATAAAAACCTGCATGACCAAGAAAAGAGCGTATCCCTCTCACCGTAGTTGGAGGGTTTAGAGCACGAATAAGGTCTATCTTAGATTTATCGACTTCCAAGCCTTTAGAAGATATTATATGGCCTAAAACTATGCCATGAGTTACCATGAAATGACACTTCTCCCAATTCTGCACAAGATTTATTTCAACACACCGTTCAAGGATTAATGATAAATTGTGCAAGCAAAGGTCAAATGAATCACCAAAGATACTAAAGTCATCCATGAAGACTTCGATAATTTTTTCAACATATTCTGAAAAAATACTTACCATACACCTTTGAAAGGTAGCTGGAGCATTGCACAAGCCAAAAGGCATCCTTCTATAAGCAAAAGTACCGAAAGGACAAGTGAAAGTGGTTTTCTCTTGATCCTACGACGCTATCACAATCTGATTGTAACCTGAATAGCCATCAAGGAAGCAATAGTAAGAGTGTCCAGCTAAACGTTCAAGCATTTGATCAATAAAAGGTAATGGAAAGTGATCCTTCCTAGTGGTGGCATTAAATTTTCTATAATCAATACAAACCCTCCAATCGGTTTGTACACGAGTTGGGACAAGTTCATTCTTATCATTCTCCACCACCGTCACACCTGATTTCTTTGGTACCACTTATACCGGGCTTACCCACTTGCTATCGGATATGGGGTAGATAACACCCACATCCAAAAGCTTGAGTATCTCCTTTTTCACAACTTCCATCATGGGAGGGTTCAAACGACGTTGCGCTTCCCTTATAGGTTTTGCATCGTCCTCCAAACGGCTCTTGTGCATACAAACGGCAGGGCTTATACCCTTGATATAGGCAATTGTCCATCCTATGGCCGTCTTGTACGTCCTTAGCACCCTTAGAAGTTTTTGCTCCTCTAATTCACTAAGCTCATTAGAAACAATCACAGGTAATTCTTCGTTATCACCCAAGTACAAGTACTTTAAGTGACTTGGAAGAGTTTTCAATTCGAACTTTAGAGATTTAACAATAGAAGGCACAAGATTTACATCATTGCAAGGTAAAGAAGCATATGAAATATTCTTAAGTGAAGGTTTTTCCGGTAATGAGTCAAGAGAACCAATGGTTTATTTAATCTCATCACCGTACTCCAAACCATCATCAATGGGTGTAGTGAGCACGGTTTCCAAAGTATCAACACCATTCAGCTCAAATATTTGTTGCGCCAATGTATCTATCACATCAATGGAGAAACAAGAGTGGACATCACTAGGATATCTCATCGTCTCGAAAATGTTGAAACGTATTATTTCTCCATCAAACTCCATAGTTAGCGTTCCCTTGTCAACATCGATAATGGTTTTCGCCGTTTTCATGAAGGGACGCCCAAGTAGCAATGGAATAGATAAGTCTGGTGAATCTTCATCCATCTCTAACACGCAAAAGTCAGCTGGAAATACTAGTTGATTAACCTGCACAAGAACATCCTCAACAATACCCATTGGGTAAACATTAGAGCGATCAGCTAATTTCAATATAATTCCAGCCTTTTTAAGAGGACCTAAATCGAGTGAGTTACACATAGATGCAGGCATAACATTAACGGATGCACCTAAGTCCAACATAGCTTTATTAAATGTAGTGTTACCAATTGTGACGGGAATGTCAAAGCTACCGGGATCCTTGCACTTAAGTGGGAGTTTGTGTTGTAAGATTGCCGAAGCATTCTCCCCCACACTTAGCACTTCATTACCTTTGAGCCTTTGTTTATTGGTACACAAGTACTTCAACACCTTTGCATACTTTGGAACTTTCCTGATTGCATCTATGAGTGGTATATTCACATGGATCTTCTTGACAACGTCTAAAATCTCCTTTTCTAGTTCCGCCTTCTTGGAATTTGCAAAGCTGCGAGGAAAAGGTATAGGAGGAACATAAGTAGAAACCGGAGTTTTAGAGTTAGAAATAGGTACCTCAGAAGTTTGGGGAGAATCCTCATTTTTCTCCTCCAAAACAGGTTCCTTTGGTGTTTCCACCTTGCCTGAATCAGTAACTTCGGGTTGCACAAGTTGTGTACCACTTCTCAACGTAATTGCATTGACACCCTCTTTTGGGTTGATAAGTTGAGAAGGGAGTTTCCCACCATTTTGTTCCTTCAACTGATTCAACTCAATAGCCATAGAACCAACTTGAGTTTGCAACTCCTTAACCGTGCTCTCCGTTCTTTGCATAAAAGATTTCAACAACTCTTCCATACTTGACCCCTGATTTTGAGGTTGTTGTTGTTATTGTTGTGGGAATTGTTGTTGCTGAAATTGTTGTTATTGTGGTTTAAATCCACTCGGACGGTTGAAAGTAGGTTGCTGAACCGCTCCTTGCTTGTTGGCATAGATAAAATTAGGGTGATCTCTCCATCCCGGAATGTAAGTGTTGGAGTAGGGATCATACCGTCTTTTTTGATTTGGAAAGACCCCATTAGCTTGTTCATTGGCGTCTTCATACCCTTGAAGAGAACTTGGTATCACCGCGGATGTAACTTGTTACATCATTGCTGTCATGTTACCATTTGTTGACGAAGTTCCTCGACCTCGCTCACTTCATTTACTCTCCTAAGAAGCACATCCGAACCACGACTCAAAAATTGCTGGGAGTTTGCTGCCATGTTCTCAATCAACTTTCTAGCTTGTGCCACCGTCTTGTTCACTAGTGCACCACCACCCGCAGCGTCAAGAAGATTCATATCACTTGTTTGGAGTCCTTCATAGAAGTATTGTATTATCATAGCGTCATTGAATTGATGATGAGGACATCTTGCCACCAATCTCTTATATCGTTCCCAACATTCATATAAAGAGTCTCTCACATTCTGCTTCATCCCGCAAATCTCCTTGCGAATTTGAATAGCCTTTGATGCTGGAAAATATCTCTCTAAAAAGAGTTTCTTCAACCCATTCCATGTTGTGACACTTCCGGAAGGCAAATAATATAACCAATTCTTAGCACTATCCGCCAAAGAGAATCGGTAAAATTTCAACATTTCACCATCCGCATCAGTATCCGCTGGAAGCATGGCCATGACAATAGTGTGGAAGTCCATAAGATGCTTGTTTGGGTCTTCATTCACCATGCCATGAAACTTTGGTAATTCTCTAAGCAACCCCGGGTTGATCTCGAAAGTAGAGTTTGTTTGAATACACCATTGTTGTGTATCCAACTTGTGAGAAGCCAAGTCCTTGAGTGTACGATTTGCATTACCCGTTGCTTCTTCTTCTTCTTCTTCAAAAGGTGGTTCTTGTACGAATGGAACCTCTTGTTCTTCTTCTAGTTGTAACTCTTCTTCCACTTTTAACTCTTGTTCTTCCGTTGTGTCCTGACTTGGTTGGAGTATTGTGCCTCTTCGAGTAGCTATCCCGCACCTTGGATAGTTCCAATATTTAGAAGCCAGGGATTAGGTACCTGAAAAAACAATTCTCACAAACAAGTAACAAAAACGAAACAGGAAACAAAAAGCAAATACGGAAGCAGAAATATGATAAGAAACTAAAAACTTAATAACTAGTCGTATGCCTCCCCGGCAGCGGCGCCAAAATTTGATCGCTGTCGTATGCGTCAAAAATAATTTCACTTTCTTAAAGTATATGATACGAAAGAGTTTGTTTCCACAGAGAGGCAGTTGTAGTTATTACGTATTCAATTCCCTAAAGTAACCAATTGGGGGGATTTCTGATTTTGTAAAAACAATATGAATTAAATCAAAAGCAAAGTAAATAATAGAATGTAATCAATGAGAGAAAGATATTGGTCAAGGAGTTCATCTTCTATCTTAAACAAGTGCTTGCATACATGATTAGAATTACAATTTAATCTCTTTTATTATCAAAAGCCTAGAGAATCAAGAGATCAAGATAATCTATTAATTTCCTAATTTCATCAACACACACATTAGAGCTGCGTATGTGAATTCTACCTAAAGAATAACCTAACGCCTTGCGCTAATTAAGTTCAATTCCCAGGAGCATTAAGTTTTGGAAATAGGCTAATCAATGCAATTGTCATACATTGCGCATGACAATTCGGACAATGGTCAAACTCTACTTATGATAACGAGAGTGTATCACTACAAACCGTAATCATATCATGCTACTTGTATTTAGGGTTATCGCTCGATGAAAAACCCTAAAATAGCTATGGACAAGGATGCAAATTCAATTAATTGGCCACTTAACTAACCAAACATCTAAGTCCTATCACAATACATCAATCATGTGATTATTAAAACAATAGAGATTTAAATGATAATCAAGAGAGAAGACTAATGCATTAATCAAGCACAAGTTGTAGATATAGGACTACATCCTTAACCAATAATATAAGATTTAGCTACTCATAGCTATGGAGTTCATCATAATCAATAATCAAATAAAGAAGATGAAAAATAAATACGAAAGCAAACCCTAGTTGCGGCTATCTCCCAAAGCTCCAAGTAGAATACGTCCTCCTAAAAGTTGTAGAAGTATTCTCTTTTATAGATCCTCTTCTTCCAAAATTAGGTCCAAGTCTTCAAAGTCCATTAGATGAAAATCCACGTGGCCCAAAAGTGAGAAAAAACCATGTAGAAACTCTGCCAAATCGTCGCCGGAAATGGCCGGAAGTTGGCCGGAAAAGTGACCGGAAAAGTATCTCAGGTGACCGGCGAAGTCCGCCCGGTCACCGGTCAAATCGGTCAAGTCAACTCAGTCAAAGTCTCTGAGTCAAACCGGGTCAGATCATGAGTCAGACCCTAGTCAGCTATAGATGAGCTAACTGGGCTGACTTGATTGAGTTGCCATGGCATAAGCCATTTGCACTGGCCTGAGTTATGCTGCACAATGATTGTGCATCATAGCTCTACCCAGCCATGATGGTCCTGCACACTGCAAATCTTGCAACATCTTCATTTCTTCCACCTGCCCATCCAAATTCTACACAGTTCAACCAGCCAACTGCACTCATTCTTCTTATACTGCTAACATCAACACACATCTGCAACACTGACATTCCCATGCTCACACACTTCCATCCTTACATTGCAGCACCACCTGTTTTCACCTGTAACAATCTGAACCATTTATGTACCAAACATTACCACCTACAAATGCCTGACCCTTCCACAAGCAATACCATCAGACCCATTTGCACATTCTTATATATCCAACACTCAACTCAGTAGCAACTACACTTCCTACACTTCTTGTCTCAGCTGCACTTCTACCAGTTCCACTGCAACTTCAGTTCACTGCCTCATTTGCACACTGCCTCTAAGCCACTCTGCTCAACTGCAGCTTCATCACAGCTTAATAACTCACAGAACCATGTAATACTTCAATTCTGCAGCTCCCATTTCCAACTGCACCCATGACAATCAACACCAACACAATCTGTAGCTTCAACACCTGAACCTACTTGAATTGCAGCTCAATCTTCATGCTAATTTATTCACCAATTGCATCTCAATCTACCTACAATCTAGAGATACCCTGAAATCACAACACCCATATTGAAGACTCGCAAACACCACTTCATTACTGCTTCAAGCTCCTCTGCAATCTCAGTTCAAGCATAATTCTTCTTCCTTCAACTCACCAGCTGACGTCTAACCCTTGCAAAGCTGCAACATGCTTGTAAATCTTCAACCAAAGCCCATGGCAATCACCTGCATCACTAACATTCTGCTATCACCAGCTCAAACCATCTCTTTTAAGTAGCAGCACATCTCCATGTCAGGTTCTAAACTCATGGCAACAACTCATCTCAATCTTCTTCATCTGAAAATATATATCTCAGCCAACAACATCACCAATACCATATGCGACTGAGCTCACATATCTACACATGCAGCTCATCAACAGCAAATTCAGAAACCCTTTTTCTTCTTTACTACCTCCTGAGTCTCTCTTCTCAATCCAATGGCAGCAATAGGTTCATCATCTCGAATCCATTTAAACCAATCCCAACTTTCTTTTTCTTCGATTGCAAACCATATTTAATACCAACAACATCAGAACCTTCAAATCTCTACAAATTATCTCAAATTTGAACAACAATCCGAACCCATGTCTTTAAATGTCCACAACTTCATAACCAACACCTTTAATCAGTCCTTTGCAACCCATTATGAATCTGTGCCCTAATTCAGACAAAAACTAATTGCAGAAACATCTATTTCTCTACTGCGTTGTGCTTGATTCAAACACCAAATTCACCAGCATCAACCCTAAATCAACCACCATTTTCTGCTCAGATTCAATCCTACATCGGCTTCTTCATCACTTCACATATTCGGGCCATCAACTAAAATCTTCTCAATCTCCATTTCATTCGCAGCATCAAGAAACCTAATAATCACTCCAATCTCCTACTGAAATAGTTGTTCAATTCCTTCTCTGGCTGTTCTCGATCTGCTCCCACTTCTCTCTGAATTTCATGTCCGCAGCCCTCTCTCTGATTTCTCTAACTCTCAGACAAAGCTCTGAGGTATTGTTATAGGAAAAACAATGGATGTATCCACCCCAACTTTGAGAACCCCAGAGTATAGGCACCCGACAGTTAGATTCAGGCCACCAAATGACAGCCTCTTATCCTCCAATATGCTCCCGATAACGCTTGCCTGTGCAACGACGATTCCGCCCGCTTGTTCCAAATGAACGCTTTTTTCTTCTCTTGAATTCTTCCACTAACAGCATCCGTCTCTTACTTCTCATATCCACTTCTTCTCTATAATTTCTCTTCATCACTAAAGCATTCGTGCTTTTCAGACATAAATTTGCATCACTAAAGCCGACATGCTTTTCAGACAAAAATTAAGAAATAGAAGCAAATAATGAGAAATAGTTTGTCTCCAACAACATTTGTTCCAAATGACTCCAAAGTACCTAAATACTAAAAAACAAACATAAGATACATAATTTACAAGAAAACTTACAAAGAAAGCATAAATACTAGATATAAAATTAGGTGTTTTAGACACCTATCATCAACGCACATCTCAACCACACTCTCGAAACGAGCCTCATATCAAAGCCCGCAAGAATTCTCATGAAAACAGCTACAAATACAAGAAAAGCTAAACTCAGGGTACCCACACTTTCCATTTCCAATGAGGAAAGTTCTGGAGCTGTTAGAAGCTTAGGTGCAAGACGGAGTAGTTCAACTACCTCTTGTATGGCGTTCACCAACCGATCAAGAGATGATTAATCTGAGATATTTACATTACCACAGATTCATCCATCACCCCACCAGTGAATGCAACGGCCTGAAACGCATTGTCTGGGAAAAAATCAATTCAAGAGAGTTGCGCCTATGAACTGAGAATATTTCCTCTCTCCACAAGACGGCATGCGAAGTTTCACAAGAGAGATAGAATCATCTGGGGATTTTTCATTAGCATATGTCATTAGCAGAGGCGTGTTACAACAAGCCGGGTCGCAACTTGGATTCTAAGCAATTATCTGGGAAAGCCCAATTTCATCTGTTGGAACCTCGTCAACAAAAACACTACTCATGAATTATCCCAAAATCAAATTCATATATCTTCATAAAAGCAATCACTTGTTAGTTCAAAACCAAAAAAAAAGAAGAGAAAGTCATCAAACCATGAAAGGAATTCCTCACGTCACTCAACGACACCTAAAGATAAAGAAAAAGAAAAAGCATAAATTATTCAAGGGAAGTCGTCCAGCAACAACTCGTTTTTTTTAGCAAAGGCGACTTTCATGTTCTAGAGAGCACTCTTCTTAAGCTTCAACTCCTGGGACAATTTCTCGACTTCTGCCTCTTGCTGAGTAATGAAGTCCATGGATGGAACATCCTCCATTTCGCCTTGCAACTTCTGAATTTCAGAAAATCCTTCAAAGAACCAAGAGGCGTTAAACTCATACTTCACGAACACACCTCGGTGGAACTCCCAGTTTGAAACTATCTATAAAGAAACGGTGCGCCCAGTCACGATGCTCATGCCATAAATGGAGGATAAAGCTTCTTCGACACGTTTAACTAATGCAAAGCGACTTTTAAGATTCTTGGAAGTGGAGATGTGACCATGCTTCTTCCATATCTTGGTGTATAACTCTTCATACTTAGCTGGCACACTGAATCCTCCAACCAACACATGATCTACGAAAGAGGCGCCGAAAGGAGGGTCAAAAATGACCCCAGCAGCGGCGGAGTGCACAACTAATGCCTTGTCGGTCGCAGGAGGATCTTTAAAGGGAAGCACATCACAACCATAGATGTAAAATCTCCGGTGGTCGTTGCATCATCATTTCCCTCAACCTCAAAGTTGGTATCTGTCACAGTCTCATCTCCCGGTTCGCTGGAACGGTCAGGCTCCCTACTACGTCTGGAAACGCTTCCTTCGTCGCCGACCGAGCCTTCGTCATCCTCGTCTTCATCCTCAAGAGGTTCAGTATCGTCAGATTTCTCTAAAATTGCGTTATGTCTACGTGCCATCCTCGTAAAAGCATTTTCCTTCCTGAGACCTTGATTTTGAATAAGAAGCACATTCAGCGAGGATTTTCCGAGATGAATAAAATCAGTGGATCAAAATAAGAAAAACTTAAAGTACCTGCATATGGGAAGAATTAAAAACAGCCGGTCTACCTGCCTGCTTCTTAGACCTCGCTCCTGCATCCTGGGGACTTCGGTCATCAGAAGCGTCGGCCCTAGTTCACTTGCCCGGAAGCGGCTTCAACAACTTATGCTGCTTCAAAATTTCGGGGGTAGGCTCGCCGCGAGGAACTTCTACAACTTCTTCCGAGAACCTTTGAAAATCTAGCAACTCTTCTCTCCAGAAAACCTTATACCTACTAGTCGCCACTGGTTTCCTTCCGAGGAGCGGGAATGGAAGGCTCTGCTTTGTTGCGAAGATGCTAGCATCGAGAACATATGGCACAAGATCCGCTGAAGGAATTGGCAGACGATGAAATGGGATTCCTTGATCAAATCCCATATGGCGAGCGGCTATGTCAATGTTATAAGGAACTACATTAAGAGATTCATCAAAGAAAGGTGGAATATATCCCGGTATACAACTTCGCAAGAATATGATCTCTCCAGGGCTCATATCATTTCCATCGGTGTGCAACATAGTGTCAGGAGCAGTAGCAAAGGTCTTTGGTTGAACCACGAAAAAATGAACCGGTCCCCACGGGCGGAAATCTATGGCGTACACGTTATCGAAAAAATCAATAAGCTTTAATCCAGGTTTTGGACGTCTGTTTTTCCAATGGAGTATTCTCGAACCTCCATACAAACTAGAAAACGAAGTTGCCGGGATGGGAGCGTAACCTTTGAAGTGTTCCCATAAGCACGCTTGGAGGAAAGCAACGTGAACATGTGATTCCACTTTCTTATATCCGTTGGAAGCATGCATATCTGCTGCGAAGGAATCCAAATGAGAGTACAACGAATCAAGGAACAAGCTGCCTAAAGGGAGGACCACGCCTTGCGCCAACTTAATAGCAAACATGATAAGATCGCGTCTTATAGTCTTCTTACCGGAGCCATCATCAAAGACGTCTCTAGACAGCCACAAGGACAGAAATGCGACGGCACTGAGTTCATCATCCATCACTTGGCCCGGCCTCGGCTTTGTAGGAAATCATTCGGACACCCACCGAGTATAAAAGCATTTCTCACCATTTTTCTGCTGGTTATATTCTTTTTCCTTCTGAACTAAAGCATCGAGCGTGACGGTTTCTGCGGTGGATAGTTTATAGTTGAAACTTCCCGTAACTGGAAGACTCAACAAAGTAGATACGCTTTCCAAAGTGATGGTCATCTCTCCCCATCTGCATATGGCCGTGTGCGTGGAAGGACACCATCGAGAAATGAAAGTGATTAAACCTGCAACATCTTTCTTGATATGAAGTGTTGCAGACGCCATGACAGCTTCAACAATTTGCGCTTTAGTCAAATTATCTTTGATGCGTTCATTACCCAACATATACCTCATCCACCCTTCATAAGAGCGCAGCGGATTGTGGAAAATTTTTAAATCAATAGGAGAAGCTGGATACTCTTTCTTTTGGAGACATAACCTCATCACACGCTCGGGGGAAACTGATGCAGCAACCATCTCATTCTTTGATTCTGTAAGGAGGATTATCTTATGACCAAGATGAGTCCTAACGTTCGGATAAGGCACAACAAAGAGCTCATCATCTATATTTGGCATATCTTTGGCATCGCTAGCACCTCCTGGATTAGCGGAATAGGTATCTCCAGGTGACATCTTCACGGGGACTCTTTACGATCACTTTCAAATGACTACAATGAAGCAAAACAAAAAAGAGTCATTACTCCTTGCTATGAGAGGAATCATGCACGTTATCAAAACTCAACATGGGCGCTAATGCTCGAAGTTAATTGATGAAGAACTATGCGGACAACAAAAAACATTTAAGCCGCAGGACATATGCTCACGGTCGGATTGAGTAAAGTCACTACATGCTCGATCATCCTACTCGCCTCAGATGAGCATGTACAGCCGGGACCAATCGGATTCTCACCGCTCAGGCAAAAAATAATTAAGTAAAGGAGGTCGCAGGGAAGCCGCATCAACCGCGGGATTCATGCTCGACTAGGTGCACGATTGGACGAACGGACTTGTCGTGGGTGTTATGTCCACTGCCAAAACCTAATCTAAGTTTTGTATCAATCGCAACCTAAAGCTAGGTTTTGCATGCAAAAAGGGAAAAGAGAAAACAAAACATCTACTTAGGGATGATTTTTTCAAGTTCAGGGATTGCACCTAAGAGCTAGGGTTTACGTCCACATAAAAAAAAGGAGGACGAGCAACAACAGAAACGAAGACGAGGAAGAGAAGATGAAGCACCTACCTTTTTGTTGGCGGACGTGCGACGGCGAGGCGGCTAACGTCGGCGGCAAGATAGAAATGGACGCTGAAGACGGGAGTTTGAGAAAACGAAAAGGAAAAAAAAAAGGGGAAAGGGGGTCAACGTTCTTTTATACATGAAATGCTTGGGGGAGTTCTAACAAAAGAAGGAAACCTTCTTTGTTTCAGAAGAGGGAAGAGCGGCCAAGACCAGCACGATGATGCTCCATGGCTGCACCTCCTGCATGTTGCCAACGGTCGATTTCTCCTGGTAAGCCTGTTCTCTTCGTCTCGGTTCTATCTTGCATGTCACCATCTAATGCTTACCCCGCAATGGCACTATCATTACGTGCTAAGCAGGGGACTTAATGTTGATGGTGGTTTTTAGTTCAGGGATAAAATTGTAAATCTAATATTTAATGCGCTATCACCCTGCAAATATGACGAGTGCAAAAGACCTCCTCGTTCATTGAGCAATTCAACATATATGAAATTCACTCAGAATGGTGCGCGTAGTAGCAATCCCAAATATTCTGTGAATTCTATTTTCTACCAGCATTATTAACTAATGCATGACTTGCCTAGTATTTGCATGTGCTATGTTCCCAGACGAACTCTCAATATTGACATGACATGACGATCAATGCTCACTCTCAGCAGGGTATCATGAATCTTCCGAAGTGCCAATATTGGGATTTGCACAAAAATACTCATACAGACTACATCTCTCTCTGACAAAGAGATCAACGCGCTCACACGCCTTTTTTGATTAAAGTTATTGCGATCAAACATGTTTAATTTCCTTAAGGGGAATCTAGACTGACCATATCAGTCTCAAAATAATCACGGACATACAATTTGGCCGCACAATTCAACAAATCTAGACCACTCCTGGCAGAACTAGGTATTTACCGCATTGACTGCCGGTGGGCCCACCAACGTCCCAACCAACCGGACTTTGCCTAAACGCATCCCAGCGTTGTCAAACGCCAACCCTAAACAGGGTGGTCGTGTTATTGAAAGAAGCTAGAATAAGCTAGACTGACTAAAACAGTCTCAAAAGTGTTACAACCGTCCAACTTTGTCAGCCTGGTTGGATGGCTTGGATTTTCCTACGAGTGATTAAGGAAGTGCCAGCATGCACACCCGCGCCCCAGCCTTTCCTCCACTCGATCGGTCTGTCCACGGCAAGTCTGTAGAGCAATGTGAATCGTTTGCCCAAACTATGACAGGCGCGATGCTTTACACCCTAATTTGGGTCGCGAAAGTGTATTAGTGTCTTAAATCGATCACGACCACGCAACTTAGCCAGCCTGTTTGGATGGCTTAGATCGCATTTTGGACAATCAGGGAGGTGCGCACGAGTTCACCACGAGACAATTAGGGAGGTGCGCACGAGTTCACCACCGACCCAAAACTATTATTGTTCGATCGACTTACCCATGGGAAGTCAATGATGCATCGAATTGCTCGATCGAACTAGAGAAGTCGCGGCTGTTTCAAAACCCTAATTAGGTTTACGGCAACACATTTCTGTCGTAAATGAATTACAACCATCCATCTTCGCCTGCCTAAACGTACGGTGTAGATCTAGATTCAAGTGGTCCTGAAGGTGTTAACGTGACCACCATCGACCCACCTTTACACGTGATCAGCCGACCTATGCAAACCAGGGATCGATGCCTCAAAACGCACGCCCAAAGAGGGGTGGGACACACGGTTTTCAAACCATGAATTGCATCAATGGCAACATGCAACTGCTTTAAATCATCTTGTCCATCCAACTTTGCCATCCCAGTTGGACGATGTAGATTTATTTCCAGCAAACCAACAAAACAGCATGGAAATCACCGGCCATCTATCTTTCACGGGGAGCAATCGACCAAGTGATGGATCACCCATGCGGCCTTCAAACGATCACCCGAAGGTGACCGGTCATGCTACCTTTTTTAAGACGCTTATCCGCGACTTATTCAATCAAGCTCTAAAACAACGATGCTTCATACACATCGATTAATTTGAGCTACTTAAATGCGATGTTTCACATACATCAAATACATATGATATTTTATGACAGCTTCATAAACAACTTAGTTGTTTAACCTAATAGCACTATATGATATTCTCCGCGGCAAGTCCCACGACTTGACCCACTTATTCGAGACATCGAACATGTCACAAACTGGGGGATACTCACTGGGTATTGGTCTGGCGGTTTACAGCGTGCGGCGTGCAACGCATCTATTAAGAGAACGTGTCAGAAAAGGACAGACGGTTAACAATGTGAGTAGTGGGTGAAGATGCAACTGCGTGATGATCACCACCTTCCACACAACACCACTACTCCACTACTTAATCTTCTCCACTTCCTAAGAGATCAGGGTGCGCTCAATGACTTGTATAAATAGGTTTTTAATCTATTTCGAAAGACGGAGAACATAAGTGTTATCAACACAAGTAGCCAGAAACCATTTTCTGATACACAAGTCATAAACAACCATACCTTCATAACTCAACATTTTGATCTCAAACACCTTCTTCGCTTCCCTCCCTAAGATCAACCCTTCTCCTTCACCTTGTGACCGAATTGAATCTGGAACAACCATTTCTTGGTTTAGGCCAGAGTCTTACAGATTGATCTCTCGAATCTAAAATTACTCCCGTGCAGTGCATTTGTTTAGGGTTTGAATTCGTTTCTCATCAACACACCCAAATTTACCAAAAACAGTAGAATCAGTTTTTGCCTTCAAACAAGTATGTACATAAAAAATATGGATCAGGGAAGATCAATACTGCGGAATAGACAAGGATTCGTCCAATTTTCCATCACTATTTGCACAATGACATACAAAAGACAAAATCCTCGTAAACAAAAGTTTTATCCTTTCTTCCATCAAAATATGACATAAAAGGCTTTTAACTTTTGTAATGTCAAAAGTTCAATTATTCTTTTATCAATACATGCATATCGACACACGAAAGACTTAACTTTTCACAAAGTATGGGACAATTATAGTTCACGGACGCAAACACAGATATCCCATAACATATTGCAATATATAAAACCATAAAGATTAATACTGCAAAAATCATCTCCCAAACAATTTTAGAATTTAAACAAATAAACCTGAAACAATTAAGATGAAAACGTTGGACATTGCTATGTGTAATCACAATAATGGCTATTCCAAAAACTAGTTATTCTTCCTAAAACACAAGAAATAAAATTCTCATAAGAAGATTTACTAGATGTTAAGACCTTTGAAGAATTCTTTATCGTCCCTGAACTCCTTGTCGTCAAAAACCATTGGAACATAAGGTTCATGAAGATAGGAGTTAATATCAATAAACCTTCTCGACTGATGTTGAACCAGGGCCTTCTGAATCTCATGAGTCTTAAGCACAAAAGTCTTTATATGTTGAATCTCCTTTCGTGTCTCCTTCAACACTTCAAGAACATCAGAAAACTTCTAAGAATTTGAAGGAACAGCCCTTGGGTTCCTCGCATTCCTTCTTTTCCTTTTCAAAGTTGGAGACAACGCAAATTTCTCCTTTTCCTTCATGATTGGTGGCTTAACAATCATATTAACATCTTTTCCATCAGACGATATGATGCTTGGAGTATCCATAAGATTATGGGTTTGTGAGAGGAATTCACAATTTAAACTCAACAAGTAGTCTTGGAAAGATTTTCAGAGAAGTAAAAAGGAATGTGGGGTTACGCAACCTTTAACAGGTTCGTGCACGCACAACTTTGAACCCTAGAAAGAGTAGAATTGTCGAGAATAACCCTCCTTTATTGATAGACAGGATTTTTTTTAAAAAAAAAAAACTAAGAAAAGAAGAAAAGAACCTTTTCCTAAAGCCTCAAAGGTGCACAACCTTGTCTCTTTTGATCAGGCACATGAGACAAGATACACAATTCAACACAATCAAGTTGTGTTGTGATGAACAACAATCTGTCCACCATGTTCCTCTTGAGAGGAATCCATAGACCTCTGTCTATCAAAACGATTGGACCATACTTTCTTTTCTAACGGTCTTGTTTTATCCTTGGAAACTAACTTCTTAGATGAAGATAAAATCTTACATACCTCAGCGGTCTTTTGAGCAAGTTTAAGATTGATTTCTAATCGATTTACTCTTCGTTGAAGTTTGTTGACATGTTTCAATTTGTGTTTGTACTTGTAACACTTTGATAGTTCATGAACTTTGAGTGAACAATATGAGCACGTCAATCTTGGATATAATTCAGGCATCTGAGATGTGCGTGCTGCTAGACACATAGTGGTACCTGAAACGTCATACACAAAGTTTCCCATAGAAAGGTCAATTTTATCTTCCAGATTGGTGGAGTTTTCTTCTGAAAGAATATCGAGATTGATGTATGTATTGCTGCAATTATCAAAATCAATATTTTCACAAAGAAGTGCAACACTTGATTTTTCATATTCATTAGAGTCATAGTTGTTAGACATTTCATCAAGAGTTGCAGCAAGACCTTTGTTCCCAGTGTATTTCTTTCGATTTGGACACTCATTTGCAAAATGACCAAAACCTTTACACTTAAAGCACTGAGGCATATCCTCGTTATCAGTTTCCTCATTATCCCTATTTTTAGGAGGAACACGATTATGAGGTTTATCTGATGACTTGGATTTATCTCTGGAGAACCATTTACTTCTCTTCAAAAGAAGATCCCTAAACTGTCTTGTGATCAACGAAACTGACTTGTCAAGATCTTCATCTAATGAATCAGCCTCAGAAAGATCATCTTTATAGATGTACACATTTTTACTTTTATCAAGTAATTTAGTGTTCTTTAGTGCTTTGAAAGCAACATCCTTACTAGACTTGGACGTATGCTCATGATCAAAGATCTTTAGCTTCCCAACTAGTGTATTTCTGGATAGCGTTGCGAGATTATTCCCTTCAATGATGGCATGCTTCTTAGAATCGTATCTAGATGGCAGGGATCTGAGAATTTTCATCACAATGTCCTTTCAGGAATAGTCTTACCCAATGCAAAAGATGCATTAACAATTTCAGACACTTTGTGATTAAACTCATCAAATGATTCTTCATCTGCCATACGAAGGTTTTCCCAATCAGAATTTCGGTTTTGAAGCCTAGATTCTTTCTCACTGGTATTTCCTTCAAATACAGTTTCTAAGATATCCCATGCTTATTTAGACTTTGTGCACGTAGTCACATGATGCTGAAGATCTGGGGTAATGGCATGTATGATGACATTTAAGCCATCAGAATTTTTCTTTGCAACAAGGATTTCTTCTGGACTATATCTACCAATATCCTTAGGTATAGATACATCGCCTTCTGTATTAACCGCAGGATCATAGCCATTAACAACACATACCCATGTTTGAAAATCACGAGATTGAAGAAAAGCACGCATAAAAATTTTCCATCATAAGTAGTTTGAGCCATCGAAGACTGGTGGTACGTTTATGGAGATAGAATTTTTGTCCATAGAGTCAGATCGCTACAAACACAGACTTATAAGGTCTATAAACGTGTTTTCCTGCTCTGATACCAATTGAAAAAACGGGGGTCTAACAACCACACCCAATATTTCGCTTAGCAATCTGTATGGACAAACTCCAATATACTTTTAAGAGAATCAACTGGACAGTCAGATTCAATATTAATAAAAGTATATCAAAGAGTTATATCTCACTTTCTCGACTCAATACTTACTCAAGCAAATAGAAATCTGCGATTCTAATTGAATACAAGAGAAACTACTTGAACGGTATCAAAGACCAATGTTCAAGGATCAATCAATTTCAATCAACAACCAAGGGTTGGATTTCCCCATTGATCGTTTCAACGCACAATCTGTGATATTTCAATTATATAACAAAATATAATGCGGAAAAGAAATAACACAGACATCGGAAGTTTTGTTAACGAGGAAACCGCAAATGGAGAAAAACCCCCGGACCTAGTCCAGATTGAACACAAAATGTATTAAGCCGCTACAGACATTAGCCTACTACAAACTAACTTCGATCTGGACTGTAGTTGAACCCCAATCAATCTCATACTGATCCAAGGCACATATGCGCTCCTTACGTCTCTGATCCCAGCAGGATACTACGCACTTGATTCCCTTAGCTGATCTTACCCACAACTAAGAGTTTCTACGACCCGAAGTCGAAGACTTTAATTAACAAATCTGTATCACACAGAAAAGTCTATGGTAATAGATAAATATGTCTCCCACAGAAATACCTACGAGTTTTTGTTCCGTTTTTTGATAAATCAAGGTGAACAGGAACCAATTAATAACCCGGACTTATATTCCCGAAGAACAGCCTAGAATTATCAATCACCTCACAATAATCTTAATCGACTAGCGAAAGAAGATATCGCGGAATCACAAACGATGAGACGAAGGTGTTTGTGACTTCTTTTATATCTTTCCTATCAGAGAAATCAGTCTCAATCCAATCTTACGATTGTACTCAAATATGATACAAACAACAAGATCAGATCACACAACTACAGAGAAAATCGTTGGGTCTGGCTTCACAATCCCAATGAAGTCTTCAAGTCGTTAACCTACAGGGTCTCGAGAAGAAACCTAAGGTTAAAGGAGAATCGACTATAGCTAATACAACTAGTATCACACAGAAGGTGTGGGGATTAGGTTTCCCAGTTGCTAGAGTTCTCCTTTATATAGACTTTCAAATCAGGGTTTGCAATCTAAGTTACCTTGGTAACAGAGCATTCATTATTCACTGTTAGATGAAAACCTGATTAGATTCAAGCTAATATCTTTCAACCGTTAGATCGAACTTATATTGTTACACACAAATGAAATGCACGTTTATTTAGGTTTGTGTAACCGTACCCAAACATGTACACTTAGTTGGTTCAACAGTAGTTAACCAAATGGTTAGCCATATGAGCACTTCCATATCAACCATATTCTTCTTTACCACAACTAGTTCAAATGAATCAAATGAACTAGTTAGAGAGTTGTTCAATTGCTTATATCTTATAGAAGTATACAAGACACAACCGAAGCAAAAACGATTTGATTCACTTGAATCGATTCATCAACTTTATAGCCACGGTTTGAAAATATGCATTCATTAGTTTATACAAGTTTGAGTTCACGAATAACCGTTTTTATAAAATAACCAACTTAAGTACGTGGAATTAAGTACCCGGAATGAGTTTGTATTCAGTTCACAAACTCCAGCAGATTTTCACGGGACGTGAACTTCCGATGGTGCCCGTACTGGTACGCGGACTTTAGTTCCGGTTTTTCTGAGCAGCAAAGTACGCATACTTTGGTTCAAGGAATAAGGACTTACACACATATGTGCTACCACACATTGTTTATATCCTTCCAAGGTTATATATTCTAAACTCTCATTTCAATCATTGAAACATTCTTAAAGGACGTTATATGATTGTTATTCACAAACCATTTTTCGTCAAACCCATTTTCAAGTGATTCAAACTTAATATGACTTTCGTCATTAGTAAAGATGAACTTGGCCAAAGAGAAATCTTACCAACATATATTTCGAGAAACAGATACGCGAGATAAACTCGGCTCAAAATAGAAAATGTGTATAATCAAAGTTTATATTGCAATACGACTTTTTTCTCAAGATAGGAGATAGAGTAGATAGAATTTTGAGTGATAGATAAGTTCAAGTCTCCATATACCTTTTAGTCGATGAAGTTACACAAGTTCCTTGAGTAGTTCTTCGTCTTTGTATGATGATCGCCATGGAGTCTTGAGATCAACTACACTTTCTATCCTAATCCGAGACTTAGCTATAAGTAGACTAGAAATCAATACTTATAGTTTTGATCACTAACATTGACAAACATGCTTGAGATAGCAACACATGCGAGTTCGACCGTGCAGTGCTCTAATAACCCATACACATAATCACAATAGCATTCATACGATTATGTCGATGTCTTATATACGAAGTTCAAAAGATAAGTGTTATACTTCGTATTCTAATTCTTTAACACTATGATCACATGATCATGTCTTACTACTAGAGTATAATCATTCACAGCTTCGCAGTTATGTTTTCAATATAACACGACTTGAAAGATACATTGGGAATGAAACAGTTCAAGTCAAAATGTTACTAACCTCAAGAGGAATGATGATGTCATCGTTGTAGCTTGTTACTTATTCACATTCTTCAAGTCTTCGAGCAATACTTGTATGTCTCATAATCCCAATCTTTCTAGCCTAACCTATATGAAGTTATATCTAGTTACATAATCAAGCGACTCTTTAATTGAGTTTTGATTCACTAAAATATGACAACCAAACTTGACATACGAACGCTTGGTGGGTTCAACCGAGCTATGCTCTAACAAGACTTCATCCATGATAATGAACTCGAACCTCTGCATTAAAAGTCAGAGTTCACCCCTCAGAATGAACTCCAACATCTATATTGTAGCCAGAGTTCATACATGAGAATGAACTCCAACCTCTGCATTAAAAGTCAGTTCACCCCTCAGAATGACCTCCAACATCTTGATTAACAGTCAGAGTTCTTCCCACAGAATGAACTCCAACCTCTTGATTAACAGTCAGAGTTCATCCCACAGAATGAACTCCAATCTCTAAATTTCTTACCTAGGTTTACACATTCATCGATACTTAAAGGAACTGGGGTGTTGTTTGTTGGAATTGAAGGAAGCTCTTCTTCAGTCATCTCATCAAGGAGGTTTGTTGAATATTACTTGCATTGACTTCAATAGAAGGATTTCCAATAGATAAGACGCGAAAAAGATGATCAGAACCAGATCCACCAGCAACTTCCATATCATCAGTCCCAATTCCTTCATTAACAACATCTGTTACTGCTTGAATTCCTTCATCCACAACAACATCTGGAATTGCAATTCCTGCAGCATATTCATTCACATTGCCTCCACCAGCTTTCACGGCTTCATCCACTGGTTGATCCAATATAATGTTTATTTGATCACTCAATGATCCAACATCAGTGAAAAGAGTACGCATGAACTATGATGTTTGGTCTGCCATGAATTTCGCCACGTTCCCACATGTAGCTAGCAATGAATCAACTTCAGTTTGCTTAGAAGCCAAGTTTAGTACAAGGAATTCCATCTTTCTATCAAAAAGTGTCTTTGAAGTTGTCGTTTCTGGAAGTGATTTGTCAAGGTCTTCCTTCTTTAACAAAAGATTTCTCATCTCCTCGGCATGCTTCGTTGTCAACTGTTGTATCTCTTAAGCATGTTTACCTCTCATGTCCTCTATCTCTTGAACATGTGTAGCTTTCAAACTTTCTATCTGAGTGGTCATTTGAATGAATTCTTCCTCGAGCAACTCAGCTTTTGTCTTGGCTTTTTGTTTTTGCAGTAGCTTGTTTTCAGCTTCAGTTAATTTTTCCAATAAATTTTGTGATGGTTGCACAAACAAAATTCAAATAATCATATATTATCAACATTTTTTTAGAGTTCATTTCACACAATGAACACACAATTACAAGGAATGAACATCCATAGTAGGAACCCATTACAAGGAATGAACTACAACGCCAGAGGAATCGACATTAACAGTTAGAGTTCATTTTGTGGAACGAATTCCCAGTTTTATCTTAAAGCAGCATAATTCATTATGTGAAATTGAATACAATATAATAGTACCATGTTAAACTAGATTTTTACCTCTCCAAAATCATCAACATTTATGTCTAAGTGTTTGCAAATGGTATCGACTTTCCACCTTGCAAGTCTTGGACGGTAGTCTAATGTTTCCTGCACCTTCCACTTGGGTTCCAATATCTTTGAATGCTCAACAAACTAAGGTTGTAAAAAGAAGAATCATACTAGTCAGTTATCAACAACAATTCATTTCAACATCAAACATAAAAATGAAGAAACATAATTATAAACAGTTTTTCATCTCACCAACAAATAAAGGTAACACCCTTCAGAAGAACCTCTTCTCAAGCTTTCCATCAAATGCTTGTGTATGAGATGCGACAAAGATACTCTATCGATTGGCTCTAGGCAAGCTAGGTACTTGGTGTGGATGGAACCTCCGTCACCATTAGTAAGAAAAACAGTAGACAAGACAAAGAGTTCAAACATGGTTACAGTATCTTCAATAGATCCTATATTCCTAATCAACTCAACGATTTTCTCTTTCAATTCTGTTTTCTTTATATCAGAAGGTTTCCTTTTTGGTGAAACAAAATTGTAGGTTGTATAAAACCTTCCAGAAGCGTAGTCTGTCAGGTTTCTTGAGTCCAGGAAAGATTCTTCTATTCCACCTCCAAGGATACATGGTATTCCAAACACTAACGACAACTCTTCAGGTGAGGATATTAGCACATATGTTTGTCCCCCTACTTTGAAAATGAACGTATGATCATTTGTATTAGGAATGAACCGGTGTGCACTGCAGACAACTTGGACAGCAGGTGTTGACTTATTCCATTCAGTAGGAACAATGTCGTCTTCCAGAAATAATTTTGCTACATTCCCTAATGGACTCCCACACAAAGCCTTTGTATGTTCTTCATTTAAAGCCTCTTTGTCCTTTAGTGCTTTAATCTTATGAGCAAGACCAATCACTCCAGCTATCTGCATTTAAAAAAAATATTAATGGTTACTTTTCACAAATATTAGCTGATAAAAGAAGATAAAGTGTGGCTTGAAAAGGACCAATACTTCAGTTCATTCTAATGGGTGAACTCTCAAGCAGTTTGAAGTTCATTCAATAAAATGAGGCTTTCAAAGAAGAACCAACACAATAGATAATGGATTTCATTCTACAAAATGAAGTCCATTATGTATAATGAACTTCACTCTACAAAATGAAGTTCATTCTGTATAATGAACTGTAAAATATAGATCTACAATTTTTCTAGACTTCATTCTTTATTTCAGCAAACATCAAAGAAGAAACATGTTTCATTGTACAAAATGAACTCAGTCAAAGAAGGACTTATTATGCAACAAACATCAAACAGATGTACATTTTCATTCTTTAGAATGAACTCTGACAATATATATGCGATTTACAACTTCATTCTACAACTTCATCAAATAGATCTAAAACTTCATTCAACAAAATGAACTCCGACAAGACATACCCTACCTAATAGATCTACAACTTCATTCAACAAAATGAACTCCGATAAAATATACCCTACCTATATAACTGTATATAACTGAAATCAGCATGCAGATAGCAGAAATCATGATGATATGCATTCATATGAACATTCAATATAAAAAATGCAATTCAGAAGAACAATAAACATCAAAAATCAACTTCTAGTACTTCGAATTAGTGTTATTTGTAGCTTTCGCTGGATTCTTTGCTTTTGATTTCTCTGAAACGGGTTCTTCTTCAACTTGATTAACTCCTTCAAATACAACTAATTGGTTGTTTCCTTCTTCAACTTCTTCGTCTGAAGATGATTCTACTACCGCTTTCCTCCTCGTTCTCCTCATTCTAGGGTTTTGATTTCGTTAATTTTTCTAGGGTTTTCGATTTTGGGGTTTTGGTTTCTGATTTTGAAGACTGATTTGATTTCATTTGTGAAGATTGAAATGATTTCGTCTAATTAGTTTACTGTTTTTTGGTGGATTTTGAGTTGATTTCTGGTTTTTCTGGTTCTTGAAGAGAAAAAGACGAAGCAGTTTCTTTCTATGAAAATGGAAACGAAGAGACTGAAAATGGAAAAATGAAAAAGAGAGATAAGGTTAACGCGTTTCTAGGGAGTTTGTGTGCTTATGGCGGTAACAGTTAGATAAGGGTATTATTGCCTGTTTGGTATTTTTAATTAATTATGGACCAAATGGAAAAGGTGATTTCTAAAAGGACCAAACCGATGTGGGCCTGGGCATAAAAGGACCAAACGATATTTTTCCCTAAGCAACATGGTCACCAATTTCATGGCTAATGTTAGGATTTGTAGCCAAGCCATTTAAGGCAAAAAAAAAAAAAGAAAAAAAAAGGAAAATAATACTATAGACAAAGGTTATACGATGGTGGAAACTCAGTTTCCGTGTAAATAATCCGTATAGAAGCTCAGTATCATCTAAGTTGTTTTTGATACGATATTTTGGTTCATTTAGGTATAAATACAAAAAAATAGAAATTATGGTCAGTGTTATAAACTAAAATGAGACATCCAAAGTAGAGAGAAAAGATGAGGAGATTCTCATTAGATATATGTATTACAAAGATATTGTCTCTCTATTTATAATTTACTCTATAACTAATTATTGAATACCATTAAGGATGGAGGTTAATGGCATGCAGTCATGCTAGCATTTAGTGTATACAAGTTACAAAGTTATGGTGGGGAAGATGGAAGACCAAAGAGTTTGATGGTGGTGGAAGGGTGTTGTCATCCACAATACATTTATTTACAAAACTTCCCCTTGGATGATACCACACTACTTAATTAATGCCTCATTAGAATCTTTCTAGGAAAACCCAAAAGAAAAAACCTAGGCGAAGGAAAAAGAGTACAAAATATATAGAGTAGCGATGCACACGCACATGATGTCTCGTTAAAACCTTGACAAGGAAAATCCAATGGGAAAAAACCTTGACGAAGGAAAAAGAGTACCATGCGATACTCTATTAGAATACCTCTTAGTATGATCCTCCCCCTGATAAATACTTCAGTTAAATCTTAGCTTGCAAATCTTTGAGGCGAGACTTCCCAATTTCGATGAATAAATTTCTTGAATGCAAAAGACAGTTTGTCCTTCATGAAGAAATTGTTAGTTGATGAAGTTTTCTTTTGTGTTAGTCTTCTAATAGTAGTGTTCTCGAGTTTTCATGCTTTTTTAAATGCATTGAGGACATGTGTCTTGAATTGCTAACTTCTCGGAGATGATTTGCAGAAGTAGTTGATGTAGTTTCTTCAACGAAGTACCAAGATATGTATACATTACAATATGTAAACAAAAACCGTATTTGTGATTGAACCTAATGTTGTTCAGAAGGATATCCAAAATTCTATGAGATGGTTATGTTGATTTGGTCTAAGAGATTGACCTCTTTAATAGTGGGAATCCACCAAATAACCAAAATTGATACAACTCCCCCTTGGATGACCACCATGTTGAATTAAATTGCCTCACTAAAAACCTTGCCATTCAAAACCCAGCGGGAAAAAATATATGGACAAAGGAAAAAGAGCACAATACTAATATTGTTGCCTCGTTAAAACCTCGTCAGGAAAAATCACATGGGACAAAACCTGAAATGAAGGAAAAAGAGTGCAACTTTTGACGATTTATGGATGCTAACTCAATAGTATGAGTTTTATAAAAAAAACAAGCATCAAAATCATAACTCTAATCTGTATCATAAGTTTTTTTTATGCAAGCATAATATTAAACTGCAGATTAAAAAAAATAAAATAATATTTATGTTGCCAAAACGTGGATTTTTGTGTTTTTAGGGACTCTTTATGAGACCTATGAAGTTTATGTCATCAACTAATTAATCCGGATTTTGGTTTTGTACCAAATTTATAAAACACACATAAAGAATTGTGACATAACCGAGTCAGGTGGCTGCTAAATTCAAATATGTTCGCCCATATTTCTTGTGTGAATGCAATATGAGTCCTTAAGGAATATCACGCCAAATGCATCATATATGGTGAACAAATTATTATTCAACCAATCCTAGGGTTTGAAAAAAAAAATCAAATTCTCAATTCGTTTTTACAACGATCATATTTCTCACATAACGCATGAAGACTACACCAACCTGTAATTTTCAGAATTCAGGCTTGCACGTTTAAGGTGTTAAGTCTTGGATCCAAAAAGTTGCGCTATGCAAGAGATTCTAATCCAATATAATTTACATTTGTTGATATTTATCTGTAGAGGGGTTCACAACCGCCATCATTTTTTATTCAGTATCCACTGTAAATGAATATTCGACAATCATTAATTTACAATGATCGCACACAATTCTCTAGTGTATGCATATTTTGAAAAATTCAAAATTTACTGGTACCAATGCTCAAAGGCGTTATAATCTCTCCATCTTCAAACGAGGAGATATTAATTTTTAGAATGTGAATTGTAATATGATAGACTCTATAAGACCACTATCTGTAATATATACTAAAGCATTGCATGCTTTCTAAGTGTGACCGAATTTTCCTTTTCAAACGGCATAAGCTTATGTAAAAGCTGAATTAGATATTTTCACGCCTATTTGATGACAACCTTTTCAATTTACTCATAAGGCGAGAGAAGTTGATATAATTTTTTTTAAAGTTACTTAACACTATTTTATTGGTGTATAGTCTCCCCCTGAATATGACATAAATGTTTTCATTTCATACACGAAAAAACGTTTTGTAAAGTATAATCCATTAATTCGAGGACATATATTTTTAATAATTATGGGTTTTAACAACACCAGGCTGGACACTAGATATAAAAAAATGTCCTAAAATTGTAGTCTACTAGACACACAAATTTAAAATCAACCATGGATTTATTGGTTACAGACAAAAACATATAAAATATGCAAAAAAAATTCCAAAAATTTCGTGACTTAAGGTCCAACGAAATAATGATTTAGAAGAAAATTATGGATATATTCTTTATCGAAAGAAAATTATATCAAGATCAATATAGTCTCTAAAAAGAGTAATAATATAAGCTAACTAGTCGGGTGCGCACCCTTTGGTCTTTTATGCCCAACCATATTCCATCTGCAAGTGGGATGGTTTCAATTTCGGGGGAAAATATTTCTAGCCCATTTTATGAATATTTTATATTAAAAATCCATCATTAAGATACTATTTATGTAGAACCCATATTATTACTACTTTACATAACTAACCTTTGGTTCAAAACTAAGAAGATAATGGAGATAATTTCCGATTTTATTAAATAAAAAAATATACAGCTGTAAACAAATTAAATTGTCGAAATCTTTGGGATAATCCCAAAAATTACAGACCTTCGTTTATCATGCCCGTCATCTTCTCTAGCTTCATATTGTTCAGGAAAATAAAATATAGAACTGAAAGAAAACACTGATATCACCTTCTACTCTCTAGTTCAACCAACAGATTTAAGAGCTTGAATTTGTTTCTCTATTTCAGAAGATTTGATTTGATTACCACCGTCAGTGCTTCGCGATCAAACAAAAACTAGTTTTCACCCCATTTGGAGGCCATAAATTGAGTTTCTTCTTCTGTACAGATCATTTATCAATATGCAACCAACACCCATGAGTTGAGTGTTACTTTGATTTCTATTTTTTGAGTTACAAAAACCATTTTAAAAAATAATTACATTTATCACTTGATTCTATGGTTTAGTTATTTGCTGCAACAACCATTATCAACAAATGGAAAAATGGATCAAGTAACCATATCGATTGGTTAGGAGGGAATAAATGTCGAGAGGAATACATCCATAATCACCATGTTGTCCTTACTGTGTAGTCAATTCTTGGATTACTTTGTGTTCATTCTTTTTACTATTTTTTGTTGCTAAAAATCGGAACTCATCACCATCGTTTAGTTTTACTCTTTCTATAATAACTAAATTTGTGATTAAGAATCCAACTTTGTTAACTAATGTCTTCTAATTTTATTTTTAGATGAATATATATCTTCTAATAATCCGTGATAAGCATGATAATCTTAGAGAATTATTGTATTTATGTTCTTTAGGTGAATGGTTTCATTGTAATAGCATTTAAATGATGTGAAATGTTCTGATTTCACTTTTCTTTATTATAAAATTTGCAGTTTTCACCTTTTCTCAAATGTGAAAAATATAAATTTCACTAAACCAGTTTTGAATCCAAGAATGAATACCTAGAATGATTGATATGCAAATTAAGCTTGTATATGGAAACTCTGCTGGTACTCACTCTGCTACTATGTAAGCATTCATTGAAATCCCCAACATATATTATATAAGTCAAAACTCGTAATATTACTGTTCAACTTCATTTTGTTTTATATACGTATAAATTTAAATGTTAAGGTTAATCTAAGGAATTGTGAAAGATTTACGTTTCTCTGATTTTGGCTGTGATAATTGTTGTTTTTAATGTAGAAAAAATGTGATAGTTGTCATTATCGTCCCATGAATTGTGATAGATGGACTTATCATTGGATTACGATGTGAGAAATGGTGTTCTCCTTTTCTAAGGTTGGGATAGTTTTCGTTATCATCGGATGCATATTTAGAGCCAAAATTCCAATTGATAAATGCTTTTTCTTACCCATTTATAGGCTCAACAAAACTTTTCAGAGAAAATTTCGGTCCTTTGGGTGACCTTGAAAATAGAGGGGGAAATGCTAAGCAAGCAACACCGATATGCTTCGAGTGTTCATAAATGAACATAAAGTCACCCCGGGCACAGAAGTCACCCAGGGCACAAATGATTTGTGCAAAAGATATCACTTTGGAAAAACATCTCCACCGGTAGTTAAGAGCACAGAAGTTCAAGTAGCTATATTAGATGCAATTAATTGGAAGAGTTTTCACTTCGAAAATTACGATTGTTACCTTCAGTAAAATGTAGCTATCATCTTTGAAATTACAATTGTTGTTAGAGCATAGCTCGGTCGACATCGCATGCGTTGCTATATCAAGCATGTTTGTCAATGTTAGTGATCAGAACTATGAGTCTTGATTTCTAGTTTATTATAGCTAAGTCTCGGACTATGATATAAAAGTGTAGTTGAGCTCAAGGACTTCATGGAGATTAATCATACAACGACGAAGATCTACTCAAGGAACCGTGGAACTTCATTAACAAAAAGGTATCTAGATACTTGAACTTATCTATCACTCAAAAGTCTATCTATTCTATCTCCTACTTCTTATGAGACAAAAAGTCGTATGCTATATAGACTAGATCATACACATTTGACATTTCCAGCTGAGTATTCACTACTTATCTTTTTCTCGAAATAGTGTGTTGGTAAAGCGTTTCGCTTTGATCAAGTTTATCTTCACCTAGTGACGAAAGTCATGAAAAGTTTCAATTACTTTGAGAATTGCTCTGACGTGAAACGGTCTGTGAATAACGGCTATATAACGTCCTCTGAAAATGTCTCAATGATTGGAATGAGAGTTTAGATTACATAACCATGTATTCCTTAATTCGAAGTTTTCAAACTTTGTTGATTGAGAGAAACCGGAGGAATTGGCTTTGCCAAGTCCGCGAACTCAGTTTGCGAACTCAGTCCGCGAACTGACGGAAGTTCGCTTGCCGAGAATTTCTGCTGGAATTTTCCAAAAACTCGTTTGTGTGTTTAGTCCGCGAACCTAGTCCGCGAACTGGCAGAAGTCTCTTTGCCGAGATTTTCTGCTGAGTTTGGAAAACTCTGCCGGTTGCCTTAAGTTCGCGAACTTGTTTGTGAGCTTAAGTGGTTATGATCTAAAGATGTGCTATGAACATGAAACTTAAATTACTAAGGAATGCTTTATGCAAACCGTGGCTATAAATTTCATGAGCCGATTCAATCGAATCGAATCATCTTTGTTTCAATTGTGTCTTGTGTAGTTACATAAGATCTCATAGCAATTGAACAACTCTCTAACTAGTTCATTTGAGTCAATTGAACTAGTTATGGTGAAGAAGAACTAGGTTAATATGAAATGCTCATATGGTTAACCTTTTGGATTACTATGTTGAACCAACATACACGTACACGTTTGGGCACGGTTTTCACAAACCCAGTAAACGTCTACCCAAGTGTGTGTGACAAGCTAAGTTTTCGATCTAACGGTTGAGAAATATTAGCTTGAATATAAATTAGGTTTTCATCTAACGGTGAATATGGATTGCTTTGTAACTAAGGCAAAACCCTGATTCGAAGGTTATATAAAGGAGACATCTAGCATTGTGCAACACTAATCCGCAAACGTCTGTGTGATACTAGTGCGCTCGCTAGAGTCGATTCTCCTTTGACCTTTGGTTTTCTTCTCTAAAACCAGGTTAACGACTTAAAGACTTCATTGGGATTCTGAAGCCAGACCGATAATACTTTTATCGTAGTTGTGTGATCTGATCTTGCATCTTCTATCGTACGAGTACAATCTTTGATTGGCTTGAGATCGTGAGAGTTCTCCGATATGCAAGATAAAGAAGTCACAAACATCTTCGTCTCACTGTTTGTGATTCCTCGACAAACCGCTTGTGTAGTCAAGAAGGATTGTTGAGAGGTTATTGATTAATCTAGAATGTTCTTCAGAAATATAAGACCGGATTATCAATTGGTTCCTGTTCACCTTGATTTTATATCTTAAGACGGAACAAAACCTAAGGTTTTTCTGTGGGAGACAAATTTATCCTTTGATAGACTTTTCTGTGCGAGACAGATTTGTTTATTATCAAGTCTGCGATTTTGGGTTGCAGCAACTCTTAGTTGTGGGTGAGATCAGCTAAGGGAATCAAGTGCGCAGTGTCCTGCTGGGATCAGAGGCGTAGGAGTACAACTGTACCTTGGATCGGTGGAAGACTGATTGGGGTTCAACTATAGTCCAGTCCGAAGTTAGCTTGGAGTAGGCTAGTGTCTGTAGCGGCTTAACACAGTGTGTATTCAATCTGGACTAAGTCCCGGGGTTTTTCTGCATTTGCGGTTTCCTCGTTAACAAAATTTCTGGTGTCTGTGTTATTTCTTTTCCGCATTATATTTGTTATATAATTGAAATAATACAGGTTGTGTGTTAAAGATCATCAATTGGAAATCCGACCTTTGTTTGTTGATTGATATTGATTGATCCTGGACATTGGTCTTTGGTACCGTCCAAGTTATCTCTCTTTGATAAAGACTCGCAGATTTCCATTTGCTTGAGTAAAGATCAAATCGAGAGATTGAAATATAAAATCTTTGATATATCTTTTTATTGATTGAGTCTAACTGTTTAGTTGATTTTCATAAAAGGTATATTGGAGTTTGTCCATATAGATTGCTAAGCGAAATATTGGGTGGTGTTGTTAGACCTCCGCTTTTTCAATTGTTACATTCAGTAAGTATCTCAACCGTAAAAGATACAATTTTCAGTTTTAAATGATGTGCAAACTACTATTTACACATGTCTAGTTGAAGCGGAGATGGAAATGAATTTGATTTTGATTTTAGTTTTTAATTTTATGATTTTAGTTTTATGATTTTGATTTTGATTTTAGTTTTTAAATTTTATGATTTTAGTTTTATGATATATTAAAATGGAATCATTATACAAAGCTTTTGGTTGGTAACCTAGCAACAAGCTGGGCTCCAACACCTTTTTGAATAGATTAGGATTTTGATTTTTGTTCTTTATTTTTATGATTAGGATTTGATGGGGACAAATTAGTAGTATTAATATTTGATAGAGGGTAAAATGGTAGTTTCATCAAACTTAGACACCCCTTATCATTCTTTATAATAGGAACCTATGCAAAATAGGAAGGGAAAATAATAATAATAAAATATTAAGCAAAAGCGCCAGGGGACTAGGCTCACCAGTCGGCCAGTCATGCCATGACTAGTCCCACGCTCAATTTTATATTTTATCATATTTTTACTATCTTCACGATCTCATGAAAATCCTCTTGTTCGAGCAAATTTCCTTTATTTCAAAGAAATTATCTAAATCACATGATTTAATCAAAAATAATAAAATTAAGGAAAGGTGTCGCGGGACCGAGCACCAGCCGGCCATGTCTTGGTCGTGGCCGGTCCCACACCTCATGTCCCATTATTTTATTATTCCTTCTCAAATTATGAAAATTCCTTGATTTTATGAACTTTCCCTAAAATCATGAAAATTACCTAATTTCATGTATTTTTATCCAAATCACATGATTTTATCAAAAAATAATAAAATTAGGGAAAGGTGTCGCGGGACCGCCGGTCGGCCGGTCATGCCTTGGCCGTGGCCGGTCCCACACCTCACGTATTTTATTATTCCTTCACAAATTATGAAAATTCCTTGATTTTATGAATTTTCCCTAAAATTACCTAATTTCATGTATTTTCTCTAAAATCATGGAAAATATTATAAAATTAGGAAAACTTGTGGGATCGGGCTCTAGCTGGCGGGCCATGCCCTAGCCGGTCCCACATACCCATTATTTTATTATTATTTGGTGTTTTGTTTCCTGATTTCATGTAAACTCCCTGATTTCAACAAAATTTCTTGGTTTTCAACAAATCCCTTTGATTTTATGAAAATTATCTAAAATCATTAAAATTACATAAAATTGGGAAGAGTGCCTTGGGCCCCGCGCCCATTGGCTGGCCGGCCATGCAACGGCCATTGCCGGTCCCACACTCCCATTTCCTATTTTGTATTTTAATTTATGTCTCTCATCTCATGGAAGTTCCATAATTTCGCCAAACTCTCCAGTTTCATGGAATTTCCCTTAAATCAGAGAAAAATACATAAAATCACATAAAACTGGGAAAAGCATGTTGGATCGCGTGTCATCCGGCCGGCCATGCCCTAGCCGTGGCCATTCCCACACCTTGTGATTCCTTGTTTATTTATTATTTTCATCATCTCATGTATTTTTCCCAGTTTCAGCAAAACCATGGATTTTTCATATTTTCTCCAAATGTTGCTCAAACGTGCACCAGAAAATATCAAAATTCTTAGGACTGAAGCACGGACATCATGGTGACACGGGAACATCCCCTTGACCGACCAAGGGTGACCCCGAGGCTTGCAAACAGCTGGTCCCGCATGTTTTAATGATTTTAACCTAATTTGCTCAGTTGCTCATATTAGGTTCGAACTCTTTCCAAACAATTGGAAGTTCACTCAAACGACCATCTACTGGTCCCACGACCACCAAGAGCCGGTCTCATGACCTCTTGGTCGGTCCCTCATATTTTCTATATCAGGTTTTATGATTTGTCGCTCACACGAGCATTATTTCAGTAAATGATTAAATCAACATTTAATCATTCTTTCACCAACTGGTCCTCAAGAGACTTTGGTATTTTTGCTCATTCGAGCATTTGGGCGTTATATGGTGAACCCGTCATCCCATGTAGCCGGTCCTATGTGATTTGCAGTAAATCATCATCTCGGTAAAATTAGGGTTTTGAATCCAGAACTCTGCAGAAACGTGATTCAGATTCGAACACTCTGATAATTTTATGTTGATTTCATGATTAACATTCATATTTATTTTGCTCGACTGAATGGCCAGTAACTTAAATTAATATTTTATTTGGTCCAGCTACAAACAATTCGTCAAAAGAACAATATTTGTTCAAAGTTAACCAAGTCTCCGCACGATGAGTAATTGGTTTTAACATGATTTCCCCACTTCCCCACTCTCTGATTCCAGCAACTGTCACACTTCATGGGATCATGGTGTATTCAACTACGGCATTATAAAATGTCTCCGAATCCTGATTGAAAAGACAGAAGTTTTCGAACATTCGAACAACATTTGCCAAAACGAGCAATTTCTCATCAAAAGTTCGTACATACAATCTTTCGTCTACACGAACTCACATAAATTACTCTCAATTGAGCAAAATTCAATTATTCAGAGCATTTTCACGCTGAATTCACAACACACCTACAATCTCAGATCACCATTGATCTCACGCATTTCTCAGCTTCCCTCCTACAGATCAACCCATCCTCTCTTGTGACCGAATTGACTCTGAAACGGCCATTGTTCTTGGTTTAGGCCGGGGTCTTACAGATTGATCTCTTGAACTTAAAGCACTCCATTCTTGCAGTGCATCTGTGTGAGGTTCAACATTTCGCTTGGTTCAAGGAGTCTCCACACGGTCGACTCTTCAATTCCGTAAAAACCAGCAAATCGTTTTTCCCCACTCACAGATTGACGACCACAGTGGGAGATTAATCTCTCGGTTGCAATCTCACAATTTCACAAGGATGGTCGGTCTTAGGAATGACTCAACAGCTCCAGATCCCAACCAGAATCTCTCGAATGGTAATGTCTCTCACACTCCTGCGAACAATTCTGGTTACAATGGATTATCATATTTTACAACTCCATTTATCTCCGTTGAACCGATGGATGGAGAAATCCCAAGCTTGGATGAATTGGCACGAAGACAAGAAGACTTGTCAAGAAACGTGGACCGGCTGAAAAGGGCAATCGATAGCCTGTTCACTTGCCTGATACACGTGACGAGGATTTTAGGAGCAGAGATGGTGGAACCTCCAAACCTTCGACTAGTAATCCTCCTCAGACCAACAATTTCACCACATATGAGGAACCAGTGGAACAGGAAGTTGCACATTTGATCGAAATTTTTTGTGAACTCCTACACTTCTGTAAAGAGCAACGCACAGACACATTTGCTGCACTCAGCCAGATATCGACCGATGTACAAATAATTCACCAACCCCAGTAGTTGAAGAAGTTTCTTTGATGACTGGACATTCAATCGACAACATCACTTTTGGAGAAGAAGATCGCATGGCAAACGAAGGGCACAATCGCGCGTTATACGTGACTGGCTTCATCAAAGGCACCGAATTTAGAAGATCTTTCATTAACACTGGTGCTTCCACCAACATTGTCACTATGAAAACTCTTAGAATGGCCAGATTCCCGCGAGGTAAAATCATTCGCCATCCCATCCTAATGACAAGGTTTGAAGGAAGCCGAAGACACACATATGGATACGCGTACATAGATTTGAGGGTGGGACCAATTCAATCAAAGGTGAAATTCTACGTGATCGAACAAGAACCTGACTACCACATGATACTTGGGCGACCTTGGATCCATGATAACAAGGTGGTTCCATCAACCTACCATCAATGCATGAAGGCTTTACTCAATAACAAGATTGTCCGCATAGCTGCTTCATCATCTCCGTATGGTCTGTCCTACGATGCGGAATTCACCGAGTCCCAGAGAAGCGCCCCTGAACCTCCTAAGAAAATCTACACTACTCCACTTCCAAGTTGGAAGGCTATTGAGGCATCTGCGGCGTCATTACCATCTTCAGAAGCAGAACCAGTCAAGTCACCTGCTACACGGGTCAAACGCCGAAAAGATGAAACTACGATCCCAGGATCCAATTTTATGACCACTCATGACGAAGAAGGAAGGGTCATTTACCGGCGACGCAAAGATTAGCAATTAATAGGGGAGATTGATCAAGAGTCTCCCCGCACTGGTGAATCGTGTCAGAATGAACAGACACCTAAGGATGAAGTTCAGGAAGCTCCACAGCAGTTGCAAGATGGCACGAATTCTACCACTGATGATCTTGATACGGTTAACATCGTCACATAGGAAGATCCAAGACCGATCTTAATCAGTTCTGCACTATCACCGGAAGAGCGTACAGGCCTGGTAGAGTTACTGAAGGAGTATCAGGATATATTTGCTTGGACGTATGAAGAAATCCCTGGTCTGGATGAAAAATTGGTCACTCACCGTCTACATATGATTCCTGGCTCCAAGGCTTTCAAACAACCACCCAGGCATTTCAGGCATGAAGTCGAGGAACAAATCAAGGCCGAAATTCAAAAATTATTGGTAGCAGGATTTATCAAGCCTATTCAACACCCAACATGGCTGGATAATGTCGTCCCAGTTAAGAAGAAAAATGGTCAAATCAGATGCTGTGTAGATTTCAGAAACCTGAATAAATGATGCCCGAAGGATGACTTTCCTTTACCCAACATTGATATGCTCGTTGATGCGACCAGCGGACACGGTATGTTCTCATTCATGGATGGTTACAGCGGGTACAACCAAATCAAAATTTTCGAACATGATGCTTCCAAGATCGCGTTCCGTACTCCCATTGGGAATTTTCATTACACTGTGATGCCCTTTGGGTTGAAGAATGCCGGCGTCACCTACCAACGAGCCATGACAGCAATATTTCACGATATGATGCACAAGCAAGTAGAAGATTATGTTGACGGTGTCGTGGTGAAATCGAAAGCTCGAACATCCCATCTAGAATTTCTGATACAAGTCTTCGAAAGATGCAGAGAATACAAGTTGAAGATGAATCCTCTAAAATGCACTTTTGGAGTTTCTCCTGGAAAGTTCCTGGGATTCTTGGTCACTGCCGAAGGGATCAAAGTCGACCCAGACAAAGCAAAATCCATCTCCACTATGTCTCCTCCACGCATTGTGAAGGAACTACAGAGCTTCATGGGTAAAGTGAATTACATCAGACGCTTCATACCAGGATTGGCACAACTTATTGCTTCGTTCACTCCTCTACTGAAGAAGGGATCGAGTTTCACGTGGACGGATGTCCAGCAGGAAGCATTCCATAAGATACAACAGATACTTTTATCACCTGCAGTCATGAGGTCTCCAGTGCAGGGATGACCGCTGATACTATACACAGCCTCCAGTGACGTTGCTATTGGAGCCCTATTAACTCAGGAAGATAAAGAAGGCGTCGAGCATCCGATATACTATTACAGCCGAACCATGAAGGATGCTCACCTCGGATACCTGAAAGCTGAAAGAGCATGCCTGGCGTTATCTCATGCAATGCAAAGATTCAGGCATTATTTACTCTCCAACAGAGTCGTGGTTGTATCCAAAGATGATCCCATAAAGTTTTTGCTCTCAAAACCTGCTCTGATAGGAAGACCTGGGAAGTGGCTGCTTCAGATGTCATAATTTTACTGGCGGCCTTCCCAGGAGAAGATTCCGCGACGTTAAAAGATGATGTACCAGGAGAACTGCCAGGAATCTCAGTCGTTAAAGAGGAAACACGGATGTTGTATTTTGATGGATCCGCCACTCCTAGTAATGATACCGGAGGAGCAGGCATAGTCTTGGTCTCTCCATCAGGAGAGGTATTCTCACATTTATTCAAGCTGGATTTCCACTGTACAAATAATTCAGCAGAGTATGAAGCCTTCTTGCTAGGATTATCGTTAGCTAAACAAGCAGGAGCAATGCATCTGGAGATCAGAGGAGATTCAAAGCTGCTAGTTAATCAAATGAATGGGGTGTACTCTCTCAAAGAGATAACACTTGCTCCATTCAGAGCTGAAGAACAACGACTCCTGACTCATTTCGCCGACGCGACCATCACCCATACTGGCCGGATCAACAACAGGCATGCTGATTGCTTAGAAACCCTTGCCTCTAAGTTGCAATTCGAAGGGTCGGAGAAAGCTATCATAGTGCAAAGACGAACTGTATCATCCACGTGGCTTAATCAAACTGAATAAGCTCAAGCAAATGACTGGAGAGCACCTATCATTCATAAACTGAGCATCTCCATTACAGAAGGGACAGTCAGCCTTAAGAGCTGAAGAACTTCTTCTTGCTTCATGGGGCCTTATACCATCGCAACCCCGATGCCTCTCTATCACGATGCCTGGGTGATGAAGAAGCGAAAGAGAAACTCGAAAGTGTACATCAAGAAGTGTGCGGACAGACGCTGGTAATAACACTTTATAGAAGAGTCCAGAGACTCGGATACTATTAGCCTTCCATGGAAACACATTCGAGGACTTTGCAGGGAGCTTGTCCTAATTATCAGACACCTCCTCATCATTTGGAAGTGCTAACACTCCTTTACACCGGGGACTGGAGGCAGCCTTACATCGAATATCTTCGGGATAACAAATCGCCACCAGAAAAGAAAGATGCAATCAAACTCATACAGAGAGCTAAGATATTTGTTTTTCTTGACGGAATCTTATACCGCAAAATCTTTGGAGGAGACTTGTTGAGATGCCTAGCCGAAGATGAAATCCTGACAGTCCTGAAAGAAACTCATGAAGGAGAACATCAGGGGAAAAATAAATTGTTTCTCCAAATCCACGAGAAATATTATTGGCCGACTATGAAAGATGATGCAGCCGCATACGTTCAGAAGTGCCATAAATGCCAGGTTCACGGTAATCTCATTCATACCCCTTGTCTTCCATTACACTCTGTGAATAGTCCATGTCCTTTCTATAGCTGGGGACTTGATATCATAGGGAAGATCAACCTAGCATCCTCAAAGCAGCATGAATACATCATCACAGCTACTGAATATTTCACTAAGTGGGTCGAAGCAATCCCGGTCATAGGTACCACAGGGGTAACTATTGCAGCCTTCATCAAGGAGCATGTTATATGTAGATTCGGCGTCCCTAAACATATCATCACAGATAATGGGACTCCTTTTTCCAACCAAGATGTCGAGAAATTTCTCAAGGAGTACGGGATTAAACATATCTTCTCCACACCATACTACCCCCAAGGAAACGGCCAAGCAGGGAGTACCAACAAAACTTTGATCCGGATTATCAGTCGAACAATTCATGACAATCCACGATCGTGGCATGAGCAACTTCCCATGGATTTGTGGGCTTAAAAAACTGCACCGAGAAGCTCAATTGGAACGTCACCGTATTCACTCGTCTATGGGTCTGATGCTATACTCCCAGCCGAGATAAAAATTCCTTCAGCAAGGATTGCATCGACTAGTGGAATACGATGGGATGAAGCTGAAGTGTCCAAGTCAAGAGTTGCTGAACTAGACATGCTTGAATCAAGGAGAGATAAAGTAGAAAAGTACGTGGAGGCTTATAAACAGAGGATATCCATGGCTTACAACAAAATGGTAAAACCCCGAACTTTTCAAGTAGGAGATTTGGTATTAAAGACGGCAAAGCACATTCAACAAGATATGTCTGCTCCAAAATTCTCTCCGAAATGGGAAGGCCCGTATGTTATCATCAAAGCGATGTCTAGTGGATACTACAAAATTTTAGCAATCAGTGGAGGAAAGGAAGGAAATGTTATCAATGGAAAATGGCTTAAAGCCTATTACGCTTGATCAACATCAGATAATTAACCTTTATTTTAAATACATCTCAAGTGTAATCTATTTCCTTCAAAGAGCATGCAAGATGCTCATTTGTTCATCAAATATTCATCAATTGAACAAAAATTCCTCATGCTATTAGATTATTCTACCTTGTCAGAAACCTACATTTCAATTCTCCTGAATATTCACTCAGAGCAAACCATCCAGCAATGGATAATCCCTGTAGGAAACCCGGTCGAGTTTCTTCTGGAAGATCCTAGTCTTTGCCTTCAAATCCTCAACCGCCTTCTCGACCCTCGCTGACTCCAAAGCCAGTATCTTTTCCTCCTCCAATAAAGCAGTGGTCATAGAAATCACATCAGCAGCCTCCGCCGCCTTATGGATCTTAATTATCTCAAGACCACGGCGAAGCCAGCTCACATTGAATCGCAATATCTCGCAATTGGAAATCATCTCATCCCACTTGTGTAGTTCCTGAATCTTGACGTATCGCAGGTGCATTTGGTTCATTTCTTCAATGATCGGTAGCAGCCATGCAACTGTAGTCAGGAGGGTGGGTAGAAAACCTTTCACTTCTGTTGTGGCAATATGCCCATACTTTTTCCAGATCTTGGTATACAGAGGTGCATGACACTTGGGAATGACGAATCCACCAACCACCTCATTATCTGGGAAAGTGTTAATCAATGGAGCTTCAAACAAGAGCCCAGCTGTCGGGTATTCATGGGCATGAACACTGTCTTCTGTCTCCACGGATTCTGTAGAATCTTCACATGCTTGATTGATACTATCTTCAACCTCGACCACAGTCACGGACTTTTCACTCCTTCTTCTTCTAGCATCAACAACGACACGAATATCCGCCTGTGATGAACGGGGAAGTGTTTAATTTTTCCTGAATTAGACATGGTAAAATTTCAAGGATTATAAGATTGCTTACAGATGATCCAGTCTCAGCAGGAGCCGACCTATACCGAGCAGGAGTTCTAGCAGTCCGCTTGGGCCTTGAATTGTGAGAAGAAAGATTCTTCTGGTTATCCTGCAACAAATCATCTTCTACGATCAGTAACCTCAACTGAACGAGACGTAAAAGATGTGCAACTTACCAAGATGGGCACTTCTACTCCATGTTTCGGCTGAAGTCCGTTTTGAGAAGAAGTATTATTAGCAGACATGATATGAGAGGTATGGTGATCGAAATTTCTTCTGTGATGAAAATAACTTAGGAATGGAGGAAATATTGGCGCAAGTGATAAACCATAAATCTACACAGATATATACAAGATACGGCAGGCACTTATCTCCGATTCAATGACTAGTTTTACTGAAACCCTAAGTCTTGAACAAGGTCAAACTGGAGATCCGGAGTAAAATAGTGCACTGGGGACTGACCAAGGTTAATTGTGATCATCAAGTCACACGGCCCCATGTACTATACAGCTTATGTTTGGATATTTTCATAAGAAGAAGAACCACAAGAGTTAAGGGAGATTACAATGAGTTCAGCATGAAGATTGGCTCGGTTTGCTTAATTCAATCAAGAAGAACTCACGTTAATAAAATCTCTCGTTCGAAAGGAAGACCTAAATACTTCAATAAAATTGTTCGAATGAAGACATCTACTACGAAGATTGAGAGTATTCAAATACTAAAAAGAAAAAGACATCGAAAGTAAAGCTACTCGTCAGATCCATCATCACTGTCCTTCTCAGAGTCTTCATCACTATCCTTCTCGGAATCCTCTTCTTCGGAATCACTGTCATGACTGTTGGTGACGTCTGGATGAGCATAAAAATCATCATCTGAATCTGAATCTTCTTCCGCTTCAGCTTCAGTGTCAATCTTCTCCATGGGAATTTCGAGTTCTCTGGCACACTGATCAGGAAAACCCCAAGTGGTTTCTTCTTCAAGAACATCAACATCAGAATCAGAGGGTACCCCGTCCAAGAATTGGCGTTTTTCCTCAGCTCTCTGTATTTTGCGTCGGATTCGATCCTTTTTGCGCTGACGAGCATCTTTCTCATCGTCTTCGGATTTTCTTTTCCTGAGTTCGGCAAAAGTAACTCTCCGCTCATTCAAGGGTACGCTGGGCTTTGCTCCCTCATCGCGAATTACCTTGTCTTTCGACCTAGCTATGGGAGCTTTGGGATCTTTGTCAGAACCGGAGGAATAACTACGATTGGTGGAAGCCGACATTTTCTGAAACCAGGAGCATGAAGTTATCGACATGCAGATAAATTCATACACAAAATGGTAATTCTTGAATCTTACCTCTTTCAATTTCACTAACAATAGTGGTTGCAATACAAGAGTTAACACACGAAATCAATTCGTTCCTTGAAATCTGCAATAACGAACAAAACTTCATTAGTTTCATGGAAAATGATTTTCTCATAAAATCATATACATAATTTTCATAACGTGAACATTCACACAACTGAACTATCAAATTTACAATAAGACATGACTTCATCATAAATAAGTTGTCTAGTTTGAAGGTTACTCAAAACCCATGTCTTGATTTTATAAATCAATAATTAATGCAATTTGTTCATATAAATTTTCAGAATTTATCTAATAAGAACAAATCCATGTGAATAAAATATGTCATCATGTTTCACATAAAATATATCACGGCTACATATATATTAAAAAAAAAATCTATTTTCCTTCGTATTAGTGTTTTATTAAAAAAACGAAGGTTTATGCTAGTTTTGTGAAAGCTCACACCTATTGTGATAAAATACTAATTCTCATGAAAGCTCATAAATAAATTTTTATCACTGGACATAAATTTACATACATAAAAATATATATGTCTATTTTCTTCGAATGAGCATTATCCTCTAAAACGGGGTTTATTTCGGTTTTGTGAAAGCTCACATCTATTAAGGTAAAATCTTGGTTCATATGAAAGCTCATACACTAAGTTTTATCACTGGACCTAAGTCCACATATGTAAAGAAATCTCTCATAAATCAGGGATTTTTATTAGTTTTCAAAACTAACGATCGAACGAACATACGTTTGATAAAACAAGGGTTTTTCTACAAAACTCACATCAACATATACACATGTATAGAATTTTGACATGGTGAAAGCATAAAAACTCATGAAATCAGCAAACTCTGGAAAAAAAAATCGACTCACCTGACGGCGCCGGCCAGACACTGGCTGGACGGTGATCTGACGGCGGCGGCGGCAGCAACTCCGGCAGAAAATCTCCTGCTTCTCCTGATGCACAGACGTGAGGGATATGAAGGAGGTGGTAGACGTGAGAGAAAAAAAAAAGGATTAATTCCCTTTTATACCTAATTTTATTTCCAAAACCTAATTCCATAAGGATTTCCTTTTGGGCCCGGCCCGTGAATCCTAAACCAACCAAGGTTCCACCATCGAATCAGCGGTTCTACATCAATTTATGTTCACTAGATGATGTTCTATTATGCCACAGAGGTTTCCGCTCAAACCATGGTTTGCTCATTCAGTCGAAATCCGGTAATATCTTATCTTATGACTAAGTTCAATTACTTATTCTTGTTTGTACCTGGAAAATCACCACTCAATGCTGACTGAGGAACATGACTATTCCTTAGTAAGCAGGGGACTTAATGTAAATGGTGGATTTTCGACAAAGGGTAGAATTGTAAAACTATACTCCAGATTCGGCAACCGGATGAGTATTGAGGCTCATGTCTCTCATCAAAGCATGAAAGCTCATGCCATAAAATCTCTGACTGAGAAGGCTGTCTCTCAGAGTACATGTAGATGTGTAGTCTCTCAGCTGAGGCCACGACACATCTCATGAATACTGAGAAATTTCAGTAATTACTCCGGATCCGGCAATCGGATGAGTATCGAGACTCATGTATCTATGCATGAAAGCTCATGCCACCTCTGATGGACAAAGTCTCTCAGAGAAGATGTAGATGTGTAGTCTCTCAGCTGAGGCCACGACATATCTCATACTGTATAGAATCGAAAGATTGGGCGGCTCCTAGACAACATGTGTGCTAGTATAGAGCATAACGTCTTCGGGATGTAACTAAGTTTTCCCCAACTATGCAAGAGGAATATGACACTCCAGCAAGTTCATATTGCTCAACCCTCAGATAATTAATGCTCCTAGACAGGAAGCCCTTCTAGTATAGAGCCAGCAATTAATTATCTTAAATCATCTGAATATCCAGCAATATTCTACGAGCCATCTCCTGAATATCCAGCAATATTCTACGAGCCGTCAATCAATCGCCTGAATATCCAGCAATATTCTACGATTCCTCATTATATTTCGTTACTTCAATCTGTGGTTCTTCCCAGCAGAATTCCACAGGTTAGTAATAAATATTCAACGAAACAGGCATCTGAGCATCGAATAAGCCCTGACAAAAATGGTGCAAGTGTAATTAGCGGATAATGCACAGACCAGCATTTTGAATGCACGAACGAGCATTTCAAAAATACAAACGAACGAGGAACCTATGCAAAATAGGAAGGGAAAATAATAATAATAAAATATTAAGCAAAAGCGCCAGGGGACTAGGCTCACCAGCCGGCCAGTCATGTGTGACTAGTCCGCGCTCAATTTTATATTTTATCATATTTTTACTATCTTCACGATCTCATGAAAATCCTCTTGTTCGAGCAAATTTCCTTTATTTCAAAGAAATTATCTAAATCACATGATTTAATCAAAAATAATAAAATTAGGGAAAGGTGTCGCGGGACCGAGCACCAGCCGGCCATGTCTTGGTCGTGGCCGGTCCCACACCTCATGTCCCATTATTTTATTATTCCTTCTCAAATTATGAAAATTCCTTGATTTTATGAACTTTCTCTAAAATCATGAAAATTACCTAATTTCATGTATTTTTATACAAATCACATGATTTTATCAAAAAATAATAAAATTAGGGAAAGGTGTCGCGGGACCGCCGGTCGGCCGGTCATGCCTTGGCCGTGGCCGGTCCCACACCTCACGTATTTTATTATTCCTTCTCAAATTATGAAAATTCCTTGATTTTATGAATTTTCCCTAAAATTACCTAATTTCATGTATTTTCTCTAAAATCATGGAAAATATTATAAAATTAGGAAAACTTGTGGGATCGGGCTCTAGCCGGCCGCCATGCCCTAGCCGGTCCCACACACCCATTATTTTATTATTATTTGGTTTTTTGTTTCCTGATTTCATGTAAACTTCCTGATTTCAACAAAATATCTTGGTTTTCAACAAATCCCTTTGATTTTATGAAAATTATCTAAAATCATTAAAATTACATAAAATTGGGAAGAGTGCCTTGGGCCCCGCGCCCATTGGCTGGCCGGCCATGCAACGGCCATTGCCGGTCCCACACTCCCATTTCCTATTTTGTATTTTAATTTATGTCTCTCATCTCATGGAAGTTCCATAATTTCTCCAAACTCTCCAGTTTCATGGAATTTCCCTTAAATCAGAGAAAAATACATAAAATCACATAAAACTGGGAAAACCATGTTGGACCGCGTGTCAGCCGGCTGGCCATGTCCTAGCCGCGGCCAGTCCCACACCTTGTGATTCCTTGTTTATTTATTATTTTCATCATCTCATGTATTTTTCCCAGTTTCAGCAAAACCATGGATTTTTCATATTTTCTCCAAATGTTGCTCAAACGTGCACCAGAAAATATCAAAATTCTTAGGACTGAAGCACGGACATCATGGTGACACAGGGACATCCCCTTGACCGACCAAGGGTGACCCCGAGGCTTGCAAACAGCTGGTCCCGCATGTTTTAATGATTTTAACCTAATTTGCTCAGTTGCTCATATTAGGTTCGAACTCTTTCCAAACAATTGGAAGTTCACTCAAACGACCATCTACTGGTCCCACGACCACCAAGAGCCGGTCTCATGACCTCTTGGTCGGTCCCTCATATTTTCTATATCAGGTTTTATGATTTGTCGCTCACACGAGCATTATTTCAGTAAATGATTAAATCAACATTTAATCATTCTTTCACCAACTGGTCCTCAAGAGACTTTGGTATTTTTGCTCATTCGAGCATTTGGGCGTTATATGGTGAACCCGTCATCCCATGTAGCCGGTCCTATGTGATTTGCAGTAAATCATCATCTCGGTAAAATTAGGGTTTTGAATCCAGAACTCTGCAGAAACGTGATTCAGATTCGAACACTCTGATAATTTTATGTTGATTTCATGATTAACATTCATATTTATTTTGCTCGACTCAACGGCCAGTAACTTAAATTAATATTTTATTTGGTCCAGCTACAAACAATTCGTCAAAAGAACAATACTTGTTCAAACTAGCAATATTTGCTCGAACTAGCAATATTCGCTCGAACATGCAATATTTACTCAATTAGCAATATTCGCTCAGACTAGCAATATTTGATCAAATCAAAGAATATTGGTTCAACTACCAATATTCAACAATTTAGCAACACAGTTTTGCTCGTCTTAGGTTATGATGATACCTCGTCTCAGCAGACACGTTAAATTCATGAGTTTCGAAACATTTACTCACACATGTTCAACTCAGCGCTATATGGACTCATCATCCCATAAAGTCAGCAACTGACTCCAAAATCACGAGATTTCAATCGTGTCACATGGGGGGATATTAACTAGGGTTTTGGTATGGCGGTCTACGGCACGTGTGTTCACCCACGATGAGAATGTGAGCAAGTCGTGCAATCAGTTGGAAGAGTCAGCAAAGTAGTGGGTGGAAAGTTAACCAAGTCTCCGCACGATGAGTAATTGGTTTTAACATGATTTCCCACTTCCCCACTCTCTGATTCCAGCAACTGTCACACTTCATGGGATCATGGTGTTTTCAACTACGGCATTATAAAATGTCTCCGAATCCTGATTGAAAAGACAGAAGTTTTCGAACATTCGAACAACATTCGCCAAAACGAGCAATTTCTCATCAAAAGTTCGTACATACAACCTTTCGTCTACACGAACTCACAGAAATTACTCTCAATTGAGAAAAATTCAATTATTCAGAGCATTTTCACGCTGAATTCACAACACACCTACAATCTCATATCACCATTGATCTCACGCATTTCTCATCTTCCCTCCTACAGATCAACCCATCCTCTCTTGTGACCGAATTGGCTCTGAAACGGCCATTGTTCTTGGTTTAGGCCGGGGTCTTACAGATTGATCTCTTGAACTTAAAGCACTCCCTTCTTGCAGAGCATCTGTGTGAGGTTCAACATTTCGCTGGGTTCAAGGAGTTTCCACACGGTCGACTCTTCAATTCCGTAAAAACCAGCAAATCGTTTTCCCGACTCACAGACTAGCCTACATATCTAAAGGTCTCGGATTAGGATAGAAAGTGTAGTTGAGCTCAAGACTCCATGGAAATCATCATATAAGACGAAGGACTACTCAAGGAACAGGTGGATCTTCATCGACTAAAAGGTATGTGGAGACTTGAACTTATCTGTCACTCAAAAGTCTATCTATTCTATCTCATACTCTTGAGACAAAAGTCGTGTTGATGTATAGACTTTCATTATACACATTTTCTATTTCGAGCCGAGTTTAACTCGCCTATCTATTTCTCGAAATATGTATCGGTAAGCTTTCGCTTTAGCCAAATTCATTTTTACCTAGTGACGAATGTCATGTTATGTTATAATCACTTTGAAAATTGCTCTGACGAAAAATACTCTGTGAATAATGGCTACATAACGTCCTCTGAGAATTTTTCAATGAATGAAATGAGAGTTTAGATTACATAACCATTGGTAGGATATAAGCATTGTTGTGGGAACACATATATGTATAAGTCCTTATTCCTTGAACCAAAGTTTGCGAACTTTGTTGATCAATAGAAACGGAATGTGGCGTGATCCAAGTCCGCGAATTGGCGGAAGTTCTCGACCCGAGAATTTCTGCTGGAGTTTGTGAACGCATTCTGTGAGCTTAAGTCCGCGAACCCGGTCCACGAACTTGAGAAGGTTATATCTAAAATCGTTTGTTCTTGAAATCATGTTTATTTAAACTAAGGAATGCTTTTGCAAACCGTGGCTATAAAGTTCATGAACCGATTCGAGTGAATCAAACCGTTTTTGCTTCGATTGTGTCTTGTGTAGTTACATAAGATCTAAGAAATTGAACAACTCTCTAACTAGTTCATTTGAGTCATTTGAACTATTTATGGTGAAGAAGAATATGGTGGATATGAAAGTGATCATATGGATAACCATTTGGTTAACTATTGTTGAACCAACAAATGTTAATTTTTGGGAACGGCTACATAAATCCAAAATTGGACATTTCGTTTGTGTGTAACAATCTAAGTTTTTGATCCAACGGTTGAGAAATATTAGCTTGAATCTAATCAGGTTTTCATCTAACGGTGAATATTGAATGCTTTGTTACCAAGCTAACATTGATTGCAAACCCTGATTTGAAAGATTATATAAAGGAGAACTCTAGCAACTGGGAAACCTAATGCCCACACCTTACGTGTGATACTAGTTGCATATCTAGAGTTGATTCTCCTTTAACCTTTGGTTTCTTCTTCTAAAACCAGGTTAACGACTTAAAGACTTTATTGGGATTGTGAAGCCAGACCGATACTACTTTTCTTGTAGTTGTGTGATCTGATCTTGCATTTTCTATCGTTACGAGTACGATTATAATAATTGACTCGAGATTTATATCTCCGATAGGCAAGATAGAAAAGTAATCACAAACACCTCGTCTCATCGTTGTGATTCCACAATATCTTTATTCGCTGCGTCGATTAGGATTATTGTGAGGTGATTGATAATACTAGGCTGTTCTTAGGGAATATAAGTCCGATTTATCAATTGGTTCCTGTTCACCTTGGTTTATCAAAAGAGGGAACAAAACTCATAGGTATATTCGTGGGAGACGGATTTATCTATCACCGTAGAATTTTCTGTGTGATACAGATTTGTTTATTAAAGTCTTCGACTTTGGGTCGTAGCAACTCTTAGTTGTGGGTGAGATCAGCTAAGGGAATCAAGTATGTAGCATCGAGCTGGGATCAGAGACATAGGAGCATAACTGTACCTTGGATCAGTGTGAGATTGATTGGGGTTCAACTACAGTCCATACCGAAGTTAGTTTGGAGTATGCTAGTGTCTGTAACGGATTAATACAGTGTATGTTCAATCTGGACTAGGTCCCGGGGTTTTTCTGCATTTGCGGTTTCCTCGTTAACAAAATTATGGTGTCTGTGTTATTTCTTTTCCGCATTATATTTTGTTATATAATTGAAATATCACAGGTGGTGTGTTGTTCAATCAATTAGAATATCCGACCTTTTGGTTGTTGATTTAAATTGATTGACACCTGGATATTGGTCTTTGGTACCATCCAAGTTATCTCTCTAGTATTTGATAAACACTCGCAGATTTCTATTTGCTTGAGTATATATCAAATCGAGAGATTGAGATATAAACTCTTTGATATACTTTTTATCTGGATTGAGTCTCTTTGATATACTCTTTGATATACTCTTTGATATACTTTTTGTCTGTCTAGTTGATTCTCTAGAAAGTATATTGGAGTTTGTCCATACAGATTGCTAAGCGAAACATTGGGTGTGGTTGTTGTACCCCCACTTTTTCAATTGGTATCAGAGAAGGATAACACTCTAAACCTGATAAGTTTGTGTTTGTTCGTTCCTTAAAAATTGTCCCATGGGAAATTTCTTTGGAAAACTTGCTCTTGGCATCTGTAACGCACGCCAGAAGTCCTTAAAGATTGCTCAAGATTTATTATGGTTAAAATCTCCTTGTTCACATGATAATCTTATCTCATCTAAAAGGGAAAATTTAGATGATGAGAACCAATCTAAAGGAAAAAATAAAAAGAAGGAAAAATTGAGGAAACGTTCGTCACGCTCAAGGATATGGATCCTCAACAGGTTAACTCTTGATCTCTTTGAGGAATACCATCGTAATGGATCAATTGATAAAGATCTATTTAGAGCGTTCGAATGCGTCTTTAATCTCTTAGAAAAACTTAATTTTGTTAAGTCTAAGAATTCTTCCAAAAAGGATTATGTACATGTTGTACAGCCTGGGAATCAGAAGATTTTTCCTTCTAGCCAGATCAAACGAAGGATAGGAAGCTCTGACTGCCCTGATTATCATCATTATTTTGATTATACAACGGGGACTGTTCACACATATGAACTAGAAATGTTGCATGAGAATTCCTCTGCACATTATGCCTCTTGGTAACAAGTTTGGCACTACCCCATTTGTATATATCTTGAAATGGTGAAAGAAATGGTTGAGTTGTGTACAATTTTACTATTCTTTTTTAGAATACCAAACAAAGTTTTCTACTGCATTCATCGTCTCTCACAAATGTGTGTTGTCACGGGATGCGTAGCCTTTGATGTGCATCTTGATAAGAAAATCCTACTTTCCTTGTGTGGGTCACGGTTCACAAACGGGTCCAAGCCCATTATAGGTCTTATAAAGAAGAAGTTCGCGCAACCTCTTCTTCATCACCCGTCCGCGTACGTGAACCTCTAGGGTTTTGTGCGTTATCCTTCTTTGAAGCCTTTTTGGAGAAGTTGAAAGAAAGGGTGTTCAAGTTTCACTCCAAGTAAGTAAATTCCTCTTGTCTCTTTCGATTTCTTAGATATCATGATGAATTCTAAGGGATCAAAAAGAAGCTCCAAAATCTCAAATATCTGTAGCATGAATGTTCCCTGTGACCAAAACTCTCTTAGGATTAGGTTTGTGGACGATTCTTGTGCTAGAATTTTTGAAAAGATTTCATCTAAAGGTTTTATCCTATAAAAGAAATTGGATCTCTCTAGTGGGCATGAAGAGGATTTAGCTTGCTTTAAAAATTTCAAGCTTGAAAATATCTTTGATGGTTATGGTCAAGGTTTTGATTCTCTCACAAGAATTTTCTATGCCAACATTCATGATGTTGATCTAAATAAGATGGAATTCAAATCCATGATAAATAGATAAAGGTTTCTTGTTGATAGAGAATTAATTTCGAAGATTACCAACATTCCGTTGGGGAACGTACGTCTTCCTAGAAAAAGTGATGAACGACCATCATGTGATGAAATCTCTCTTGGGCTCTGTGGCAAGAAGGTAGCTTGGAATCAAGGGAAGTTTCCTACTAATGATCTTAGTATCCCGTTATTGGCATTTGGGAAACTTGGTATCCCCCATCTTTGTCCCTCCACAATTGAGAATTCTTGGTGGAGTCATGAGTTTGCGGAATTAGTCTATTTCCTTGAATCGGGTGTTCAAAGTTTCGATATTTATGGTTTTATCATTTATCAAATGACTTCGATGACTTCACCCATCAAGATGTTAGGTTACCCTTGCTTGATTGGACAAATTTTATGTGATCGTGGTCTTGATTCGATCGGAAACTCTCTAGGGGTTCCCAAACCGGTTCGTCTGTGTACCTTTAGACGCATAAGGGAGGATATGTGCAAAAGACAAAGAGATGCTTCACTTAATGATTGTGACCCTACCACTTTGAGTCTTCTTAAAAAAAATTCATAAGGGTGTGTGTAAGGTCGATTCAAGGGTGAAGTGTGTCCAAGAAAAATTGTATTTGGTAGCAACGAAGTTTCCCGAGATCAAGGAAGAATTGAACACAATTCAAGCATATTGGAGTATCTCCGATAATGAAGAAGAGTAATTTGTGTCCCTATTTGCCTAGTAAATCTTCTATTTTCTTGTTTTCATCAGAAGAATAACTAGAGTTTGGAATAACCATTATTGTGATTACACATAGCTATGTCCAACGTGTTCATCTTCATGTTTTTAGATTTATTGGTTTAAATTCTAAATTTTCTTGGAAGATGATATTTACAGTATTAATCTTTATGGTTTTATATGTTTCAAATTTGTTATGGGATATGTGTGTTTGCATCCGTGAACTATGACTATCCCATACCTTGTCAAAAGTAAAGTCTTTCGCATGTCGATATTCATATGTTGATAAAAGAATGAATGGACTTTTGACAAATACAAAATTTAAGCCTATATTGTCAATTATTGATGGAATATAGGTTAAAATCTTTTGTTTGCAAGGATTATGTATATTAAATGTCGTTATGCGAATAGTGATGGAAAATAGAATGAATCCTTGTGTATTCCGCAGTAATTGATCTTCCCTGATTCATATTTTATGTATTACTGTGAGGCTCCGTGAAGTGTCTTATGTTGAGAATTGAATGACCAAGTTGATTATTTTCATGATTAGCTATGTTGTTGTTCCGTAAGGTACTTTATGTCCAGCATATTCAACTAAATTGATCATCTTGTTTGGTTATTTAGATGTTGCTCCGTAAGTTTTCTTATGTCGAGCACGACCAATTAAATTGATAACTCTTGTGATTGGTTTGATTGTGTATTTCGATTAGATTAATTATGAATTCTCTTGTGATTAATATAATTGTATATTTTGAATCTCCATAAGTTCACTTATGTTGAGCATTTGTCGATTAAATTAATCATGGGTTCTCTTGTGGTTAGTTTAATTGAATATTTTGGATTCAAATTCATACTTGTATGTGATTTGTTATGTCCAAAGAAATCCTTCTTTTCCTTCAAAATTAAGGTCGCTCTTGTTGTTCTCTCGGGAATGACATTTTATGGGGGAGAGTTCTTTTGAAGTTGTGCTTAATTGCCAAATCTTTGTGGGGAGTGCGGCTGTGGAATATTATAGGGGTTATCTTGTATCTTTACAAACTCCTTGATGAATGCATTTAGCTTCGGGTTTATGATTGCATCTAAATTAGATGATACACTTTTTCTTTCTTTTGGTCAAGAAATGTCTCTTTCGGAAATTTCATTAGGATCCCGTTCTTGTACCTTTGCCAATTTTATTGACAAAAAGGGGGAGAATTAATATGTAGTTCACACTACAAATACATATGGTTTTCGGATCATTATGTAAGGGGGAGTGGTTTCCATGTGAGATGGAGTATTGACTAAGGGGGAGTGATACATATCACCATAGTATTGTTGTTGAAGTTGTGATACAATTGGGCTTTGACGCTGTGTAATGATACTATGACACTGTATAACAATGATTGAGAACTATTGTTTTCTTGTTGTTATAGCTACCGATTTTCAACAACGATGATACTAAACTTACAACCTTTGGGATCATTGGAGTACTTGGAAGTGACGGAGATTTCGAGTAATGTTGAAGATTAGGCATGTGGAATAGGAGCTACAAAAGTTAATTTATTTATTTTTTGTATTCCATATGTATTAATAGTTTTGTCACTAAAATTGACAAAGGGTGAGATTGTTAGAGCATTGCTCGGTCGAACTCACATGCGTTGCTATCTCAAGCATGTTTGTCAATGTTAGTTATCAAAATTATAAGTCTTCATTTCTAGCCTACATAGCTAAAGGTCTCGGACTAGGATAGAAAGTGTAGTTGAGCTCAAGACTCCATGGCAATCATCATACAAGACTAAGGACTACTCAAGGAACATGTGGATCTTCATTGACTAAAACGTATGTGGAGACTTGAACTTATCTGTCACTCAAAAGTCTATCTATTCTATCTCCTACTCTTGAGACAAAAGTCGTGTTGATGTATAGACTTTCATTATACACATTTGTTATTTCGAGCTGAATTTAACTCGCCTATCTATTTCTCTAAATATGTATTTTTAAGCTTTCGCTTTAGCCAAATTCATCTTTACCTAGTGACGAATGTCATGTTATGTTTCAATCACTTTGAAAATTGCTCTGACGAAAAATAGTCTGTGAATAAAGGCTACATAACGTCCTCTGAGAATGTTTCGATGAATGAAATGAGAGTTTAGATTACATAACCATTGGTAGGATATAAGCATTGTTGTGGAAACACATATATGTATAAGTCCTTATTCCTTGAACCAAAGTTTGCGAACTTTGTTAATCAAGAGAAACGGAATGTGGCGTGTGCCACGTCCGCGAACTGGCGGAAGTTCTCGACCCGAGAATTTCTGCTGGAGTTTGTGAACTCCTTCCGTGAGCTTAAGTCCGCGAACCCAGTCCGCGAACTTGAGCAGGTTATATCTAAAATCGGTTGTTCTTGAACTCATGTTTATTTAAACTAAGGAATGCTTTTGCAAACCGTGGCTATAAAGTTCATGAACCGATTCGAGTGAATCAAACCGTTTTTGCTTCGATTATGTTTTGTGTAGATACATAAGATCTAAGCAATTGAACAACTCTCTAACTAGTTCATTTGAGTCATTTGAACTAGTTACGGTGAAGAAGAATATGGTGGATATGAAAGTGATCATATGGCTAACCATGTGGTTAACTATTGTTGAACCAACAAATGTTAATGTTTGGGAACGGCTACATAAACCCAAAATTGGACATTTCATTTGTGTGTAACAAGCTAAGTTTTCGATCCAAAGGTTGAGAAATATTAGCTTGAATCTAATCAGGTTTTCATCTAACTGTAAATATTGAATGCTTTGTTACCAAGATAACATTGATTGCAAACCCTGATTTGAAAGACTATATAAAGGAGAACTCTAGCAACTGGGAAACCTAATCCCCACACCTTACGTGTGATACTAGTTGCATAGATAGAGTCGATTCTCCTTTAACCTTTGGTTTCTTCTTCTAAAACCAGGTTAACGACTTAAAGACTTCATTGGGATTGTGAAGCCAGACCGATACTACTTTTCTTGTAGTTGTGTGATATGATCTTGCATCTTCTAGCGTTACGAGTACGATTGTAATAATTGGCTCGAGATTTATATCTCCGATAGGCAAGATAGAAAATTAATCACAAACACTTCGTCTCATCGTTTGTGATTCCACAATATCTTTTTTCGCTGCGTCGATTAGGATTATTATGAGGTGATTGATAATACTATGCTGTTCTTCGGGAATATAAGTCCGGTTTATCAATTGGTTCCTATTCACCTTCATTTATCAAAATACGAAACAAAACTCATAGGTTTATTCTTTGGAGACGGATTTATCTATCACCGTAGACTTTTCTGTGCGATACAGATTTGTTTATTAAAGTCTTCGACTTTGGGTCATAGCAACTCTTGGTTGTGGGTGAGATCAACTAAGGGAATCAAATACGTAGCATCCTGCTGGAATCAGAGACGTAGGAGCATAACTTTACCTTGGATCAGTGTGAGATTGATTGGGGTTCAACTACAGTCCAGACCGAAGTTAGTTTGGAGTAGGCTAGTGTGTGTAGCGGCTTAATACAGTATATGTTCAATCTGGACTGGGTCTCAGGGTTTTTCTGCATTTGGGGTTTCCTCGTTAACAAAATTCTGGTGTATGTGTTATTTCTTTTCCGCATTATATTTTGTTATATAATTGAAATATCACAGGTTGTGCGTTGTTCAATCAATTAGAATATCCGACCTTTTGGTTGTTGATTTAAATTGATTGACACTTGGATATTGGTCTTTGGTACCATCCAAGTTATCTCTCTAGTATTTGATAAAGACTCACATATTTATATTTGCTTGAGTATATATCAAATCGAGAGATTGAGATATAAACTCTTTGATATACTTTTTATCTGGATTGAGTCTGACTGTCTAGTTGATTCTATAGAAAGTATATTGGAGTTTGTCCATACAGATTGCTAAGCGAAATATTGGTGTGGTTGTTGTACCCCCACTTTTTCAGTTATTCACACTCTATTTTTCATCAAAGCGGTTTTCAAGATATTGAAATAATCAACACGACTTTCTTCGCTTGTAAAGATGAACTTGGCCAAAGCGAAAGCTTACGAACACATATTTCGAGAAATAGATAAGCGAGATAAACTCGGCTCAAAATAGCGAATGTTTATAATTGAAGTTTATACAACAATACGACTTCTGTCTCAAGATTGGAGGTGGAGTAGATAGACTTTTGAGTGATAGATAAGTTCTCCACATACCTTTTAGTCGATGAAGATCCACCAGTTCCTTGAGTAGTTCTTCATCTTTACATGATGAACGCCATGGAGTCTAGATCTCAACTACACTTTCTATCCTAGTCCGCGACTTAGCTATAAGTAGACTAGAAATCAAGACTTATAGTTTTGGAAACTATACTTGACAAACAAGCTTGAGATAGCAACGGTTGCGAGTTTGACCGAGCAGTGCTCTAACAATCTCCCCCTTTGTCAATTTTAGTGACAAAACTATCAATACATATGGAACACAAAATAAATAAACTTTGCAGCTTCTCTTCCAAATGCATGATCTCCTTGGTTCTTCAACATTACTCGAAATCTTCATCACTTCCAAGTACTCCAATGATTCCAAAGATATTCAATGCAGCATCATCATTGTTGAAGATCTGTAGCCATACCAATGAGAAAGCAAAATCTCTCAATCATTGTTACACAGTGTCATAGTATTATTACACACATCAAAGTCCAATTGTATCACAACTTTGACAACAATACTATGGTGATATGTATCAATCCCAATTAGTCAATACTTCATCTCACATGAAAACCACTCCCCCTTACATAATGATCTGAAAACCGTATGTATTTGTAGTGTGAACTACACATTAATTCTCCCCCTTTTTGTCAATAAAATTGGCAAAGGTACGAAAACTAGTGGGATCTTAATGAAATTTCCATAGATACACTTCATGACCGAAAGAAAGCACATATCAACTTTTTAGATGCAATCATATAGTCGAAACTAAATACATTCATCAAGGAGTTTATAAAGATACAAGATAACCCCTATAATATTCCACAGCCGCACTCCCCACAAAGATTTGACAATTAAGCACAAGTTCAATTCAGAACTCTCCCCCATAAAATGTCATTCCCGAAAGAACAACAAGAGCAACCTTACTTTCACGAGAAAAGAAGGATTTCTTTGGACATTAACAAATCACATAAGAACATGAATTTGTATCCAAAGTACTCAATTAAAATAATCACAAGAGAACCCATGATTAATATAGTCGGAAATTCTCAACATAAGAAAACTTAAGGAGCCGCACATTATATACATAAAATATGGATCGGGGAAGATCAATACTGCGGAATAAACAAAGATTTATTCTATCCTTCATCATTATTTGCACAATGACATACAATAGATTTAATCTTTGTAAACAAAATCTCATCCTTTCTTCCATCAATATTTGCATAATGACATAAAAGGCTTAACCTTTGTTTGTCAAAAGCTCATTCAATCTTTTATCAATACTTTCATATCGACAGATGAAAGACTTAACTTTTGACCAATGTTAAATTTCTCATGGATGTAAAACTTTTAGCAATTTTAATTGAAGGGTAACCATTCAAGGCTAAACATAAAGTTATTACAACTCTTAGAATAACATCCAACAATAGAAGTTTAACAAGAACTAACTCAACAATGAAGAAACTAAGCTTGATTGCGATTATATTTCTCAGCAATCTTGAAAACAGGTTCAGTTAGTTCAGGATGAATTCCCAACACATAGCTCAGTTGTTCCTATAAGCACTCAATTCCTTCATTAAGAAGATTGCCTTTAGAAATGGATGGTTTCTTCATCTTGTTGATGTCTGTCTGGGATAGAGGAGTAGCATGACCAGTGCAGGTACCAATAGGAGGAACCTTAAATTGACTGCAAATTCGGCTGATGAGACATGGAAACCCAAGATTCTTTTTCTGTGAAACCATATGAATCATTTGATGAATGATCAGGCCACAGAAATCAATCTCTTCACCAGAAATAAGATAGCAAACCATCTCCGCAAGGTTCCTGCTCCATAGATTCTTATCAAGCGTACTGGGAATCAAATTTGCAACAACCAATTTATTGAAAACTTTCAAATGAAAGCTAATGGTGCCAACAGACAACTTACCCCCAGACCATGATTCACTTCTATTTAGAAGTATTCCAGATAGCTGACCTTGAGTTGGTCTGAGATGCTCAGGTTGACGAATTGCAAATGAGCGATCAAGTGATAAATTCAACAAGTATGCAATCACTCCACGATTTACCTCAAACGATATCCCACCAACCATTGTCTTGAAGCAACAACTGATTTTGTTGGCAGCATATAGGTTAGCATAAAACTGGCAAGTCATCTCCGGGTATGACGACCCAAGACCATCATGAATATATCCCCAATCATGTTGGTTCATAAACTGGTGAAACTCAGGTTCTTTAACAGTACGATCATAAACCCTTTCTATGGCAAAATTCCCTTTAAGAAACTTGACATATTTATCCCTAGAAGAATACTAGTAAAGCTAATTTGAAGAGAAGGATCATAAAAGGGTTGTAGAACGTTTAACCCGATTTCATCATCAAACTTATTATCACTATCAATCCTTCTACTAGTAGAATTAGGCTGAGTACCCGAAATTTCACCACGACTTAACCTTTTCCTAGAAGCCATCTTAAAACACAACAGAGAGGATGAACTACTTACTTGGTCCGTGAACTGTTGTTGATGATGGAGTTCCAAGACGATGAGTAGAACGAAAAAGGTTTTTGACCCAACGTGTCGAATCTTCTTCTGAATTCAAAGGTGAAAACCAAACAAAAATTGGTTAAGAAGCAAGAGAGAGATGATGAAGAGTTTGTGAACCAGAGTATTTCACTTTTGTTCATGAACTGTCGAAGAGAAGATGAAGGTGAAAAGAACAAGAATTATTTCTCTCTTTTTATGTGCAACCGACCAAACAGTTCATGAATCGGTAAAGCTAATTCTGGTACTGGGATCATTCAGTTCTGGAACATGATTCAAGCACGTAATACGTGAACCGTACGTGTGCAGATAAGGGCATGTTTGTTTTTACATATTTTGATTAGACAAAATAGGAACGAGAGTTTGAAGTAAGGCTCAACAAAACTCTCATGAGTAGTTCTTTTAAGAACTTATAAGAACAAATAGCCTCTCACACCATGACACCAAGAGAGAGTTTCTTTCCAGCAGCTCTTACATCTTGTAGTGTTGAGAAAAACCCAGGAAATTGTTTTTATAAGTCTAACAAGGCACTTCAGGAGAACCCAAACAACATTGTGTTTATGATTTCTCGTTTTACAACTTATAAAAAACAGTTTCTGCAGATAGTTTTTAGTACTGCGAAGGGAAACTCTTTTGATAAGAAGAGACGTCCTAGGTTCTTCATCAAAGAAGAAAATACTACTATCTTGATAGGAAGTATCAGGAATTGAGCAATGAATCGATTCATACTTTGAGGTGATATACTCAGATGACTGAGCCTTAAACTCTTTTTGTAATTCGTTTAGTTTGTTATAATTAATTGAATTACGCAGAGGAGGAGCATTCTCTCACTGATTAGTAAATCAATGGTGTTCTCAACATGAATATTATTCTTCATAACTTGATTTAGCTTGTCAAGAGATTCTTGTTCTTTCTGGAGGTATAACTCAACATCAAGAGATAAGATTTCAAGTTTATTTTCAAGACCTGAAAATACTTCAAGGGATTTTAAACCTGGTGGAGGTTGAGATAGAATTTCTTCTGCAGATTTTATTAAATCAGTCATGGAAGAGAATTCCGTAATCCCTGGATCTGGTGGTGCATTTGTGAAGATAGAATTTCTGTCCATAGAGTCAGATCGCTACAAACACAGACTTATAAGGTGTTTAAACGTGTTTTCCTGCTCTGATACCAATTGAAAAAGTGGGGGTCTAACAACCTCATCCAATATTTCGCTTAGCAATTTGTATGGACTAACTCCAATATATATTCAAGAGAATCGACTAGACAGTCAGACTCAATCTTAAGAAAAGTATATATCAAAGAGTTATATCTCAATTTCTCGATTCAATACTTACTCAAGCAAATAACAATCTGCGAGTCTAATTGAATACAAGATAAATTCACTTGAACGGTTCCAAAGACCAATGTTCAAGGATCAATCAATTTCAATCAACAACCAAAGGTTGGATTTACCAATTGATCGATTCAACCCACAACCTGTGATATTTCAATTATATAACAAAATATAATGCGGAAAAGAAATAACACAGACACTAGAAGTTTTGTTAACGAGGAAACCACAAATGCAGAAAAACCACGGGACCTAGTCCAGATTGAACACACTGTATTAAGCCGCTACATGCACTATCCTACTACAAACTAGCTTCGGTCTGGACTGTAATTGAACCCCAATCAATCTCACACTGATCAAAGGTACAATTGCGCTCTGAAAAGACGAGGGTACCCAAATATACCACAATCTAAAACTTTTCCACCTATAAGTCCTTTCTTCGAAAGTGATTGTCTATGGACTGAGTCGAGACAATACAACTAATGGGTTCACACTTCGTGTGATCGTCTATGGATACGAGATCGAGGCAATACAACAACAAGATAACTTATGTGATTGACTATGGATACAAGATTGAGACAATATAACAACGAAGTATGTTTACTTGATAATAGGTTCGGACTTAACTAAACACAATAGGATTGCTATCAAGTAAATATCAATTAACGTTTGTGTATTTTACTTCTAATTATAATAAAACAATTATACTTGCGGAAATAGAAAATTAAAAGACACATCAATATTTTGTTACCGATGAAACCGCAAATGCAGAAAAACCCCGGGACCTTGTCCAGAATTGAATACTCTCAGGATTAAGACGCTATAAAAAATCTAAACCAACTTCGTATAGTTGAGACCAAGCAACTAAACCTATAGTTCACCTAGTTCCGTTTGTATCCCTGCGCCTCCAACTTGTAATAAGTCACACACTTGGAACAATTCCTTTAGTTCATATTCCAAACAGTAAAGGAACAACAAATCTGTTCGGTAACAACTCTTTTCAAACAAGTGATATGAGTTTGACAAAAGGCTCTTCCGTTTATCCCAATAAACTCCTTTGTTAGGTTCTTAGATCTATCTCAATACAACTACCAAAGTAATTGTCTAGATTTTGCAATCAATACTTCTTAGTCACAAAGACAATATATTGATGCCGATCTATTCAACTAATCAATCAAGGTTATCACAAAGATAAAACGATTTTATAGTTGGATCCCCATCCGATCAAGTTTTGTGCACACCAAAGATTATGAACTCAAACAAGAAATCTTCTTTGTCTTCCAATCTTCTTAGATCTTTAATAAACACCTGCACACAATCAACTTGAATCTCTTGTCATCAATCACACACAGAACGGAGTCTATTAACAATGGATTATCACAAGACATCATTAGATCTACAAACAGTCTAAAGATCCCCGTCGAAACTTCGATCTAGTTTGAGTGAATCTTATATTAAAAGAGAATATTCTCAAGCATAAACAAACTAGGTGCAATCAAAGTTCAACAACCGTCAGTCGATCAAATCAATCGAAAACTAATAATAAACTGCAATTATCTAGTTTCCCACCAACGATACTCTTAGAGCTTCCCAATACCAAAGAAGTCTTTAAAACGAGCGGTCGTAAGAGATTTCGCCTAATTAGGGTACTTTCCTCTCCGAATAGACGGCTCCACCAGTAACAACACAACTAGGTAGTTTTGCTGGCTCTGAGGATTAGTTTGCTTGAAATGCAAACTTCAATATTTATAGACCAAGGAAGTTTGGACACCAAGGAATTTCCAAAACCGAAAATATTCTCAAGATATGCAATAAATTTCCAAATTCGGTTTTCATAATTTCTGGAAATGCGTTGTCCAAATAATGACCGAAATCTCAGTAGAAAAACTCCAATTAGTAAATGCACATTACCAATTTTTATTTTCTAAAGATATGCATTTTAATTGCTGGATTCTTTCCTTTAGCTATTAAGGAATATCTTTGAACAATAAAAGATAAGAGTTACCGCACATGTTCAAAGTATGCCGACATCTTTACTTTGTAAATCCTTTTTCATATTTACAATCTTGTAAACGACTTTCCACACTTCCAAACAAGTTTAGAATTGGTTTATCTGATTTCCAAAAACTATGTGATTGATCAAAAACATTCAATCACCATTCATGGGTTTAATGATTCTACCTAATTAAGTTTCGGTTCTACCTCCATGTGGGTACTAGGATCGTTCACACTAGTTACCAAAAGTTAGTTGACTAGGTACTAGGATCGGTTATCACATATATATGGTATAAACTTGTATTCGGTTGCACAAGTTATAGGATCGGTCACACCAATTACTAAAACTTGTTAACCTACTACAAGGATCGATTATACATCTTGTGATTAGTCCCAACCAAGTTCTAGGATCGGTCACCCAATGACTAGGAATGGTCACACCAATTACAAATATCGATCATACAATCTCAGGTGATTACTTAAGATCGGTTTCACTAATAAAAGTCATACCAATACAAAAGTCAAGCCTTGTGAATAGTTTTACCAAGATACATAAACAAGTTATGAGTGGTTATACTAAACACACATATTGGTAATCTAAATATTTGCAATGAATAACAATACCAATAAGCCTAGCGATTTCCCTTTCGATTCATAAAAACAAGTTTATGAATTGTACTTCCTTTAAACGAATGTAAAACATTGTTTCCTAGGACGAAATCTTCACCCATACCCATACACATAATCACAATAGCATTCATACAATTATTTCGATGTATTATATACGAAGTTCAAAAGATAGACGTCATACTTCGTATTGTAATTCCTTAATATTATGTCTAACTAGAGTATAATCATTCACAACGCGCGATTATGTTTTCAATATGCACGACTTGAAAGATAAGTTAGGAATGAAACAGTTCAAGTCAAATATTACTAACCTCAAGTGGAAGGTTGATGTCGTCGTTGTATCTCTTTACTTCTTCACATTCTTCAAGTCTTCATGTAATACTTGTAAGTCTCATATCCTAGTAACTTTCTAGCTAACCTATACGAAGTTGACTCTAATAAATAATCAAGCGACTCTTTAAATGAGTTTTGATTCACTAAAATATGACAACTAAACTTGACATACCAACGCTTGATGGGTTCAACCGAGCAATGCTCTAACAATCTCCCCCTTTGTCAATTTTAGTGACAAAACTCTTACATCATATGGATAAAAAAATTACAAGAATTCATTACACATACGCTTGATTCCGAGTTTCAACAACACAATAACCTGTATACATTCAATCCATAAATTCCGTTGTTGACATTATAATAACAAAGCTAATACTCCCCCTAAAGGTAAGATAAGTAGATTTTCAATCCGCACGTCTTTGTTATTCCCTTTGTAGTCCATATAACTACAAGTATCAATATGATATGTTACTCCCCCTTAGTCTATGCTTTACTCTTTTGTTAGATATAACGTTTAAGCACCATTGTCCTTTCCTTAGTGATACCAAATCACTTGTTTACTCCATATATTTCTCCCCCTTTTTGTCACAAAATGACAAAGGTACGAGCAAATAAAAGACAAACCGAAAGGATCTTACAAATCTCAAAATACTTGCAACCTATAAGAGTTAAGCACGAGGGTTCCACAAACCATTTTAGATAACCAATATCAAAACCGAAACTACAAAGTAATTTTGTTTTGATATGTTACCAAGGAAATAATTGCCCGAAGCAATTTTCCCTAATAGTTTATCAAATCAAAAATCGACTAAGCACCTTAGTTCTTTTGCTAAAACGATTGCACAAATACAATCGCTTATTCGATAAGACCAAAATAAAGATCAAAATTAACTCTATTTTTCTCATCAGGTTCTAATTATTCAAATAATAACTTAGACCTTTCACTTTTAAACAAGACAAGTACTAGGTTAGTTAACTAGCATTTCTTGTTAAGGCATTCGATTAGACTTGAATAACCGAAACCTCCACTTTGATAAGTCTAACTCAGATCAAATAACTTAGTTTCTCTTATCCGGAATCGAATTGGACTAAACAATTCATCCCGAAACCTTTTTGTTAAGCGATAAACAATTCATACAAACCAGATAAATCAACTTGCATAATTATTTACCTCAACCGGAAGCAATTGAAACAAACATAGACATTAAAGTACCGCAATTGCACCATAATTTTGTAAGCCTAAACAATTGATACCAAACAATAAAGCAAGATAACAATAGTTTTTCTTAACCGGAAACAATTGAATTACACACACATCCATACACAAATAATGGAATAAACATTAATTGTACCGAAATTTTGTTAAGCAAAAGCAATAAATATATGCAATAAATATCAGGCTTTCCGTACATAGGAAAACGATTAACTAACAAATTTGTTACCTCAAGATCCGCATCCTCTTATCCCCAGAAAGATATGTCATTAAGCGCAAGTTCACATTAGAACTCTCCCCCGTTGTGTTGTCATCCTCTCGCAAAATAAAAGAACAACAAGAAAGACCAACCTTTACCAGAGAAAGGTTGAAAACCGGTTTTAACTGATGTGATGCAAAAGTTGAAACCCCGAAACACATATGCTTTTATGCTAAACCAAAAGATTCAACATATTATGACTTTTTCACATATTAGTTTCAATCGGAACCCCTTATGATCCTTTCGTAAAGCCTACCAACATCGGCTATAACTTAATCCTGCTAAACCAAAAATTCACCCAAACCGTAAGGGTTCACACCATATGAGATCGAATATTAAGGTTAAGAAAACCGAAATCAAACATCCCATAAACATACATAACAATAATATAAAGCATTTTCAAGCACATGCTACGTAATTGAAAAACTATCAAAAGAAAAATTATAAAATAATAATTTATTCATAAATAAGATAGTTTTATTCATAATAGACCTTATACAATTATTGAAAGAAATCAAAAACTGATGTCTATTCTCTTTTCATTTTTGAAACTCTAATTTTATCCTTTTAGAGTTTCCTTCAAAGTTGAAGCCGGATCAGAAGATTTCACAGGATTCCAAACATCTTCTATGATTACTAGTCTTGATTCAAGACTAATAACATTGTCATTGACTTCCTTTACTTCCTTTCGCAAATCCTTTTCCATGTTCCTCACTTCACATAAGATTAGATCTAATTTCAGTGAAAGATTCTTGAGAAGATTATCATTAAGAGAAGAGATTTCTTCATTAGGAACATCTTGATGAAGCTCTGGAGATGAATCCGAATCACCATCTGTAGATGGGACAAAACGATTTGCTGGTTTTTACGGAATTAAGGAGATGACCATACGGAGGAGACTCCTTGAACCGAACGAAATGTTCAACCTCACACTGCAAGAAGGGAGTGCTTTGAATTCGAGAGATCAATCTGTAGTACTCCAGCCTAAACCAAGACAATGGTCGTTCCAGAGTAAATTCGGTCACAAGAGAGGATGGGTCGATCTGTAGGAGGGAAGCTGAGAAATGTGTGGAATCAATGGTAATCAAAGATTGTATGTGTGTTATGTATTCTGAATAAGATAAGTTCTGAATAATTGAATCTCTGTTGAGAGTGATTACTCAGATGTTGAGTTGTTAATCTCGTGTTGTATGTTTGACGTGAGATTGTTGTATATTCAATCATGATTCAGAGACTTATTTATATTGTTGGAATTGTAGACACCATGATACCATGAAGTGTGACAGTTGATGGAATCAAAGAGTGGGGAAATGGAAATCGTGTTTGAAACCAGTTGCTCATCGTGTGGAGACTTGGTCGATTTTCCATCCACTACTTTGTTAACTCCTTAAACTGATTGCACGACTTTCTCACATTCCATCGTGTGTGTGAAAACACGTGCCGTAGACTTCCAGACCAAAACCCTAGTTAATATCCCCCCATGTGACACGATTGACATCTCGTGGTGTAATTAGTCAGTTGTTGACTTCATGACTTCATGGGACGATGAGTCCATGTATTTTCTGAGTTGAACATGATTTTGCAAAATGTTCTGAGACTCATGAATTGAACATGTCTGTTGAGACAGAGGTATAATTCTCACATTGATAGTTGAGGCGAGCCAGTATTGATCATTCGATAAATTGTTGAATATTGAGGGTTGAACCAATATTCCTTGGTTTGAGTAAATATTGCTCATCTGAGCAAGTGTTGCTTGTCTGATGAATTATTGGTAGCGTGACCAAAATAAAACATTAATTAGAATACTGATAGTTGAAATCAAGTATAATAAAATGATGATCATGAGATCGTCGCAAAATTATTAGCGTTCGAATCTGGAATTATGATCCTTGGACTTAAAAACCCTAATTTGATCAATTGATGACCAATTTGATGGTTTATTGAAAATTCAACCATGGAATGAAGGAGGGACCGGCTACATGGGATCAGGGATCGACCATGCAGCTCCCGTATGCTCGAGTGAGCAAATACCAAGATCTCTTGAAGAGTTGGTGAAAGAATGATCAAATGCTGGTTCAATCATTCAGAAATTCAGTGGATGAATACAAGAATTTTAGGAATAATTAATTGATGGCTCTATACTAGTACGATCGTCTAGGAGCATTAATTATTCTGAGCGACATGAGCTAGTTGAAGCGTCATATCCTTTATATAGTCAGGAAAAACTATTGTTTGTATCCTGAAGACGTTATTGCTCTATACTAGCAGGCAAGCTGTCTAGGAGCCGTCCAATCTCGTGATTCTATATAGAAGTAATTACTGAAGTGTTCAGTATTCATGAGATATGTTGTTGGCTAGCCGAGAGACTACATATCCTCATGTACTCTGAGAGATAATATTCTCAGTCAGAGATTCGATGAGAGACCCGTGTTTCGATACTCGCGTCTGATTGCTGGATCAGAAGTTCGTATAATTACGGGTTTAAGATTTTAGCCTTTGTCAAAAATCCACCATCTACATTAAGTCCCCTTCTTAGTGAGGAATTGTCGTGTTCCCCAGTCAACATTAAATGGTGATTTTCCGGTTATAACAATATAAGTAATTGAACTTAATCGTAAGTTAAGACGTTACCGGATTTATGATGGTACGAGCAAACCACGACTTGAATGAAGACCCCGGTGGCATGATAGAGCATCGTCTAATGAGAATAAATTGGTGTTGAACCTCTGATTTGGACGACGGGATCTTGGTCGTTTATGATTCACAGGGCCGGGCCCAATAAGGAAATCCTTGTGAAATTAGGTTTTGGAAATAAAATTTGATATAAAAGGGAATTAATCCTTTTTTTTTACTTCACCTAAACCGACCACCACCTTCATCACTCCTTCATCACCTTCATGCCATGGAGGAAGAAAATTTTCGCCGGAGTTTCCAGCGTCGCCGACCGTCGCCGCCACCGTCCGACCAATTTCCGGCCGGCGCCGACCAGGTACGGATTTTTTTTTTTGAAGTTCATAAGAGTTCCATGAAGTGATCATGTTTGGGTTATATATATATGTGCATATGTATGAGTGTGAGTTTTGTTGGAAAACCCCTTTTTCTTTGAAAACGTATGTTCGTTTGATCGTTAGTTTGAGAAGTTAATAAAAATCTCTGATTTAGGAGAGATTTTTTTTAATACATAGACCTAGGTCCAGTGATAAAACTTTGTTTATGAGCTTTCATGAGAACCAAGGTTTTATCATAAAAGGAGTGAACTTTCACTAAACCGAAATAAACCCTCGTTTTAAAGAATGACGATAGCACGAAGGAAAAAAGTTTATATATATATATATATAGACTTGTGTCCAGTGATAAAATTTTGTGTATGAGCTTTCATGGAAATCAAAACTTTATCTTATAAGGTGTGAGCTTTCACTAAATTGAAATAAACCTTCGTTTTAAAGACGAATGACGACACGAAGGAATTTTTTTTTTTATATATAAAATCGTGATGTCCACGAAAATATTTTGTACATAAAACCGTGACATGCATCAGGGATTTTTTTTTGCGTGAGTTACCACTCACAAAAATAAAAACGCGAGTTATCTTTCATGCTTTTGTAAACATATATTTTCAAAGCCCAGGTTTGATTTTGAGTAATATTCAAAGTAAACAATTATTTATGATGAAATAATGTGTTAGTTTTCATAATTCCATGGCGAATGTTCACATAGTAGAAATGTTCATGATTTTATGAAAATCTGAGTTTCGTTCGTTTTTGTAGGTTTCGCAGAGACGAACGATTTTTGAGGTGTTAACTCTTGCATTACTATCACTACTGTTAGTGGAATCGTAAAAAAGGTAAGAGTTAATAATTACCATTTTGTAGATGGATTTACTTGCATGTTGGTAATTTTGTGCTCCTGGTTCAATAAAATGTCAACTCCTAATAAAAATGATTACGATTATAGTTATTCCTCTTCTTCCTCCAGATCCTCTGACGAGGATTCCAAAGTCTCTGTGGATAAATCGAAAGCTAAGATAACTGGTAATGAGGGAGCAAAGCCTAGCATACCCTTGAATGATCGGAGAGTCACTTATGCTGAACTTATGAAGAGAAAGGCTGAAGATGATGAAGCAGAGAATCGTCAGCACAGAAAGGATCGAATTCGGTGTCGAATACAAGCAGTTGAGGAGAGACGTCAATTCCTTGATGGGGTACCCTCTGACTCTCATGCTGATGCTTCTGAAGAAGAAATTGCGTGGGTGTTTACAGAGCGTAAGATCAAGCCTGACCGATATGAAAGAGAGTTCCGGAAGACTATGAAGCAAATTGAAGCGGAAGCTGAAGCAGAAGAGGACTCGGACTCAGAAGATCCTGATACCCATCCAGACTTTATCGACGATACTGATTCCGACGAAGAGGAAGACAGTGATGACAAATCTGATAACTCGGATGACGAGAATGACAGTGATGACGAATCCGATAATTCGGATGAGTCTGACGAGTAGCTTTACTTTCATCCTCTTTTCTTTCTTAAACATTTGAATGTTCTTTAGCCTTCGTAGTAGACATCTTATTCGTAGGAATTCCTATTAATAATTTTCCTTTCAAACGAGATATTCTTCATTAATATTGGCTCTTCTTGATTGAAAACACACCGATCCCATCGTGATTTTTTCCTTGCTTGCTCTAAGACACATCATAGATGACATGTAACACACAGGGGCCGTGTGACTTTCTGACCATGCTCAGCTTTGGTCAGTCCCTAGTGTATTATTTTACTCCGCATCTCCGGTATTGACCTTGTTCGAGACTTAGGATTTCAGTAAAACTCGCAACTGAATTGACTATCTGCAGAAGATAAGAGCCCGCTGTATTTTTTATATATCTTCAAGATTTAGGGTTTAATACTTGCGCATATATTTCTTCTGTTCCTGAGTTAGTTTCATCGCATAAGAAACTTTGATTGTCATTCCTTCCATCACTATGTCCAGCGATAGTACTTCTTCTCGAAATGAACTCCAGTCGAAGCATGAAGTAGAAGCGTCCATCTCAGTAAGTTGTACATATTTTTAGTCTCTGTTTGATCGAGGTTATTGATCATAATAAAATGATTTGTTGCAGGATAACCAGAAGGATCATTCTTCTCATAATTCAAGGCCCAAGTGCACAGTTAGAGCTCCTGCGCGGTACAGGCCGGCTCATGCTGAGGCTGGATCATCTGTATGTAATCTTATAGCTTTCGAGGCTTTATCACGTTCAATTTTGATAAAATTAAATACTTCCTCATTTCGTCACAGGAGAATGTTCGTGTCGTCGTCGATGCTAGAAGGAGAAGGAGTGGAAAGTCCGTGACCGTGGTTGAGGTTGAAGACAGCAGCAACCGAGTTGGTGAAGACTCTGCAGAATCCATGGAGGTTGAAGACAGAGTTCATGCTCGTGAATATCCAACAGCTGGACTCTTGTTTGAATCTCCTTTGATCAATACTTTCTCGGACAATGAAGTAGTCGGTGGATTCGTCATTCCCAAGTGTCATACTTTTACACCAAAATCTGGAAAAGATACAGGCATATTGCTATGACCGAAGTGTGGAAAGGTTTTCTACCAACCCTCCTGACTACAGTTGCAGGGTTGCTACCGATCATTGAGGAGATGGACCAGATGCGCTCGAGATGTCAAGAATCAGGAATTGCACAGGTAGAATGAGATGATTTCGAACTGCGAGACTTTGCGGTTCAATGTAGGATGGCTTCGTTTTCGGCTCGAGATAATCAAGATTCATAAGGCGGCGGAGGCTGCTGATGCGATTTCTCCGACCACTGCTTTACTGGAGGAGGATAAGATGCTCGCTTTGGAGTCAGCCAGGGTTGAGAAGGCGGTAGAGGAGTTGAAGACGAAAACCAATAGTTTTCAGAAGAAACTTGACAGGGTTGCTTACAGAGATTACCCATTGCTGGACGGTTTGCTCTGAGTGAGCATTTATAATTGTTGTTTTTTTTGAATAAGTTTAAGCTTCTGGTTAGGTGGAACAATTGATCATGATATGAAGGAATTTTGCTCATTTATGAAACGTTTAATGAACCAAGGAGCGTTTTGCGCGCTCTTTGGAGGAATGAAAATTACATTTTTGAAAATGCTTGAAATGATGAAGGGTAATTGTTTTTTATGGATCAGGCGTAATAATCTTTGAGCCATTTGCCGTTGATTATATTTCCTTCTACTCCTCCATCAACAGCTAAGATCTTGTAATATCCACTGGATACTGCCTTGATGACTACATATGGTCCCTCCCATTTCAGAGAGAACTTGTGAGCGGACATGTCTTGTTGAATGTGCTTTGTTGTCTTTAATACCAGGTCTCCTACTTGAAATGTTCGAGGTCTTACCATTTTGTGTAGGCTATGGAGATCCTTTGTTTGTAGGCTTCTACGTATTTTTCCACCTTAGCCCTCCTTGACTCGAGCATATCTAGCTCATCGATTCTTGATTTGGATACTTCGGCTTCATATCATTGTACTCCGCTGGATGTTGCAATCCTTGCTGAAGGGATTTTGATCTCTGTTGGAAGTATGGCGTCGGCTCCGTAGACGAGAGAATATGGTGAAGTCCCGATTGAGCTCCTTGGCGCTGTTCGATAAGCCCATAGAGCCATAGGCAACTGTTCATGCCATGTTCGAGGATTGTCATGAATTTTCCGACTGAGAATTCAGATCAAAGTTTTGTTTGTGCTTTCTGCTTGTCCATTTACCTGGGGATAATACGGTGTGGAGAAGAATTGTTTGATGCAGTATTCCTCGAGGAGTTCAGTCACATACTTGTTGGCGAAAGGAGTTCCATTATCAGTAACAATGTGCTTAGGAACTCCAAATCTGCATATTATGTGCTCTTTGATGAAGGCTTCAATCGTGACTCCGGTGGTGCTTCGAAGAGGAATAGCTTCGACCCATTTAGTGAAATACTCAGTTGCGGTGATGATGTATTCATGCTGCTTTGAAGACGCTGGATTGATCTTTCCGATGATATCTAGTCCCCAGCTATAGAAAGGCCATGGACTATTCACAGAATTCAATGGGAGACAAGGAGTGTGGATGAGATTACCATGGATTTGGCATTGGTGACACCTCTGAACGTGTGAAGCTGCATCGTCTTTCATGGTCGGCCAATAATATTTCTCATGAACTTGAAGAAATAATTTTCTCTTTCCTTGATGTTCTCCATCGTGCATTTGTTTCAAAATTGTCGGGATTTCATGCTCAGCCAAGCATCTCAGTAAGTTTCCACCAAAGCTTTTGCGGTATAAGATTCCGTCAAGAAAGACAAATCTCTTAGCTATCTGAATGAGTTTGACTGCTTGCCTCTTTTCCAGCGGTAGTTCATTATCCTGGAGGTATTTGGTGTAAGGTTCCCTCCAGTCCCTAGTGTGATGGACTTCCAAAACCTCTAAGTGATGAGGAGGTGTCTGGAAATTGGGACAAGACCCTTGTAAGGTTCTTGACTGAGTCTCCATGGAAGGCCAGTAGTATCCCACCCTTTGAAGATTTCTGCAAAGTGTTACCACTAGCGTTTGCCCGCAGATTTCTTCATGTATGCGCTTAAGTTGTTCTTCTGCTTCGTCGTTTCCAAGGCACCGTGATAGGGATCTATCAGGGTTTCGATAATACAACGCCCCGTGAAGCAAGAAATAATTCTTTAATTCTTTGAGGCTGACTTTGCCATCTGAAATCGAGCTGCTCAATTCATGAATGATGGGCGCTCGCCAATCATCTGCTGGAATCTCTTCGACTTGAGTGAGCCAGGTGGATGATACGATACGCCTCTGTATGGTGATTGTTTTCTCTGCCCCTTCGAATTGCAGCTTAGAAGCGAGAGTTTCCAGGCATTCGGCATGCCTGTTGTTAGTTCTTCCAGCATGGACGACCGTGGCATCGACAAAATGGGTTAATAGCCGCTGATATTCGGTTCTGAATGGAGCGAGCGTGATTTCTTTGAGAGAGTATGTTCCATTCATTTGATTGACCAGTAATTTTGAATCTCCTCTTATTTCAAGGTGTGTTGTTCCTGCTTGATTGGCCATGGACAAACCTAATAAGAAAGCTTCATATTATGCTGAATTGTTGGTGCAGTGGAAATCCAACTTGAACGAATGTGAGAACACTTCACCAGATGGAGACACCAACACTATGCCTGCTCCTATGGTGTCATTACTAGGGGTGGCAGATCCATCAAAGTATAGAAGTCATGTTTCTTCTTTGATAAATAAGATATCTTGGAACTCACCGGGTACATCTTCATGTAACGTTGCTGTATCTTCTCCTGGAAAAGCAGCGAGCAAGTATGCAACTGCCTGGCCTTTGATTGCTTTAGGTGGCATGCAAGTTATGTCAAATTCTGACATCTGGAGTAACCACTTCGCTGATCTTCTTATCAAGGCTGGCTTTGATAGTAGGAATTTTATAGGATCAGCTTTGGAGACGAGTACGACCCTGTTAGATAGCAAATAGTGTCTGAACATTTGGATCGCATGCACTAATGCTAGACATGCTCTTTCAGCCTTTGGGTATCGGAGTTGAGCATCTCTCATTGTGCGGCTGAAGTAATAGATCGGTTGTTCGATGCCTTCGTCGTCTTCCTGAGCAAGGAGCGCTCCAATAGCAACATCACTGAAAGCTGTGTAAAGTATCAGGGGTCATCCATGTACTGGAGACTTCATGACAGCAGGAGACAATAGTATATGTTGTATTTTCTGGAAGGCTTCTTGTTGAATAGTCGTCCAGGTAAAACTTGCTCCTTTCTTCAGTAGAGGGGTGAACGAAGTAATGAGTTGATCTAATCCAGGAATGAAGCGTCGAATATAATTCACCTTGCCCATAAATCTCTGTAGTTCCTTCACAGTGCATGGAGGAGGCATGGTGGTGATAGCTTTCATCTTGTCTGGATCGACTTTGATTCCTTCAGCTGTGACCAGGAATCCTAGAAACTTTCCAGAGGAAACACCAAAAGCGCACTTCAGAGGATTCATCTTTAATTTGTATTCTCTGCATCTCTCGAACACTTGTCTTAAAACCTCGAGGTGAGATTCTCGGGTCTTCGATTTCACCACCACATCATCAACATAGTCTTCCACTTGTTTGTGCATCATGTCGTGGAATATGGCAGTCATAGCTCATTGATAAGTGGCACCTGCATTCTTTAATCCAAAGGGCATCACAGTGTAGTGGAAATTTCCAATGGGAGTACGGAATGCAGTCTTGTTGGCATCGTGTTCATACATCTTGATCTGGTTGTATCCACTGTAACCATCCATAAACGAGAACATACTGTGGCCACTGGTTGCGTCGACGAGCATATCAATGTTGGGTAGAGGAAAATCATCCTTCAGACAACATTTATTCAGGTTCCTGAAATAGACACAACATCTAATTTGACCATTTTTCTTCTTGACATGAACAATATTTGCTAGCCACGTTGGATGTTGAATAGGCTTGATGAATCCCGCTGCTAGTAGTTTCTGGATCTCGACTTTGATTTGCTCCTCGACTTCGTGTCTAAATTGCCTAGGCGGTTGTTTGACAGCTTTGGATCCCGGAGTGATGTGCAGATGATGAGTAACCAATTTGTCATCTAGACCGGACATTTCTTCGTACGTCCAGGCGAAGACGTCTTGATATTCTTTCAATAAGTTTATCAGTTCTTCTCGCTCCTTTGGTGACAGTGCTGAGCTAATTAGGATTGGCCTTGGATCATCCTTTGTTCCGATGTTGATTGCTTCAAGGTCGTCAGTAGTAGAGTCAGTACCGTCTTGCAGTTATCGTGGAGCATCTTGAACCTCTTCTTCGAGTGATGATTCGCTTTGACATGGTTCTTCGGGGTGGGGAGACTTTTCATCATTCTCCCCTGTTAATTGCTAATCTTTGCGTCTGCGGTAAATGGTTCTCCCCTCCACATCATGACTGGTTATGAAGTTAGATCCAGGAGTTGAGACTTGACCGTTGCGGCGCTTAATCGGCGTAGCAAACGACTCAATCGAATTAACGCCTGAGGATGATGGTTTATCCGTGACTTCTTCTTCAATGGATTTCCAGCTTGGGAGTGGAGTGCTGTGAATCTTGTTCGGAGGTTCAGGGATGTCCTGCTGAGACTCGAGGAATTCAGCGTCATAGACTGGGGCGTAAGGAGATACTGAATCCGCAATACGAACGATTTTGTTATTGAGCAGAGCTTTCATGCATTGGTGGTATGTTGAAGGGACCACTTTATTGTCATGGAGCCATGGTCGTCCGAGTATCATGTGATAGTCAAGCTCCTGTTCGATCAAGTGAAACTTGGTCTTTGATTGAATGGGCCCCACCTTCAAGTCTATGTATGCGTACCCGTATGTATAAATCTGACTTCCCTCAAAACCTGTCATCAAGATAGGATGGCGAACAATCTTATTATGTGGGAACTTGGCCGCCTTGAGAGTCTTCATAGTGACGATATTTGTAGAAGCGCATGTGTCAACGAGAGCTCTCTTGAATTCAGAGTCTTTGATAAGACCGGTTACGTACAGAGCTCAGTTATGTCCTTCATCTGCCATGCGGTCTTCTTCTCCGAACGTGATGTTGTCGATTGAATATTCAGATACCATAGATACCTCAACGACTGGATACGGTGGAGTTACTTGCACGTCGGATGATATTTGGTTGAGTGCATCAAATGTGCACGTATGCTGATCTCTGGAGAAGTGTAGAAGCTCACATAAACTCTCGATCAGATGCGTAACTTCCTGGTCTATCGGCTTCTCGTAAGTAGTGAAACTGTTGGTTTGAGGGGTATTGATGGCAGTAGAGCCGGGATGATCTACCACTTCTGCTCCCAAAAGTCTTTTCAACTCTACCATACAGTTGAATAGTTCATCGATTGCCTCCTTCAATCGATTGATGCTCCTAGTCAGAATTTCTTGCCTCCGTGCCAATTCAGCTAATGATGGGATTTCTCCGTCGGACGCATCAATAGAGGGAAAAGGATTAGTAAAGTAGGAGTGACGAATATTACCAGGGTCGTTCGATCGAGCATGAGGAGTGTCGTCATTTGAAATACTCTGGTTAGGATCTGGAGTTTTTGATGAAGACCTAAGACCGACCATCTTTATGAGAATTGAGATTGCAACTGAGAGATTAATCTCCCACTGTGGTCGCCAATCTGTAGATGGGACAAAACGATTTGCTGGTTTTTACGGAATTAAGGAGACGACCGTACGGAGGAGACTCCTTGAACCGAGCGAAATGTTCAACCTCACACAGATGCACTGCAAGAAGGGAGTGCTTTGAAATCGAGAGATCAATCTGTAGTACTTCGTCCTAAACCAAGACAATGGCCGTTCCAGAGTAAATTCGGTCACAAGAGAGGATGGGTCAATCTGTATGAGAAAAGCTAAGAAATGTGTGGAATCAATGGTAATGAAAGATTGTATTTGTGTTATGTATTCTGAATAAGATAAGTTCTGAATGATTGAATCTCTGTTGAGAGTGATTACTCAGATGTTGAGTTGTTAATCTCGTGTTTTCTGTTTGATGTGAGATTCTTGTATATTCAACCATGATTCAGAGACTTATTTATATTGTTGGAATTGTAGACACCATGATTCCATGAAGTGTGACAATTGATGGAATCAAAGAGTGGGGAAATGGAAATCGTGTTTAAAACCAGTTGCTCATCGTGCAGAGACTTGGTCGATTTTCCATCCACTACTTTGTTAACTCCTTCAACTGATTGCACGACTTGCTCACATTCCATCGTGTGTATGAACACATGTGCCATAGACCGCCAAACCAAAAACCTAGTTAATATCCCCCCATGTGACACGATTGACGTCTCGTGGTGTAATTAGTCAGTTGTTGACTTCATGACTTCGTGGGACGATGAGTCCATGTATTTTCTGAGTTGAACATGATTTTGCAAAATGTTCTGAGACTCATGAATTGAACGTGTCTGTTGAGACAGAGGTATAATTCTCACATTGATAGTTGAGGCGAGAAAGTATTGCTCATTCGATAAATTGTTGAATATTGAGGGTTGAACCAATATTCCTTGGTTTGAGAAAATATTGCTCATCTGAGCAAGTGTTTCTCGTCTTATGAATTATCGTTAGCGTGGTCAAAATAAAACATTAATTAGAATACTGATAGTTGAACCGAGTATAATAAAATGATGATCATGAGATCGTCGCAAAATTATTAGCGTTCGAATCTGGAATTATGATCCTTGGACTCAGAAACCCTAATTTGATCAATTGATGACCAATTTGATGGTTTATTGAAAATTCAACCATGGAATGAAGGAGGGACATGCTACATGGGATCAGGGATCGACCACCCGTATGCTCGAGTGAGCAAATACCAAGATCTCTTGAAGAGTTGGTGAAAGAATGATCAAATCCTGGTTCAATCATTCCTCATACAATGCTCGTCTGAGCCTTAGGTGATAAAACCTAATTAAATATGAAGAGGTGAGGGACCGACCAATGGGTCATGAAACCAGCCATGGATGGTCACGGGATCAAATGACGATCACTCTATGAAAATTCCAAAATTATTTGGAGGAGTTTTGGACCTAATACGTGCAATTAAGTCAAATCATGAAAATACATGGAACCAGCTCCTTGCGAGCCAAAGAGCCAACCTTGGTCGGTCAAGGTAACATGCTCACGTCGTCAAAACATCTGTATCTCAGTCCTGGGGATTTTGGTATTTTCTGGCGTGCGTTTGAGCAACCATTTGAGAAAATATGACAAAATCAGGGTTTTGCTGAATTTGAGGAAACTTCATGAAATGAAGGAAAATAATTATAAAATGAAGGAATGATGAGGCGTGGGACCGCTGAGGCCAAGGCATGGCCGGATGGCCAGTGACCACGGTCCCATGGTGCCTTTTCCTAATTTTATTATTTTTCATGATTTTATGAAAATATCATGAAATCAAGGAGTTTGTTGAAATTAAGGAGTTTCCTTGAAGTGAAGGAGTTTCCATGGGATCAAGGAAACAAATAATATTAAAATAATAAAATAAGGGCGTGTGGGACCGGCTTTGAGCATGGTCGGCCGGCTGGGGCCGGTCCCGTGCGTTTCCTTAGTTTTATGTAATTTTTGTGTATTATTTTCATGGTTTGAAAGAATTTTCATAATTTGAGAGAAATACCATGAAATCAAGGAATTTCATGGGATCAAAGAAACTTAAAATAATAATAATAAAATAAAGGGACGTGTGGGACCGGCTAGGGCATGGCCGGCCGGGTGGGGCCCGGCCCCACGAGTTTTCCTAATTTTATATTATATTTTTCATGGTTTTATGAAAATACCATGAGATTAAGGAGTTTTCATGAGATTAGGAAAATATTAATAAAATAATAAGGAACCATGAGGTGTGAGGCCGGACGGGATCAAGGCATGGCCGGTTGGCCAATAAACACGGCCCCACGACATTTTTCCCAATTTTATATTATTTCCTTGGTGCGAAGGAAACACCATGAAACTGAGGAGTTTCCTCAAACCGAAGGATATTTGTTCAAATGAAAGGATTTTCATAAGATCAAGGAAAATAACAAAAATATGATAAAATATAAAACTGGCGTGGGACTGGCCACGACATGGCCGACCGGCTAGTGGGCCCAGTCTCCCAGCGCCTTGGTCAATATTTTATTATTTATTATTTTCTTTCCTGTTTTGCATAGGTTCATCGTTTCTTCGTATTCTGAAATACTCGTTCGTGCGATCAGGTGATTGTTAGTGCATCATCGTCGAATACACTTGCACCTTTTGAGTCGGGGCTTACTCGAAGGTAACTCAGACGCTCGTACGTTGAATATTTATTACTAACCCATTGAATTCTGCTGGGAAGAACCATATATTGAAGTAACAAAATATTACGAAAATATTTGAATATTTTCAGAAATTCAGTGGATGAGTCCAAGAATTTAGGAATAATTTATTGATGGCTCTATACTAGTACGATCGTCTAGGAGCATTAATTATTCTGAGCGACATGAGCTAGTTGAAGCGTCATATCCTTTATATAGTCAGGAAAAACTATTGTTTGTATCCTGAAGACGTTATTGCTCTATACTAGCAGGCAAGCTGTCTAGGAGCCGTCCAATCTCGTGATTCTATATAGAAGTAATTACTGAAGTGTTCAGTATTCATGAGATATGTTGTTGTCTAGCCGAGAGACTACATATCTGCATGTACTCTGAGAGACAGTATTCTCAGTCAGAGATTCGATGAGAGACCCGTGTCTTGATACTCGCGTCTGATTGCTGAATCAGAAGTTCGTATAATTATGGGTTTACGATTTTAGCCTTTGTCGATAATCCACCATCTAAACCATCAGAAGATTCAAGGCGAAGTTTCTTGTTAGGAAACAGAATGGTCCAGACTTTTTCGGTTTTGCGAGAGTTGCAGCTAGAGGTAGACATTCTGTCAAAGCTCTATAAAATGAAGTAAGAGGTCTCTGCTCTTATAAGTTCAATAATTTTTTCTCAAAATCTTTGAGAATATTATTTCAATAAAATTCTTAACCGAAAATTTATTTTTAGAAATATTTTTATCCAAATATTTATATTCATATCCTTATTGTATACTTTTTGAGGGTAACAAGTAAGGATTCATGATAACCAATTAGGTTATCATTTTTCGGAGGTTGGATTTTATTCCTTTGAAGGTTTCAACATCCTTAAGGATTTGAGAAGCTATTGAGTTTGAACTTTTAGGTGCAACCCTTAATCTTGATGTAAGATCTTGATGTTCGAAAATCTTATTATCCCTTTTAGAAGTGATTTTTGATCTAGACTTAGATCTTCAATTTCTGGGTTTATAGATTCTTCCTCTCTGTTTAGTATCAGGACATTGCCTTTGATAATGCCCTCTGTAAGGACCTGCCTTACAAATCAGCACAAAAGCTACTCTTGATCTCTAAGGATAGAGATAGATTGGGGAGAATAGAAGATTTAGAGAGAAAAACTAATTTTATTGATTAATTTTCATGAAGAGTTCTACAAACAAAGAAGAGAATATGAATGATAGGGTTTGGTGTGCACGTATGCAACACAAACACACTCAACTAATCCTGCTTAGCAATATTATTAACTATTTAATCACGGTTAATTAACTACTAATTAAACTAAACAGATTACTAGCACCCCATAACCCTGGTGGCCCTTAACTGAACTTATCAGCCAAAGCTGGGTCCTGACAAATTCCACTCCTTGAAATTATCCTTGTCCTCAAGGATATGAACTGAGCTCGATCCGGAACACACAATTAGTGCATACTTGCAGCTTCATTTCGGATACGGTAGGAGATATGAACTTTATAAATTTAACACCAAAGCCTATAAGAGACTGTATTTCTTCATCTGAACAGTAGGCATCAGGCTTGGTCTTACTTCCTTTTTTCAAAATTAATCTGACACACTTCAAAACTGATCAATGCGCTTATGTATTCTGTGAGCATGTATCGAAGGAAAATAGATCTTGTAACTTCATAACTCACCATTTGGTAAATGCTAGTAAGAATATCCCTCACAACCATGAATATTAACTTCAAAAAGTACCACAACTGTGTGTATAAGCATCTCGGAACATGAGAGAACTTTCTTTATTACCAGCTAAGGATTGAGCGTGAATATTCATGTTCTCGTCTGTGTGTAATCAGCTTGTATACAGAGTTGTAATGGTGATATACCCTCTCTTCTAACACCAGAAACTCTTCCTGCCTATGTACTCCACAAAAGATAATTTCTTCATTGTTGACAAGCAACCCAAACTTCCTACCCTTCTCAATTGAAAAAGCTTGCAGCTGCAGAAAATTGATTGTACAAATGTTGTGGTTCTTTGCCACTTTTAATTCTAAAATGTTGTTACCTCTATATAAACCTTCCAGCTTGAGCTTAATCAGTATTATATCCATAATGCAATAAGTTGCAGCTCTACTAGTTACTCTGAACTTGTACATAACAACTCTGATGATACGTCTTCTCATTGAATAAGGAATTGAAGGTGCAAGGAGAACTGGGAATTTCTGAGATGCACTTGTTAAAAACATGGAGTCGAGAGCCTCATCTTCCCCTTGTTTTGTTGAGCCATCAGATGTGAAGGTCTACAGTTGCTTCAAAAGATGTCTGGTAGTCCCAATGAAATACCCAGATGTCACTATAAAGTACTCGTTACAACTCCTGCATCCTACAACCAACGATAACTGCTGCCAGATGTGACTTGGGAAGAACACAAAATTACCAGCAAAATATAAGTTATGTAACCTGAGTCTGTACTTATCAAAGTTATTACTCTTATACCTCCATAAGTGTAAGGCTAGGGATGAGTTTGCTACTAAAACTTCATCAAGAGAATAATCTTCAGGATACAAACATGTGATACACAATTCTTCACAGATAGCTCTCATCATCTTTATAGGATGGCCTATTTGAGTTATCCTTGTAGTTATAGTTAACTTGAAAACTGCAACTTCTAGGTCGGTGCAAGAACAATTAACCGCCAGAAGCATCTTCTTGTTTCCCACCATTCTTACAATGACTTATGTAGCATGAGAGAATCCATGTTTCTGTTGCAAAAGAATAATATCTTCTCCACTGCTCAAATTCACCATTTTAGCCCCAGGCATTTTAAATACACCACCTCTCAGTTTCACAGTAAATACACCACCTCTCAGTTTCACAGTAACCATCAACTTTGCTAGCACAACAATGAATGGGTTGCAATATCCATGACAGCTTCGAGGGATCTCCACAAAAGTTGTAGCTGTATCCACTACACCACCACAGATGGCTTCAAATAATTTCCCTCCATCAAATAGCGTTCTAGTAAGAACCAGGATTTCGCAGAGATATGTTTCACTTCTCGCACATATGTAAAATAACTTACCAATTTTCATGCTCGTACAGCTCAGTAGATTCGGAGTTGAATTTGAAGTTACTGTAATAAAACTTTCCTGAACCTCTTTCATAAGACAAGTAAAACTGGTATTTCTAACCATCCCTTGATCAGACATTTCCTGCACAACCCAATACTCAGTTTCCCTAGCCATCTGAAACATAAATTCAGTCCAGAAGAAATTACCTTGCGGCAACATTTTATCTAACAGTCTTCTTGTATACCACTGTCACCTTCCTTGGCATCTAAAGACTCATTCAAGTTCGCAAACAACAATTCCAATTCATACCCAAATTTTATAATCAGCTTGCAATCGAAATTTGCATTATCTTGATGCCCCAGAATCAACCCATTAAGAGCAATCAAACAACAATATGTATCCAGGTCCAAATAGAGCTTAAAACTACTTCCAACATAATATGAATACCTTTTAATGACTTCAAGATCTTTACCACGATAAAATAACATTCAAAAAACATAAAAGCTAGGTAATACATCACATATAGAAGTAATTTGAGTCAGGAGTGTGCAGTATAACCTGATAAATTTGATGAAGTAAGAAGGAAATTGATTAAGATTATAATTAGTGATAAACTTCCAATCATCAATCTGCTGAAAGTCTTTAACGGAAAGCAGATTCAAGGTGTTGTAATTACTTTGCTGATGAACCCTAACTCCTGTACCTTGAGATTCAACAAAGGCATTAATAAAATTACGTGTAGAATTGAAAGGTTTACCCTCCAAATAAGCTAGAAATGTTGAATCATCATTGTATTTCTGGATTCCAACTACAAAACTAGCTTCATCCACGTTAGAGAATTGAATTTCGGTTGTAGGTCTACAATTTCCTCCATCTGCTAGATTTGAATCTATAGAATTTGAAAAATGGAGGGTGAAATCACTCACTAATTTTGACTCAATAGAAATTACTTCCAAATCTGCGTCAATTTCATGTGTAAAATCATATGAGGGTTTAAGTTCATCTGATTTCATCTTATTTACACAATCAACCACATCTTTATACTCAGCAGTGAGAGCTTCCAACGCAACCTTCAAATCAGCAAACGAATTCTTCACTGTAGCTTCTAACTCAACCCTGTTGATCATCATTGTCACTCGGTCACACATGAATCGAGTGCTCTGATACCAATTATAAGGACCTGCCTTACAAATCAGCACATAATCTACTCTTGATCTCTAAGGATAGAGATATACTGGGGAGAACAGAAGATTTAGAGAGAAAAGACTAATCTTATTGATTAATTTTCATGAAGAGTTCTACAAACAAAGAAGGGAATATAAATGATAAGGTTTGGAATGCACGTGTGCGACACACACACACACACACACACACACTCTACTAATCCTACTTAGCAGCACTATTAACTATTTAATCACGGTTAATTAACTACTAATTAAACTAAACTGATTACTAGCACCCCATAACCTGGTGGCCCTTAACTGAACTTGTCAGACCAAAGCTGGGTCCTGACACCCTCTTTGTTTGCATTGGAAACAAACACCAGAAGTATTCTGGTTTCTGGATTTAGATTTCACAAATTTACTTAACCTTGCCTCCTTGACTTTTGATTCATTCATACCAGGTGATGGTTTTCCAAAGCAATTGAGTTTGTCTCTCAGTTCTGATTTTCTGCTTTTAACTTCCTTATCTCATCTTGACAACTTTTAATGTCGAGAATGAGTTTAGATACTTGTACCTTTTCGGAACATTGAGAGATCTCAATTTTCTCAAGTCGCTTGTTAAAATTTTCTTTATCATTCAGAAAACTCCGTTTGATTTGATGAAACGATGATTTTATTCCATTGATGTCAGATTCAAGAAGTAGAGTTCTTTTATCTTTACATGGAAACATTTCTTTGAAAATCGTAGAGGTAAACTCTTCTTGAGTATCTATAGTTGGAAGAATTTCAGAGTTAGAGACTTCTGCAATGGTTGCAATATTATCCATCATATAGTCTTGATCATCCTCGTCAGGGGAATAGTCAAGGGTTGCAGTATATGCATTTCTTTTCCATTAGTTATCCTTAGTTGGACAATCCGGAGAAATATGACCAAATCCTCTACATTTGTAGCATTGAGGAATATCATCATTATCATTCCAAGTTTCTTCACTCTTACGTGTAGAAATGTGATTTCCTTTTTGACACAGGAGATTCTCTTTTTCGGTGTCTCAACAATTTCTTGAATCGTTGAGTAATAAGAGACAAATGATGATTTAGTTTAGCTTCATCTTCAACATTTTTATCTTCCTGATCTTGGGAGTTTTCCGGACATTGAGTCGGAACCTTTCTACCAGCTTTATAAGCCAGATTGTCTTTTTGTTTAGACGAATACTCCTGATCAAATATCTTTATTTTTCCGACAAGGGAGCTTCTCGATAAGGAGGAAAGATCATTAGCTTTGATGATTGCATGCTTCTTAGAATCGTATCTAGATGGAAACGATCCGAGAATTTTGCACACTATATCTTTTTCAGAAATAGTCTTTCCAAGAGAGAAAGAAGCATTTACCATCTCAGAGAGTTTGATATAAAACACTTCAAAAGTGTCGTTGTCATCCATTCGAAGGTTTTCCCAATCGGACGTAAGAGTTTGAAGTCCAGCTTCTTTCTCTGATGTGTTTCCTTCGAATACGATCTGAAGATTATCCCAAGCTTATTTCGAAGTTTGACATGTTGATACATGATGTTGTAGATCACGACTTACAACATGTATAATAGCATTCAAACCATCTGAATTCTGCTTAGCTAAAGCCTTTTCTTCGTTTGAAAAATCCAATAAGCGTTTAAACTCAGTTTCTGAATTTTCTACTTTCGGTTGATTATAACCATCGACGACTAATAGCCATGTTTTAAAGTCTCGTGATTGAAGAAAATATATCATAGCATATTTCCACCATAGATAGTTTGTTCCGTCAAATCTTGGCGGTACGTTAATTGAAGTCGATTCATGAGAACTCGAGTTCATTTCTCATGGTTGGATCGCACCAAACACAGATTGTTAGATCTTTCCGTGTTTGCCTGCTTTGATACCAATTGAAAAGATGAGGGTACCCAAACATACCTCAATCTAAAACTTTTCCACCTATAAGTTCTTTATCCGAAAGTGATTGTTTATGGACTGAGTCGAGACAATACAACTAATCGGTTCACACTTCGTGTGATCGTCTATGGGTACGAGATCGATACAATACGACTAAAAAAGCGGGGGTCTAACAAAACCACCAATATTTCGCTTAGCAGTCTGTATAGACTAACTCCGAAATACTTTGCTAGAGAATCAACTAGACAGTCAGACTCAATCTAGATAAAAGTATCTCAAGGAGTTAATATCTCTCTATTGATTTGATTTTTACTCAAGCAAAAAACAATAGCGAGTCTTTATCAAATACAAGGAATAACTTGGACGGTACCAAAGACCAATGTCCAAGTGTTAATCAATGAAATCAACAACCACAAGGTCAGATCTCCAATCGATTAACCTTTAACGCACAACCTGTATTATTTCAATTATAAAGATAAACAATATAATGCAGAAAATGAAATAACACAGACATCAGAAATTTTTGTTAACGAGGAATCCGCAAATGCAGAAAAACCCAGGGACCTAGTCCAGATTGAATACATACTGTATTAAGCCGCTACAGACACTAGCCTACTCCAAGCTAACTTCGGACTGGACTGTAGTTAAACCCCAATCAGTCTCCCACCGATCCAAGGTACAGTTGTACTCCTGCGCCTCTGATCCCATCAGGACACTGCGCACTTGATTCCCTTAGCTGATCTCACCCACAACTAAGAGTTGCTGCAACCCAAAATCGCAGACTTGATAATACGGTCTTATATTCCCGAAGAATAGCCTAGATTAATCAATCACCTCTCAACAATCCTTCTTGACTACACAAGCGGTTTGTCGAGGAATCATAAACAGTGAGACGAAGATGTTTGTGACTTCTTTATCTTGCCTATCGGAGAACTCTCACGATCTCAAGCCAACCAATGATTGTACTCGCACGATAGAAGATGCAAGATCAGATCACACAACTACGATAAAAGTAATATCAGTCTGGATTCATAATCCCAATGAATTCTTTAAGTCGTTAACCTGGTTTTTAGAGAAGAAAACCAAAGGTTAAAGGAGAATCGACTCTAGCGAGCGCACTAGTATCACACAGACGTGTGGGGATTAGTTTTGCACAATGATAGATGTCTCCTTTATATAGCCTTCAAATCAGGGTTTTGCCTTAGTTACAAAGCAATCCATATTCACCGTTAGATGAAAACCTGATTTAGATTCAATCTAATATTTCTCAACCGTTAGATCAAAAACTTATATTGTCACACACACTTGGGTAGATGTTTACTGGGTTTGTGAAAACCATGCCCAAACGTGTACATGTATGTTGGTTCAACATAGTAACCCAAAAGGTTAACCATATGAGAAATTCATGTTAACCTAGTTCTTCTCCGCCATAACTAGTTCAATTGACTCAAATGAACTAGTTAGAGAGTTGTTCAATTGCTATGAGATATTATGTAACTACACAAGACACAATTGAAACAAAGATGATTCGATTCGTTGAATCGGCTCATGAACTTTATAGCCACGGTTTGCATAAAGCATTCTTTAGTAATTTAAGTTTCATGTACAGAGCACATCTTTAGAGCATAACCACTTAAGATCACAAACAAGTTCGCGGACTTAAGGCAACCGGCAGAGTTTTCCAAACTCAGCAGAAAATCTCGGCAAAGAGACTTCCGCCAGTTCGCGGACTAGGTTCGCGGACTAAACACGCAAACGAGTTTTTGGAAAATCCCAACAGAAATTCTCGGTAAGAAAACTTTCGTCAGTTCGCGGACTGAGTTCGCGGACTTGGAAAAGCCAATTCCTACGGTTTCTCTCAATCAACAAAGTTCGAAAACTTTGGATTAAGGAATACATGGTTATGTGATCTAAACTCTCATTCCAATCATTGAAACATTCTCAAAGGACGTTATATAGCCGTTATTCACAGACCGTTTCACGTCAGAGCAATTCTCAAAGTAATTGAAACTTTTCATGACTTTCGTCACTAGGTGAAGATAAGCTTGATCAAAGCGAAACGCTTTACCAACACACGATTTCGAGAAAAAGATAAGTATTGAATACTCATCTCGAAATGTCAAATGTGTATGATCCAGTCTATATAGCATACGACTTTTTGTCTCATAAGAAGTAGGAGATAGAAGAGATAGACTTTTGAGTGATAGATAAGTTCAAGTCTCCACATACCTTTTTGTTGATGAAGTTCCACGGTTCCTTGAGTAGATCTTCGTCGTTGTATGATGAATCGCCATGAAGTGCTTGAGATCAACTACACTTCTCTATCGTAGTCTGAGACTTAGATATAATAGACTAGAAATCAAGACTCATAGTTTTGATCACTAACATTGACAAACATGCTTGATATAGCAACGCATGCGAGGTCGACCGAGCTATGCTCTAATAACGACAACAAGATAACTTGTGTGATTGACTATGGATACAAGATCGAGACAATACAACAACGAAGTATGTTTACTTGATAATAGGTTCGGACTTAACCAAACACAATAGGATTGCTATCAAGTAAATAGGAATTAACGTTTGTGTATTTTACTTCTAATTATAATAAAACAATTATAATTGCGGAAGTTAAAAATTAAAAAAC